>NC_034179.2:50968769-51286269 GCF_002021735.2 Oncorhynchus kisutch
TGAGACCACATTAGGCGCACATGATATTTGCCACACGCCAGCAGAGAGTCAGGAGATGAGGGGGCAGCATTCGGGCACACCGAGATAAAATAAGCAACAATTATCAAACCTTTGAGCAATATGACCATTATAATCGCTTACAATTACAGGAGCCTCCCCTGGACTAAATGAAACATGTCATTAAAAAGCATGTACCTCTCCCACATTTGTCCACTGGGTACCAATTGCCGTCATTGTTTAACTGCTGCTCCCCCTTAAGGTCAACAGCTGTGTATTTAGTCACCTTAAACTTGCCAATGTATCATAACCTATCTCCCACCGAAACTGTGCAGAGAAACATTCTGTATAGGAACTTCCTTTCCCTACTTGCCTGGAGTCCCTAATCTATTTAGTTACAATATACTTTTTGTATCCATTTTGTGCTGGTGCCACTCATGTCCCGGCGAATGGAGTGGTATAGCCTATTGTAGCTGACTGGGTTCAGATGGCATCAATCTAAGCATCATTAAGGATAGCTGCTGTCTCCATTACCCTGGTCCTGAGTATGTGTGGAGGGACAGTGTTTGCATCCCAAATGGCACTGTATTCCCTTTTATAGAGCACTACTTTTGACCAGGACCTAATAGGAATGTGGTCAAAAGCAGTGCTCTATAAAGGGACATAGAGTGCAATTTGGGATGCAGCCTGGGTGTGTTCTGGGGAGGGACAGTGCTGTGAGCTAGAGAGAATAGAGTAGATGTCACGGGTCAAAATTTTGATTGATGACCCTATGTGAACTCTATGTGAACCCATATGTAGTGATGACGTGTGCATGTCTTCTGGTCAGGCAAGCCTGGTTAGGTGGGGGCTATGGGGTGAGTAAGGGTCCATTTGACAGGCCGTTAATGATTGATGGACCCAAGCCTGATAGACAAGCCTGGTTAGGTGGGGGCTATGGGGTGAGTAAGGGTCCCTTTGACAGGTCGTTAATGATTGATGACCCAAGCTGATTTATGACCCTATGTAATGATTTATGACCCTATGTCATGTAGAAGGGTGCATGCCCTGGGTTGAGTAAGTGACCAGGTGGTCAGACCCTGTTACTGTTTCTCACGGTTTGGGTTGGTTAGGCCCCTTATAAAGCCGCTGAACAATACCTGTTTAAGAGTGCACAGCAATCTTACGAATAACCATGGAATTTGGGATCGGTACCAAAGCAGTGATGACTGTAACAACTGAAACAGGCCTTGCGGGTTGCCCATAGAGCAAGGGCAAAGTATCAACCAGCAATATATGATGCGCCAAAAAAACGTTTTTTAATGTGTATAGAACCCAAAATACCGCCAACAATGCTCTGACAGATCAAGTGTTGATGTCTAATGGCCAGCAGTGGGGGTATCGGTTTGATTACCTGGCCTGTAGAGTGACCCTCTATACGGTAGATGAAGGAGAAGAATATACAGACCAGACTGTAGGCTTGGAATATGGTGTTGAAGAACTGGTCGGTTTTTCGCAAGGTTGTGTGTCCTGAACTGAGCCTTATCACCAAGGGGTATAGTGTGTTCACGGGCCACGAGACCCCGTTGGAAGGTACCCCGGACTCCTCAGGACAAATATTTCACAGGGTGAAAATACAAGAAAGAATGGCCGACCGTGCGGCAGCGTGGAGTTCTATATCGGCACCGAGGCAATCCGAAACCACAAACTTAGGGGTGGTGGCCTGACTGGGGATACCCGACTGCGTCTGCTATTCCTTTTAACAGTTGGGATGTACTGGAATTGAAAATGTTGCAACCGTTGGATGCTCTCTTTGTACAGAGCCAACAGCGTCAGAGCCTTGTTCATTTAAAGAAGTGCATAATATATACGAATTCGTAAAGATTACGATGCAAAAGAGCCTCAAGAAGATACAGCGTCAGAAGAAAACTAAGTAAGCGGATGCTTTAACCCCGCCCCCCCCAGATACCCAAGGGCCTTGTTCTACATAAAAAGAAAAAAGCAGACAGTTCTTCATTCAGCATACACCATGGATCTCCAGACCATCTACGAGGAAGCCACTACGTCATGGGGGCCCGACACTAAAGACTCTATGCCACGAAGCCCTACACTCTACGCACCCCTGGCAAGACCCGTGACACCCCCGACATTTACCCAGCCTGAGGATGTGTTTGATGGGGTGGCCAGTACTGTTTTTGTGGATACAATCAAGGCCTCTGTAGCTACACTTTTAAACGTGGTGATTGGCGAATATATACGAGAAAAATGCATCGGCTGTGAGATCAATCATCCCAGCCAGCGTCGTCATCCTTGCCTCTACGACCCTCCTAGATACTACTTTTTCAATCATTTTGAGGAGCTGGTGAAAAGACTGTGGTCCTGCCGTTTTATACCAGCGCTGGTCATCGCCCTGGAGTCTATGGGTATTGCGCCGTCTATCCCTAGAGTTTACGGGGTAACCGAAGCCTTCCTACATGAACTGAAGGAGGCCCTCTTCATCCATGAGAAACTCAAAGAAATCCGACACACCCTGGTGGACGACAACAAATACAGGGAAGCTGTGATGGCTGATGTGATGCTTTTCTGGCTCAATAAATCCCAAGAGACCGAGTGACATTTTGTTTATTTAGAGCTATGGGTAACTATGTGTCTACGATGTTTGAGCGAATAAATACATTTTTTCTTTTGAGAGACCTTACAAATGTTATGCATCAGATTATTGAAAATAAAGTGAACAATGTAAAGTTCTACACAACCCACAATACAGGGGTTATTGTAGAGCGTGTGTTAAAAATGGAGCAAATCATGAAACATGTCCGACATACGGGCGAGAGTTTACAATGGTCACATATGGTATCAAGGCTTGTTGAGGATTCTGAAGAACTAGAAATAACTTTGGCTAAGATTTTACATTATTTGTTTGAACCACCCTTTAATGTGAATGTGTATCATATTTGTTGTTTATATACTTATATATCAGACGTGTGTGTTTTAAAAATTCAGCGAAACAAACCTGTAAATCTAAACAATATATACAGGGTGTTGCATGCTGTGATTGTTGAGAAAACGGGGACTTGTATCTTGCAACAAATCCTGAATTGTCTGTATACGTAATAATTGTTGCATTCTTAAAATAAAAATTCACAAACTGAAATGTTGTCGTTATATGAAAGTGGCTCATTACAGTTATTGTACCTCAGAGAGGCAAGAAGGATGGCTGAGCAGCTGTTGAAAAACATATATTATAATCCCTCTAACCCCGGGTCTTATGGGGGTAAAGAGCGTTTACAGAGAGCTATAGTCGAAGAAACAGGTAGTCTGTTAAGCGATGCTAAAGTGAATGAATGGTTATCAGAGCAAGATGCCTACACTCTACATAAACCTGTAAGAAAACATTTTCCAAGAAATAGAGTTTTTTCTACGCATCCATTATCCCAATTTCAGGCGGATCTATGTGACATGCAGTCCCTTGCCGATAAAAATGATGGAAATCGCTACATGCTAACGGTTATAGATATTTTCTCTAAATTAGCCTATGTAAGGGTGTTAAAAAATAAGAGCGGGGCAGAGGTGACCAGGGCCTTTGAATCGATCTTGAAGGCAGGAGGCGCCCCCAAGAAAGTGCAGACGGATGGCGGAAAAGAATTTTTTAATCAAACATTTCAGAAGCTAATGAATAAGTATAATATAGTACATTTTGCTACAGGCTCTGATTTGAAAGCTTCGGTTGTGGAACGCTTTAATAGGACTTTGAAAGAGCGGATGTGGCGCTATTTTACAGCTCACAACACCAACCGATATACAGACATAGTTCAGGATTTAGTAAACGGTTACAACCACAGCTACCATAAGACTATACGTATGAAGCCCTCGGAGGTCTCTTCGGAAAACTCTTTTCAAGTCTTTAAAAATATGTATGGTTTGTTCCCACTTCGCCGTAAGAAAAAAATGACTTTTAAATTCCTAGTGGGTGACTTGGTGCGTATATCAAAGTTGAGGGGTGTTTTCGACAAAAAATACGAACAAGGCTTTAGCTCGGAGTTGTTTACCGTTACCGAATGTCTGCCCCGCATTCCGCCGGTCTACAAATTAAAAGATTATGACGGGGATCTTATAGAGGGATCTTTTTATGAGAAGGAATTACAGAAGGTCCAGTTGGGTAAAGACAAAGTCTTTCACGTGGAGGAGATTCTAGATCAGAAGAGAGAAAAGGGTAAAAAATGGTTGCTGGTCCGCTGGAAAAACTGGCCTCAAAAGTTCAACAGTTGGGTATTGGAGCAGGATGTGGTGGAGGCAACGGGGGTTAATTTAAACCCCTAGTCATGATAACTAGCGCATCATTCGCGTGTACACAGTTGGGCATCATGGAACACAGCGGCTTCTACCTGACTCTCCCCAGTAATGCGTCGGCACAGATATATCGTAATAATCAGAGTTCGAAGTATACAACCAATTTTCCAAAGCCTATAGAGTTATCAGAGGCTTGGGAAGTAGGTCTCAGCGAGATTACATACCCCCATAGTTGGTATAATATCAAAGCTAAGGACCGTGATTTTTATTGCAAAAGGTTCTCGGAACCTGCGAAACTTATTAAGCTTAAAAAAGGTTTCTATAGAACCGTCGACAGGATCGTCTCAGAGTTGAATGAACACCTAACCCTGAACAAGATGGAAATATTCCTATTCTACAATCCAATCCATAAAAGGATACAAATCTCAGGGCCTGCTAACGGAGGTATAAAGACCAGCGGTAATTTATCCTACATGTTGGGGATGGGTCCCAATAAATGGACGTATGTGAACGATAAATTATTCCCATTCCCTGCGGATATACATGCAGGCTTTTACAACATATTTGTCTATACCGACATCATAACCTATCAAAGGGTCGGAGACAGCTGTGTCCCCCTCCTGCGAACAGTTCATATAGACGGCAAGGATGGGGACATCGTCACTGTCAATTATGACAAGCCGCACTACGTACATGTCAGCAAGAACTATATTGAAAACATTCTGGTTGAGCTTAAAACGGATCAGAACGAAAACATTGAATTTACTTATGGTAAAACGATTGTAAAACTCCACTTTAGACCCACCAAAACCTCTCTACATATATAATAGCTGTATTATATTTATAAACATAATACAAATAAAAGGGTTATGGAGCTCCATCAGCTCGACCCTAACCGTTATGTTTCATACTATGTGGATCAAGTGGGTAATGGACTACCAGGATATCATGGAGCGCCGACAATGTATGGTTCGGGGATAGGAGGTATATTCCGTAACCTCTTCAGGATGGTTTTACCGTTTATGAAGAGAGGCTTCAGCATAGCCAAACCACATTTAAAATCAGCGGCTAAAAATATAGTAAGTGAGGTTGTAGCCAATGCTATGACCCGAAGGGCGTCACCAGAGGTGGAGCATCAAGAAGGCTCGGGGCTTATGATATTGTCACGAAGGCCAAAAAAGAGACCTCCTGGTTTAAGGCGTAGACCTGCACCTAAAAAGCGACGGTTAACTGTTAAAAGAACCTCAGTAAGTCAAAGACGGGGTAAAGTGAGGAGGTCTGTACCAAAACAGGCTAAAAGAATACTAGGAAGTATTTTCTAAAAGAATAAGTGACATGGCTCTTTTACATCGAATGTCCTCTGAAGCTATAAAGACAGAACTTGATCTTTTCACGGCACCGTTAACGCAGCATTCAATAGATAGATCCAGTTATGTGGAGATAGCCCCTCTCTCTGCTATTACCGATAACGGGCCTATCGAATTTTTCATACCAGGCCATGGTGACAACTATCTGGACCTCAACAACACCTTGGTGCATTTACGTCTAAAAGTGACCAAAAGAGATGGGTCTAATATTGCAGACGATGCCAAAGTGAGTCTCATTAATTACCCCTTGGCCACCATTTTCTCCCAAGTTGATGTGACTTTGGGTGAACGCCTAATCAGTCAAAGCAGCGCTACATACCCTTATAGAGCCATCATGGAGTGTTTACTAAACTACTCCGAAGACACTCTCAAAACCCAATTTAGCGCCGGGCTGTTTAGCAAGGATACTGCAGGAGCCTCTATGGAATCGACAGACCCTTCCACCGGTGCAAACAAAGGACTAGCGGCACGAGCTCGCTACTGCGCCGAATCTCGAGAGTTTCATTTGCTAGGCCCTATACACTCTGACATTTTCTTTCAAGAACGGTTACTCTTAAATTCGGTTGATTTAAGATTAAAATTAACCAGGGCCAAGGATGATTTTTGCCTGATGTCTCCCCAAGACGGGGATTTTAGTTTGAAAGTGTTGGGGGCAACCCTTTTTATTAAAAAAGTATCTGTATCTCCGGCCGTGCGCCTGGGTCACTCACATGCTTTGATGAAAGGAAATGCCCTTTACCCTCTCCAAAGAATTACCATGAAAACCTTTAGCATACCTGTGGGCAGTAGAATCTGCAGTCAAGAAAACCTATTTCTAGGCCCTTTACCTAGATATGTGGTTATAGGTCTGGTTGATCACGCCTCTAATACGGGCAGTTTAGATAAAAAACCCTTTAATTTTCAGCACTTCAATGCAGAGTATGTAGCGCTCTGTCAGGACGGACGTCAGGTTCCGGCGAAGGCTTTCCAACCACAATTTAATAACAACATATCTGTGCGAGAATTTTACAATCTATTCCTGGCTACAGGGCGACATCTAAAAGATCTCTCTTTACCTATTGACAGAAATGATTTTGCAGAGGGTTACACATTGTATGCTTTCAATTTATCACCTGATGATGACACCTCAGGAAATCTGTCTGTGGTGTCCCAAGGTAACCTCAGGCTGGAAATGCGTTTCCGTACACCTTTAACCTGTACAGTTAGCATGATTGTTTACGCATGCTCTGATTCAATCTTGGAAGTGAATGCCCGAAGACAGGTCTTAGTGGATTATTATTAAGGACCTTTGAACAAAGACATGAATACCCAAGAGTTGGACGGGCTCATGAGCCGCTTGATTGGAAAACAATTTTGTGGAGTGTTGGCTTGTGATGAATTACCTATGGAGATATGGTCTGAGAGGCCTGCAATGTTTATTGTCAATACCCATCCTAAACACATGCCTGGTGAACATTGGCTAGCTATGACATTAGAACAGGAAGGTGGACGAAAAATCTCAACTTTTTTTGATTCCTATGGCTTTCCCCCCGGTTTTTCACATTTCCCTAAATCTATTAAAGATTTTTTGACCCTAAACGGTACAAAGATCTACTACAACATCAAACAAGTGCAAGATAACCTTTCCACTACATGCGGTCACCACTGTGTATTTTACCTGTGCCAAAGAGCCCGGGGAGTTTCTTTTGAAGATGTTATGTCTCTTTATAAGGATGATTTAAGAAGTAATGATAACCTTGTATCTTGTTTTGTTAGAAAATATCAAAAGTGTTCAAATGTGTGTCCTTTAAGAACGCGTAATCAAGGCGTATGCTCACGTCATATGTTTCAAGAATGCCACAAATGTTAACTTGCTTATTTTTCAAATAAAAAATTTATTGAATTTAATCATAGTCATTCAAAAGTCATTTTCAAAAGTCTAACCACGCCGAGAGATCGGGTTTAGGAAAAGGTCCTGAGACGTTCATGGGAGTAAATGAGTTAGCATCATCGCTTTCATATGGGGCCGGTGTCGTTGGGGCATCTTTAGGGGTGCTGTATCTCGTTGAAGGCTTTTGTTTTAAAGCTTGAATCTGTTGACGAAGCTTATGGTTGGGTACACCGGAGAGGGGGATGTTGAGGATTGCCAGGGCCTTAAGAAACTGACGCCAGCCGGGAGGCCTTCGGTCATCAGCAACCTTGTGGGCAGCCGTGGTACTTTTAAGCAAGTCCTGCATATGGGACCCCCTAACCACAGAGCCCTGAAGGATAAACTCTCCAGAGTCGTTCCAAGCAGCTATCCCCTTTGAGTCTTTTATCTTGTTCATAATGTATTTAACATTCTTCCTGTTACGTAAAGGCACATGTGTCAGTAGGTCATGCATAACTTTATCTTCAAATGGCATTTGAGCTTCACCCGACATATTATCGCCACTAGGTAAGATCGACGGTACAGGCCTTACAGGGGCATGGCTATCGTTAGGTTCGACATCTGTTAAAGGGTCCGGTAGGGAAAGGGTTAAATGGTTAGTCTCTCTCTCCCCTTGCTTTACCCGAGTCAAATACCTTTGCATTAGGTTTGTGTATTTTTGAATCTTAACATAGGGGTTCAATCCTTTTCGGTTCAAAACATCCTTCATGGCCGTATCCAAATCATTTTCCGCTGTTTGTCTGATATCTTCAGGACCCTGCATTTGTTTTTTAAGTCTATCCAACTCTTGTTGAGGCACCAAGTACATTTTAGTGGCCATCACACCCACGTGTTCAACCACCACGTCTGGCCGCAATAAGGCTGGTGATGAAGGGCACGGCTATACTGAGTAAAGGTAGAAGAAAACCCCCAGACTGTTGTATACTATGTCTTTTCTTTTGAAGACTGGCCCTTTTATTGGCAAAGAGTTTGATCGCTGTCTTTTGTCTCCTTAATTTTTTCAATTGGTTCAGGGTGAGTGGAATGCGTCCTTTGAGAAGATTCAAAGCAATCTCACATAGGGCTAATATGAGATCTGAAGAACAGCGACCCAAGATGGCCTTCCGTTCTTTAGCTGTAGAACCTACTAGCCTTCTCAAGAGGGGGAGGTTTCTTTTTAAACGCAGAGACATAGCGTTTACTTTTTAGGAAGGTATGCAGCAGGCCTCTCCCCCGGAAACAGCCCTGTACGTAGCCTAAGGTGTTCTGGAGTATTTGCTTTTAAATCCACGATTAAATAAGAAAATGGCTCTTTGGTAGCGTCCTCATAGCTCTCCATAAAGTATGATTTCCGTCCAGGGTACATCTGCTGAGCTAGAGTGCTAATTTGCAGTTTGTCTCTAGGATTTTTAAACAATACCATGTAGTTGGCATTCAAGCTAATGGTCCGACTATTTTTACCTTGGTGAAACACATTCTGGACCAAGTAAAGCACGGACAGGTTTCTATGATGAGTATATTGGGTAAAAGCTCGTGCAATTTCAGGGTGTTCGCTACCAGCAAATAGCATATCGTCCAAAACCAGCAGATTATTTACATGTGGGGGGAGAAGTTCATCATCAGACAGAGAATCGGGTATTCCTTCAACAAACTTGATTTTTATTGTCTTCAATAATTCATCATACAGAGGTTGGTAACATGAATAACACCATACAATATTGTCAGGCTTTTGAGATAACACATGTTCAGAATTCTCTAAAATACTTTTTACAAAAAAAGTTTTGCCACTGTTTGAAGGGCCGGCAATTAATGCTGAAAAAGGCAATTGTAGCCGGGGGTCAAAACCCTCGACAGCAGTCATAATATCTTAAGCTTTAAGACACACTGGGGCTTGTAGCATAAGTCAGTAGCCAAAGGGCAATGTGGTACCGTCAGGCAATAGCTGTCTCTTGTCATAGACTACCCTGAATCTTTTAGTGAGTGGTGCGTTTCTTAGATGGAACCCCTTTTTATCCCTCACTATTTTGTTGTAGGAGCTCAAAATCTCCAAGTCACTATTCTTGTCCTTTACGAACCCCTCGACCAAGCGCGTGATTGATTCCAAGTTTACACGCGGTGCATTTTCATAGTTTTGAGTCACGCCTTTGGCTTTCAACACCACGTGATTGGCTTTAGTCCTAAAAGCATAGCTTTTTGGACCACATGAGGACCATTCTGTAATATGGTCACCCTCTTCGAGTTCACTCGTTAAACCCCCAAGATAGTTGCTAAGTGGGGGGGTCCAATCCCCCGGTTTGCTTACATAGACCACAGAGTCTGTGTCGTGGTAAAGAACCCGCCTCTGAAGCTGTTCCATGAGGGTGTACAGTTCAAGGCGGCCATAGGCTGTGGTAAATGCTGCAAGAAACACATTTACATTACCCGGGGGTAGAACCCACTTTTGGTGGCGCCTCCATTGCACCAAGGCAATGTCTTGACTCAAGAAGGAAAAATGTGAAATTTCGTATTGGTCCGAAAAAACAAATTCCAAAAATTCTTCGGGGTCTTTAATGATCGAAGTTGTTAGCATATTGCATCTCTGCGCTAATTTCCCCCAAAGGGAGTTCAAGTACAATTTCGACACATTTCTTTTGGTTTTGTTGACCTCTATTCTGTCAGGGTCAAGAAGTATGCCTTCTCTGTCATGGTAGTCTTGAATGTACTGGTCTTTACTTTCTTGATCTGTGACCGATGCAGGATAGCCTGAAGCCATCTGCTTGCATCTCAAGAAGGTTTTGATGTACTCTTTAAAAAGTGTGTCTGATTTCCTGGAAAAGTTCCACACTTCAAAGATTTTGGCCACACGATACCCCTTCTCTAAAGCCTTAGAGAATTCTACAGTGACCCATACACCGGTCAGGGCTCTTTCTTGATCTGTGTGATCACAGGGGTTTTCCTGGTTGTGGTTTTCACAGCATGTGCGACAAAGGGGAAAGAAAAGTTTTCCTTTAGGACCCTTGTAAGGCAACACAGGTATAAACAGCCCCCTAGGAGGGTAGACAGTCGCTTTGATTAAACCAAAATAATTTTGGGGTTCGTCAAAGTCGCTGTGAATAATTTCAGGATGCCCTATAGGATAGAATGAGGAACTCATTACATGAGGATATAGGGATGTAAAATCTACATAGCCTATTGTCTCGTCGGGTTGAGCTACATAACGCAATGTCAAAGCATTGGTCCGGCCTCCAAACAAGGCCTGTCGCGGTTCCAGGGGCTCTGGAGGGTCATAATGGGTAAGGAAGGCCTTAACACTAGGATCTGCCTTTTTGAGGGCTGTCCATTCGTGCTCCCACAAAACCACAACTTTTAACCCGTAAGTAGCCTTTAAAGAATTCAGTTTGTCTTGAAACTCTTGGTACATTTCCCCAAAAGTCTTTTGGGTTAGGACACACAAGGTGTGGGGGACAAAGCATAATTTACAACCGTGGAAGAAACAACCGTTGTACTCATACACTGTCTCAACCCCGTCAATCTGTGTGTATCCATCTACATGGTAAGGCCCAAAAGCCTTCTCCCCCCGATTCAAAGCATGTTGGATAAAAATATCTTTATCCTGGGCCAAGTACTCCAACCATTGAATGGAACCACTAGAGTAGGCCTTGAATTGGCGTCGGTAGTTGTCTGGCGATGGGATAGCTATAGATTCAGGAGTTAGATAGTGTGTACGATAGGTTTTCATGCACGCTGATGCAATAGTTGTACAGCTCCAGGGGTCAATGCCCGCATCTTTGATTACCTCTTCTCTGAATCTGAGGCATCCTTCACGAAGTATAACAACGTCATTGTCACAGTATGATTCCATCTCTTTATGGAAATCAAAAGTGCCATGTCTTACGGTCTCGTACCATGTCATGAATCTCTCACGCTCTTTGGGAGACATTTGATCACACCCGTACATTTCGGGGGCTGGATAAGATCCTATATAATGTAGATTCTCCTCAGATGTGAAGAAATGAGGGAAATAGCCTTTGACAGAGTTTTCAAAACCCAAGGCCTCTGGCATTTGAGCCAATCTCATGGGTAAGAAGCTTAAGCTGTCAATGTATCTCTGTTTGAAGGCGGGGTCAACAAAGCATAATATTTTACTCCCTTGAGCTATGACACTGGGTGCCACGCCTTGCTGTATCAAAGGGTTCAGAAGCAGATAGGAGTCATAGGCCCTAGCATTGTGAGCTATAAACGTGAAGTTTCTGTACTGGGCTTTTCTAAAATGTTTTAGAAAGAGTTGGGCACAATCGGGTCCCTCGGCCGACCATTTTTCACCCTTGAAAGTCATGGTTGACACAAAAATAGGCAAATGAACCCCTGATTGCTGAGTTGTCTCAAAATCATAAAACACATATTTCTCTGTATGTTCATCTTCAGCCAAGGGCTGAATGTAACACTCATGTGTTACTTCTTGAACTGCTTCCGCGTCTCTGCTTTTCAAAGGACCTTTACAGATTGGGCAGTGTATAATTCCACAAACATGAGGTTTAGGGCTATCTATTTTAAGGTTGTAATTGCAATGACATTTTGGACATTTCTTGTTAATGTCACAACTGCTTACAGATTTACATGCCTTGGGATGCCATGTTTCAGTTTTGTGTTTTTCGTAACAGTAGGCCGAACGACATGTGCGGTGACAATCCGCACAGGGGGTCAAGTTTAGCGGCTGCATAGGGCAATGTTTATCCAGACATACTGAACAGTTGTAACGGCACGAGTGCCCCCCCATGCGTGTGTAGCCGGTATGACAGGCTGGACAGACATATGGCGCGCCTAAAAAGGCTGTGATGTTAGTTACGGCATAGTAATGCTCATTTTGCACATAAAAGTACATAGTCTTAGGATGTGGTTCGGGTATATTTTGGAACTTGAGGAGAGCGTCATTAGCCCTACTGTGGTACAAAACCACAATCTTGATGTTCAGAAAGTTTTCAAATTTGACTATGTCTGAGAAAGCCACAGCATCCTGTATACCGAGACCCACCGCAGTTTGTAGCTCGAGAGCTTTATGTAACGCGGCTTGATCCGTACATCCGGGGCTGAGTAAGTGGGCCAAACCTATGGCAAAACATAGCTTATTACCTGGATTGTGAACGTTTATGAGATAGGCCCTTTTATTGCTTATGATTTCGGACTGCATTAAACTCTCGAGCTTTCGTCTCTGACCCCCGCCCCCTTGTGGTTGGCGTACTAATTGTACTACAAGTTCGAGGGTCCTATCTGCTAGCACGTTTAAATTTGACTGTACAAGGCGTTCTAGCAGTTTAACAAATTGTTCAAGCTCTGCTTCACCATTCTGTAAAATAAGCGATACCTTGCTCTGTAGACTGTCTCCACAAATTTCCAACTGTAAGAGATCCCTAGGTTCGCTATAATCTCTGATCCTCGCTAACAGTTCATTCAAAGTGTCCATAAGCATTACGTAAAACACAGCATATTCCCGAATCTGACCCCCCCATGCGAAATTGAAAAACTGGCGAACCTCAATATTGTTGAATTTATTTCGACGCAAAACATGTACACTTCGATCAAGACCTCCCCCCTCCAGATTTACTAGGCAATTGTCCAACTGTTCAAAAACATCGTATTGGGTTTCAGACTCTTCGGACATTGGTGTTAAAGGCTGATTTATAGGTGTCTGGGGTGCCGAATTAAACCTAGCGCTCTCGTTCTGTACACTGATCTCAAGACCGCCCCCCTCCAGATTTGCTAGACATTTGTCCAACTGTTCAAAAACATCATATTGACTTTCAGACTCTTCGGACAATGTTGTTAAAGGCTGTCTTAGAGGTGTCTGTGGGGCCGAATTAAACCTAGGGCTCGCGTTAAGCTGGGTAATTAGAGATATGATGGTTTCGGGAATCTGTGTTAACATGTTTTCCTCGGAAGGCCCTGACTCATTCATACGTGTAATAATGTCTATGAGTTCGGAGGGAATCTGGGATAATAGATTTTCATCTATTGTCATTATGTCAATTACCCCCGAATCATTCATATGGTTAACTATATCTTGGAGCTCTGTAGGGATCCTGGCTAAGAGTGTTTCAATTGTCTCACTTTGGTCTATAGGGGGCGCCATCTGTCTAATTAAGGATGTGTGTGTGTGTGTGTTTACATGTGTGTTTTTTAACGGCGGTATTTGCTTGTTTTAGCCCTAATGTTTTTTAACATACGGGGTAGCTCGCTACGCCAGAATGACACATCCTGATTGTATTGATGCTCGAGTAGAATACACATGCGCCTCTGGAGTAGAGCCTTTCGTGATTTTAAACCCAGGGTAAACGCTTTGAAAAAACGTTCTTGGTCTATTTCAGAATCTGCTGTTTCCCCCACAGAATTGGCCGATTCAAGAAGGTTGGCAGCTTCACAGAACATCAAATCGTCTACCTCAGAAATGTCATTTAAATCTTTGACATCATCAGGTTTCTCTGGTGTCTTTGGAGCCTCCTCGGGGATGCTTGTCTGGGCATCCTCCGATGTTTGTGCGTTGTGTTCATAAGCCGGTGAGGAGTCTGAAATAAAAATAATACATACACAAATAGGTTATTAACCCTAAAATATGTTAAAAATGCCAAATACATTTCAGATATAAGCCTATATATTAACAATACATTAATTAAATACCTCGGCTTTTTTGACGAGGGCTGTTCTGAAGAAGCTCTGAAACCAAGGGCTGTTGTGTTTGTTCAACCTGTATTACAACATCTGCAGGTCCGGTAGATGGGGAGCCTGAAAAAAACAAAAAAACAGCATTAGGCCTTGTTTTAACATATTCCGGCATAAAAAAAAAAATATATAAATATTAAAATAATAATATATATAAATAATAATATATAATTGATTCATACCTAGTCCTTGGAACGACGTCTCGTGAATATCGGCCAAGTAGAATTGTTCGGGTGAAGCGGAACTGTGGATCTGAGCACTAATTATCCTTTGGTGTTTAGAAATATGGGGTACAACGTTGTCCTGGCCAAGGGGAGTTGACCTGCCGTTTAAAGTCTCTGTTCGCTGCTTTTGGGTAAATACATCCTGGGAGTAGGGCAGAATTGTCTCGTAGTCATATGCTTCGCAGAAACCGTTCAGGCTCCATAGGGCATCGTTTAACCTTCTAGGCTTTAGGTCCTCTGTAAACATATAAAATAACTTTTAATATAAGATGCCCACACTTTTTGTTTTTAAGGTATAAATATTTTTATGTATGGAATTCTTGGAGCTTACTTACGTTGACAATTCAGGGCAGGCGTTTGTTTCGGAGACCCATGGGATGATTCGAGCTCAGTTATACCTCGGAGTATCTGCGTGAATGCTTCAGAATCTATAAAACATTCGACAATATTAAAGCTATAATCACTTTAGCTAATATTGCCTTGTTATACGGTAAGCATACTGATCCTAATGATTGTTTAATATTTCTATAACATCCCACGCTTTTCAAACAATTCCCCAACAACAACCAAATCTAATAAAGATTTATTTCAAGAACTCACCTTGTGATAGATCCATTAGACTTTTTTCCCCGATTATCTTTTTTAACGCTTCAGTCCGATAACGATTCTTGGAGTTTCTGGAGGTGCTGTTTGCATCGGAACTAAAACGCTGCTAACATTGCCCATGGTTTCTAGCGCTTTTGTACCCTACGACCTAGAGAAAAACCCCTGAATGATTTTTTTACATAGCATTTGGGGTTTGTCGTTTTTTTCGGGCTATACCCCCGCCCATGGTATATTTGACACATTTCAAACACATGGTATTGGGTGTGTCTAAACATTAGGATCCTTTTGGAGCTTCTAAAATCTCCGGGGTGCTAGCACCTAGATGCATGGGGTGTGTTGTTCTCGACATCGCTGGGATGAATGACTTTTTAGCCCCCCTAAAAAAATAGTTTTATGAAAGGCCTTTAAGATTAGGAGTCGTAAGACACAATATTATTGTTGGGGGGTAGGCATCTGTTTTGCAGGCTAGTGTAAACCTTGGTTTCAAACGACCCACCAGGCATGCAGGGGTATTTTTTTAACAAACAACCCGCCCCCCTTTTTCTGTTTTTGAAACACACACACACACACACACACACACACACACACACACACACAGCCACTACAGAAAACTCCCTCACGCACATGCGCGCGCACATGGCTTTTTCCGCAAGATTTTTCTCAGGGACAGACTGCGCTAAGAGTGAACAAACGCGAGAGTTCATAACGTGGTGAGATTCTGATTTTAAAACCATTTATTTCATTCAAAATATTTAGTACATACATTTTATATCGTTACATTCTTAAGGTATTTTACGATGCCTTTCTTACAGATCCTGGGAGCTTATGCAACCAACCGCAATTGTCCGTGTCGAGTTCACCCTCAAAAGGCAAGGCTCTCTTGCTATGTCCATCAACACATGGTAAGTTTTCACTCCAGGGGTAGATCCGCCGTCGGGCCTTTTGGTCTTGACTCTGTCTCAAGGAAAGCCTCGCCCAGCGCTTTAACTGTTCCCCATTTTGGAAGAGAATGTCCAGCTTATTCATAAGTGTTATGAAAATTGGATAATCCACCCATTTAAAACTAAACACAGGAATAAAAAAGTTTACATGTTTGCGGGCTCTGGAAGCTACCGGAGAATTGACAGACTTTGTAGCATTAGCCTTATCATAAAGGTCACAGGCTAAAATTGTCACTTTGTTGTCAGGGCTATAGTCCATTGAAGCAATTCTTAGAGCCTTGAGATCACTGCGGCCGCAGACCTGTTCTTCCAACGCATATCCTGGCACATTTGTAACACTTAGGACCTGTTCAATTTTACAAAGAGCCAGCCTGATGTTTAGCCATTCTCTCATCCCCAGAGCCGGGGGAAAACTCCCAGGTTTTGCAGGATAAAGGGGTTTGGGTCCACGGTCTGTGAATATCTTTACCGTAGAATCCTCCGGGTGGAATATGTAAGACATGTGGCCCTCACTCGTCCCCAAAAATCCTTTAAAACATTCTGGAGCTTCACACAGAACTTCTTCAAGGCTTTGGTCACTGGGTTCATGACAAGCCGAGCATAACATCCCTAAAATTGGCATAGGTGTCATTTTTGTTTAATATTCAGGGGGGTTATCATGTACAGTCTTAAACAGGTATTGTTCAGCGGCTTTATAAGGGGCCTTAACCAACCCAAACCGTGAGAAACAGTAACAGGTTGACCTGACACATGGTCACTTACTCAACCCAGGGCATGCACCCTTCTACATGACATAGGGTCATAAATCATTACATAGGGTCATAAATCAGGCTTGGGTCATCAATCATTAACGGCCTGTCAAAGGGACCCTTACTCACCCCATAGCCCCCACCTAACCAGGCTTGTCTATCAGGCTTGGGTCATCAATCATTAACGGCCTGTCAAAGGGACCCTTACTCACCCCATAGCCCCCACCTAACCAGGCTTGCCTGACCAGAAGACATGCACACGTCATCACTACATAGGGTTCACATAGAGTTCACATAGGGTCATCAATCAAAATTTTGACCCGTGACATCTACTCTATTCTCTCTTGAGCTCATTAAGGGCGCTGATGAATAGGATTCCACTTGAGTGGAGGTGCCCGAGGACAATATGTTAGAGAATGCATGATGATCCCTCCAAAGAGCAAGACAGGCTCCAGGACAGAGCTGTGTAAAAGAGCAACGGCATTCCAGGTAGCAAAGTATTGCTCTATGCAAACACAGTTCATCATATCAGGGCCGCTGGCAGCAGCACACCCAGTGTGTACTATGGAAATGTTTGCCAAGCGATATTCTTGTTCTGCTATGGTAGCGGCATCAGGCGATTGTGAAAATGTGTAGTTAACCATTGCATGCGATACTACATAATCAGTTGAAATGATTTCTCATCAGCGTTATGTGGTCTTTACGCTCAACATTGCCCTACAATACCAGTCATAATTATTAGAACACGCCTGTCATTTCATTTAATGAGTAGCCTGATGAGTTTTGACTTTCAGTCATCATTTCAACATGGGGTTGGCCTACCATGGAGAAGGCTACAGCACACAATACAGCACACACACCAACAAAGGGATCTAAAGAGTGTCGTCGTTGATTCATCAACTCTCTCCCCCAGGAAGATACAGTCATTTACTCCATCACCAACTATATGTGAACTTCTGACATGGTTGTTTTGAGAGTAGCTGCCGGGATGGCTTTGATGTCAGTATCCTTTCTGTGTGTAGCACTGTGAGTGTATTATTGAGCGCGTCCCAAATGCCACCCGCTTCCCTACATAGTGCACTACTTTTGACCAGGGATCCCTGTGGGCCCTGGTCAAAAGTAGTACACTGCATAGGGAATAGAGTGCCATTTAGGACGCAGGCCTACATATTAGGGTTCCTTGTAGTTCTCCTGCCGCCCGTCATCAGTCAGGCCAGCCATGTTTTCTCTCGTAGCCCAGGCAGCAGCGTCTGACGTGTGGTCAGCTTGTCAGTCACTCACGCGCCTCTTGCTCAGCAGAGCATCTGTACAACATCAAAAGCACCTGTGGTGTCAAACACGCTGCCGTCATCTGGTTCGTCCTGGATCAGGTGGTAGTGAGTGGAGAGTTTGGGTGCATACCAAATGGCAACCTAGTCCCTATATAATGCACTACTTTTGAGTAGAGCTCTAGTTAAAGTAGGGCCGCTGGGATCTGGTCAAAACAGTGCACGATATAGGGAATAGGGTGCCATTTGTGATGCAACTTGTGTCTACGGTGGGTGTCCCTGGGACCCAGGTTGGTTGAGTGAGTGTCTTCTGGATGGAGTTGGGGAGCTATCTCACTGAGATGTGAGCTGCTGCTGTCTTTTTCTTTTAGACTGACTACATGAGACTAATACATTAGATTAGGAGGAGAGAGTGTTCAACTTCACCCATCTCGGAAATGATTAAAAACCTCACCTTTATCACTATGATCCTCAAAATGGAAGGAATGTATCCCAATTTCTGCAATAGCTGACAAATGTGCGTAAGTGTGTATGGAAATTAGCTTCAAAGGCACCGTTTAATGACACTTGCTATTATTGTGTCTGGCTATGTATCTGATTCAAGATGTCGCGTTAGATCAATCTGCATATATTCAGCACACTTTTATGATAATTCCAGACACATCTGGGAACCTTCATGAACATCATTCATCAATCAAGATGCCACATTTGAAATTTAGATGTGACATATAAGAACATGTGATGGCCATGGCATAGAGGAGCTATAGCTAGCTAGTAACATAAGGCTAGTTCACCCTATCAACACTGGCCCTCTTCCTGTGTCCCTCAATGTTTTCACTACAAGGCTATTAGTCAAAATGGCACGAGCCCCTGAAGTAACAGGGAACAATTAAACAAAGATTGATTTCACACACGGCCAAAATAAAGTGGAATTGAAACCTGTTTACTTCAACAGTAAATTGACGCGAGCAAGCATGACAACTGGCAGCATTTAAATTCTATTACCAGGTGCCCAGACATCTGGGTAATTCCCCCGGCAGGTTCGAACCAGGGCTTTGTGAGATGTGCATTATTTACAGGCCAGGTTAAGACTGCCATCCTACTTTACTCACTACACACATCGATGACGAGCGGGGGTGGGGGGCGAAGGAGGCGGAGGGGTGCTTTGAGAAACAATGGCAAAGTCAAAGTGTCTTTTGACTTATTAAATCATGAAGTGACTGATCCCTGGCATGTACCGAGTCACGGCCGAGAGCTGCAGCTGTTGGAGCAGAAGGGAATGAGCTTTGTCGTGGTACTGAAAGGAGAGCAGGGGAACAGGGGCGCTCAGATCACAGTGTCTACGTCCCAAATGGTACCCTATTCCTTATGTGTTACACTACTTTTGACCAGGGAATAGGGTGCCATTTGGGACACAACCAAAGTTACAGTATCCCTTCCTTCCCTCCTGGTCGAAGAGCCAGGCAGGCGTCCATGATGCTTTCACTTCACATCTCTGACTCTACTGCATGGTGGTGATATTAATATGACTATTATTATTGCTATTATTATTATTATTATTATTATTATGTTTATTAATAATAAGGTGATATTCTGCCACCGATGCCATAATAAGTAATTTCTTCCATACTGCATAACATTGCAGCTATACATAATCTGTCCTAGCCGGTGTCTACCGTATTAACAAAACATATGTTTACGCTCGCCTCTTTATGTGAATTCATGTGGATGTGTGTGAACGGTGTGAATTCCTCATGGTAATGTCTTATTCTCTTCAAAATCCATAACTAATCTGAAACGCGAGCTTTGAGTGTGCACATCTGTGTTCACCTGTGATACTGTAGGAAGAAGAGCAGGTGTGCTAACCAAATTGCACCCTATTCCCAATTTAGTGCACTAATTTTGACCAAAGCCCCCATAGGGTTCTTGTCAATAAGTAGTGCACTATACAGGGAATAGGGTGCCATTTGGGAGACATACCCGTTGTCCCGAACTGACCTCGCCTACCTAGAAACACCTGTTCGTTGGCAGGGACAATATGAAGTGTCTTTGATCTGTGGCCAAAGTATGTCATATCTAATACGGTCATGCCATGCTACAACCTCAATTATCTTTACTGTTCTTTAATTTAAGCCCCTAATGTTGCACATCGCTTCACTTAGCAGATGAGAGTATCACCAATGGGACCTCACAGCAAAATTACACATCTGACATTACATTTCATGTAAAATATTGCTCTGGTACAGCCAATTACAATTTGACTGCATCAGCAAGATTTGTAGCAGTCTTAAGCAGTAATCTTTTCTCACTTAGTTGAACTTGACAACTTTTCTCCTTTTTCTCTGTCCTGCTCCTTTTTCTCTTCGGCCAGCATCTAAACAGGCAGAGATGTGCCTCGGGACAGCAAACTCTCATCATCCAAACAGTCTGGAGTTATAAACAGCAATCGTCTAGCAGTAATGAAGGTTATTTTGAAGGAGGTTATCTTGAAGGATTTCCCACATTGGCTGCTTTTCCTTCCCTCTGCCGTCCAACTCATCCCGAACCAACTCAATAGGGTTATGGTTGGGTGATTGTGGAGGCCAGGTCATCTGATGCAGCACTCCATCACTCTCCTTCTTGGTCAAATAGCCCTTACACAGCCTGGAGGTGTGTTGGGTCATTTTCCTGTTGAAAAACAAATGATAGTACCACTAAGCGCAAACCAGATGGGATGGCGTATCGCTGCAGAATGCTGTGGTAGCCATGCTGGTTAAGTGTACCTTGAATTCTAAATAAATCACGACAGTGCAGCCAGCAAAGCACCCCACACCATCACACCTCCTCCTCCATGCTTCACGGTGGGAACCACAGATGCGGGGATCATCCGTTCAGCTAGTCTGCATCTCACAAAGACACTGTGGTTGGAACCAAAAATCTCAAATTTGGACTCATCAGACAAAGGACAGATTTCCACCGGTCTAATGTCCATTGCTCATGTTTCTTGGCCCAAGCAAGTCTCTTCTTATTATTGGTATCCTCTAGTAGTGGTTTCTTTGCAGCAATTCAACCATGAAGGCCTGATTTACACAGTCACCTCTGAAGAGTTGATGTTAAGATGTGTCTGTTACTTGAACTCTATGAGGTGCAATCTGAGGTGCAGTTGTTTTGCAGATATCTGAGGCTAATGAACTTATCCTCTGCAGCAAAGGTAACTCTGGGTCTTCCGTTCCTGTGGCAGTCCTCATGAGAGAAAGTTTCATCATAGTGCTTCATGGTTTTCCCGACTGCACTTGAAGAAACTTTCAAAGTTCTTGACATTTTCTGGATTAATTGACCTTCATGTCTTAAACTAATGATGGTCTGTCATTTCTCTTTGCTTATTTGAGCTATTCTTGCCACAACATGGACTTTTACAAAATAGGGCTGTCTTCTGTATATCCCTACCTTGTCACAACACAACTGATTGTCTCAAATGCATTAAGAAGGAAAGAAATTCCACAAATGAACTTTTAACAAGGCACAGCTGTTAATTGAAATTCATTCCAGGTGACTACCTCATGATGCTGGTTGAGAGAATGCCAAGAGTGTGGAAAGCTCTCATCAAGGCACAGGGTGGCTTCTTTGAAGAATCTCAAATATAAAATATATTTTGATTTGTTTAACACTTTGTTGGTTACTACATGATTCCATATGTGTTATTTCATAGTTTTGATGTCTTCACTATCATTCTACAATGTAGAAAATAGTAAAAATAAAGAAAAACCCTTGAATGAGTAGGTGTGTCCAAACTTTTGACTGGTGCTGTACATATACATGAAGAAGGAATGATGCAAAGATGCTAACAAAGATAAATGTGTTGGCTTGTCGTCAACAATAGAACACTATCTGATAACACTTTCTCTAATGGTATCTTGAACACTCTTGAGAACATGAGTGCAGTCCACTGTTGGATTAATATAATCTATTAGAGTCTATCTACAAAGGAGACAGACTAGATTTAATCAGAGAATTGGGCTGGCAGGCTTAATACGATTATCTCTCCTTAATTAAAATATCATCAAGATGGCTGACATTAAATAGAAAGTCCTTACAGACATAAAACATTTGCATTTGTAACCATTGAGCCATTACAGGTTGGATGTACACGTTGTTTCAGTATTTTACAGAAACCGATAAGGATTTCCAAATGGTAGCTCATTTTTGTTCAACAACAAATTAATAAATGTGTTGAGTGTAATTTTATGTTTTTACCAAAGCAGCAAAGCGATTTATTCAACCTGACATAATTTTACAGCGTAAGGTACTACAAAATGTCAAACTAGACTACTACTACGGTTTCTTTTTTAATCAAAGTCCCTCTTGTGGCCAGGGACTCTGTGGATTATTTTGCTTGGCTTTAATTAATTATTAATCTGACAACTAGTAATTTGTACCACCTCCCTGTACCCCAGAGAGGCTGAGTGATACTGTAGCCTTAATCCTATGTTTGGGCTGGTAATTGGTTTTGTTTTTTAAACGTGTTCGTTTCCCTAATGATTCATTATTTTAGAATATTAAAAGGCTCAAGAGAGACAACATAGCTCAAGTGCTGGAAGGGGATAAGGTTTCTTGCTCAGAATGATGACAAGGTGGTCAAACAAAGACTGGACACAGTAGTATGGGTTGATGATGAGGATGCTAATGGTTTTTAATGAGAATTCTCATAAGCTTTCTTAGAATTCTATGTCCCATTTAACCCGTCACAAACACATTTTGAAAAGACCCAAAACATCAAAATAGTTTATTGTGGGTAGCCTAGACAGATCTGGGTTCAAATCCATGCATATTTAAGTATTTTTCTATTTAAATATGTGCTTTCTGTGTATTTGAGTATTTCCACATAATGTGAATTTTATGAAACTATTTTCAAATACTTATTTACAAATACAGTATTTCAAATACCCCTAGGACCAAACAGACCTGGGAGTATATAATATTTATGGAGTATTTAAATATTTTGTATTTGAAAATACATGCCAATACATTCCTAGTGTATTTTGAAATACATTCCAATATTCAACCACTGGTATTTTTAAAGAAAAATATCCAAAAACATAATAAAAAATGTCTTGAGCCTTTTAACCGTCTCTTAAGGACAGGAATCGGCCATCGCATTTCAGCATTGAAGGGATCATTGAATAGAAGGCCTATTCTTGTTTTTCTGCTGAGTATGAGGCCTTTCCACACTGCAACAATCTCTAACAATATCAGACTGCATTCTGCTCTGCTGTTTCCCCAAGGAGTGTGTCTGTTTGTTTTCATTACAGACACAGTCTTTAATCTAGATATATTACGGGCGCAGAGGACCTACACACTTTTGTCAGGTTTTTTAATTAGGGTATCTGTCGTTGGACTCCTCTTGCTCCATGTTCTCAAATTAGTCACTTGGATGATCAGGGGGGCTGTGGGATGGAGAGGCTGTAGCTCCGGGGGAAACTGCTTCTGCTGCCATTGTGTGTTGCATATTATCATCCTGACCCACATTCCTCCCTGTCTGAGTCTCCTGTTCATTTAGCCTGCGTTGTCAAGCCCGGGCCTAATGACGAAGCCCCTGAAAAGGTGGGGGAAAGGGAAAAAAAATAAGAGAATGAATCGTGTTACTTCCATTTAGAAGTCAATTCCATGGACCTCTGAGATTACCCTCTCTTAAATTTGTTGGTGTGAGTGACAGGCTTGTGGGATAGAAGGCTCGACTGGTGATCTTGAGGGGACAGGGAGCCAATGGGTATTTTAATAGCTTCAGACCCCTGCTTTGAAACATGCCATTCTATCTGACAACCTCATGCTAAAAGAGTGACTCTCACAGTTATGAGATTATAATGTTGGAAATCCATCCAGCAGCGGGAATCCATATGCTGGTATAGATTCACAACATGGGGGTGAAAGAGAATTTCACATAGCCACTAAAAAGTCACAGAGTTTTAGAGGCAATTCTCTGAAGGGGACTGTGGTTGAAGTGGTGCATGCTTAACTGGCCAGGCCAATGATACATTTGCCTGTTCAACATTCACACAGTTCTATATATAGATGAGGTGGTGTGGTCTGAATCACTCACTGTGTTCAACCAGGTCAGCTCATTATTAATAGTCAATGAGACATCGGCAAAAATGTGTTTCTTGCATTTCCTCAAAGATTTCTTCCCCATTGCAGACGTTTCTGACCCAGATAGTATAACGAACCTGCAGCCAGGTAGGAGCCAGGCAGGGTAAACCATGCTGCATTTCTTTGTTGTTTTGTTATTAATTTATCCCTTCATTAGTTCTGTTCCCTGGTTAATGACTTCCCCTCACACTATTTCTACCTGCTGGCAGAGAGAGGGAGGAGGTTGAGGAGCTCCGAGTGTAAACCACTAATGACTCGACATCAATCCACGGCGTACCAATGCAACGCACCTCCAGGCAACCAATAGGAGTTGGGGGGGGGGGGGGGTGTCTTTCCTCGTCAAATAAATAGAGACCATCTATGACAAGGGAAATATTGCTTATTAATGTAGTGCCAGAAGGAGATGTGATTGCAATTTTTTTCTCAATTCTGGCATTTTTGTTCCATTTAAAACAAGGATTCTTGCATATCAGCCAGCAGTGTGAATGCAGTAACCTGTGTAGGCCTACTGTGCTTGAGGAAAGATTGCACCTCCTCCCCAGCGGTGTTTGTGCAGTCAACTTATATTACCTGTCATACGAACAGCTTATTCTAAAATTGCCCCTGAAGGTTGCATCAGAGAGTAATGGTTTCATGGGTCAATAGCAGTCCATGGCATTAGTGAGAGTTGGTGCTCACTGGCAGATGTTTTAGTCTAATGGAAGCTCTGGTGGTCACTGAAAACTTGCATAGCACTTGGCCCTGTGTCTGAGTTTGGTAAGTACTGTATGGTTATTTCAGAAAGTGAAGAGTAGACATATTAGCACACAATTTAACTGGGTTGATCTGTTTTTGATAAAACAAAGTTGGCATGCTTTTTCATTATCTTTTCCAACATTGACTTTGTTGTTAAAAATAGATATGCCATCATTGGGTATTTCAGTATCCTTCATTCACTGAAGTAGATAACTGAGAACAAATTGTATTTGTGAAATACTGACATGGTAGGTTAAGAAGTATCAAAAGTATATCATGAGAATTATACAATGTATTTTTTGTTAAAGTCGCTACCAAACATTACAGTTATTCTGTAGCAAACGTTATCACACTGTAATTGTTCATCTGTAAATTGGAACAACAATGATTGCATGGATCTGCAATGGAGGAACAGGTTCAGCTTTTCATAAGCACAAATTGAAATGAGCTTCCAATAATTTGTGTAGATATGGGGATTGAAACATGGAAATCAAACAGCAAACTACTTTGCCTACTTTGGAAAAAAGAAACAAACCTAGAGCTGAAACATAATAGAGTTATAAACAACTGGCTTGAACTATACTGCAGCTCAAGCATTGATCTTGGCCCATACATAATTGAATCGAATGAAGCTCAAATGTGTTTTAAACAAAGCATATCTATCTATACAAAGTTTTTCACAAAAGTAAAACAAATGGATGCTATGACAATTGCCTATCACCTAATCCCCATACCCTCCTTTCCCAAAAATATATGGAAATGTGATTATTCTCTTTTCAAGTGTTAAAGCAAGTTATCTAAGCATCTGTACAAAAAGTTTTCCAGATTTTTTTTCACACCTTTAAAAAAGAGCCCTGTCTTAAATCAATGTCATATGACTGAAGTATATTAATGATTTTGCATTTAAGTGTCATCATTGCACATTCCGGGCAGGTGGATATGCATGACGGTAGTTATGCATTACATGAGAAAAATGTCCTCTCAGTGCAGCAGCGAGGGAGAAAGAAGATGAAAACTCCTCTTTAAGGGAAACAGTCAAAGATAAAAATTTAGTTGAAAGACAAAACTCGGAGATGAAAGGGAGACATAGCATCTCCATTTCTCTTTCTGACTATGGAAGTCGTGAGAGAATGAAAGGGCTGTTCCCTTATGTTTTCTTTGCCATCTCACTTTCTTTTCTTCATTTTGTCTTCTTCCTGCTTTGCTATTCCACTGTATTGTAAATGAACATAATGCTTTTCCAGAGTCAGGTACCTGCTCATGCTGTAGCAAAGAGAGAGGAACCCATTGTCCTCGTTATTTTACCTCCTCATTTTTTTAATCACTCATTTATTGAAAGTCAAAAAATATTTTCTGTTGTCCAAAGTTAAACTGTATCATCCAAGTTCTGTAAATGTCTCTTATTCAATGGATCCTCTTAAGCTGACAGTCCCTGAAATCGGGCCCTAGAATTGCTTAAATAAATATGTATATGTATATGTTTAGATTAGAGATTTTATTGATTTCTCACCATTTTAGAAGTCAGAAGATAGCCATCCAGACCTACCTATGACCATGTCAACGTCCTAAACGTGTATTTGCCTTCTACTAGTGGTCGGCGCAACGTTACGTCAAGGGGGTGTTCCTTTATAAAAACATTTATCGAGCTCGACTACTTTACGGCACAGACATGGCGAAGCAATCACTGAATTTGTCTCGAGCAGGCTGATCTAACTAAATACATCATTTTCATAGCTCTACGATAAAGAATGCGATCTACACACTTCCTTAAACCTAAAAATAAGTAAAGGAGTAATTTTGTGTGGGAGTCAAACATTTGTTTTGGTTGGAAGCAAACATATTGCATATGCTCAGAACTACAAAATAGGGCCCTTTACATAGTCCTTCTCTGCTTGTCTATAGGAGGGACGGTCACTGTTGAAATGTCATGACATCTTTCTAGGTGTGTGTGTGTGTGTGGGGGGGGGGGGGGGGGGTTATTGACGTTCTCGCTCTCCCTGCTTATACACTGAGCAAGTCTAAGCAATCAGGCACAAGTTGATGAGTACCTCTGCAGTTATTAATTCTGTATCTTTCATCTTGTTGCTAGGTTTCCATATTCATTTCAAACATATGATTTACACTCATTGATTGTTTACATACAGCTTACAGTAGCAACAGTGCACACAGTACAGTTTCTGTGCCTTTCCCCAAGTCATTTTACCATCTCCCTTTCAAGCCTCTGAAGGTCACCAGTGTGACGGAGCAGGCTAATGATGGCTGTTTGTGCTCGGTCTCAGTGTGGATGGGTCTCGCTGAGGCTGCGGTCCTAAGCAGCTAGCCAGGCATTTTAAACCCTCTTTCCCCCTGAGACGGCAGTCTGCAGCCCCAGCTCAGGTAACAGACAGGACAAGCCAGGAGATTACTGTAGTTTACACTGAAGGTGTGGTGGGGGGGAGTATGCTAAAAATCTAATATACGCCCTACACTTGTACTCCTAATCTAAAAGCGGAGTGATGGCAGGGGCAAGTGCACCTCTTTTTAAGGACTGTCAGGTGGGGGTTTATTTCTGGGTTTGATTGTGTTGGTGATTTAACTGGTTGAGAAACATATTGGTAAAGTGTAAGGTTGTGTAGGGGGTCATGGAAGGAGTAATGACTGTGAAAGTTACCAGACTGTACATTACACCTGCAGTGCGTCATAAACACTCACAAAGGGGGGCGCGATGGACCATGATTGAACTTGACTGTGAGGTAGAAAAAAAGTGTTTAATAGTTTGTGATTACTGTACTTTTCTGCCCTGTGGGAAAGTAGTAATGTAATGTGTATATCGGGATGGCTACTTTCCTGTTCTGATTTCTACAACAAGTTCAAGAATTCAATCTCATTACAGTAGAAGGATTTGTTTAGGTTGGAATCAGTGCAGTTATGACGCTAGTGAAGCGATCCCTTTTTTAATTGCTTCTCTACCTCTGTAACTGCAGACACAATCTAATGCCCATATTCTTCATTTTTCACAAGATGTTTTCTTCTCCTTCCTCTCATGTGGACCGTCCTGCATAACAGAGTACATTTGATTACTTTTGAATGCTATTAACTTATGTCTGTAAGGTGTTTGTTTGCACATTCCATTTTAGATCAGCCCAATTCAGGATTACCAAGTATTTTTAATTTTTTTAATTTTTTAAAAATGTTAAGGATTGCCAAGTGTTGGTGTTCAGCCATTTGGAAATTGAGACATATTCCTGTCTTATATCACTAAAGCCTTGTTTTGTACTTTGAAGTTGAACTGGGCTATTACTTGGATAACTATTTGATCCAGAATGTAGAGACTGAGAGGGAGGTACAGCTAGCATATGTGACCGACTGGCTCGATTCGGTCCTATGTAGCAAAATTTGAAATTGCGTTTTTTACATTGCACAAAAGTAAAGACTCAGCTAGAAAATGGTATATCATATATTATAGTTGAGGAACAATGGGAAAGTAATTCTGGTTTCAAAGTTGATAAACTTACCCCACTTTTGAGAAAATGGCCCTTGAATGTTTTGGTACACCTTCTGGAGAGCTCTTCTTTGTCTACACCTATTCAGCGTTGTTCACACCATTTTAAGTCTTAGCCCCACCCATCTCTTTAAGGATTCACATGTGAGGTCATGTGCTAAACAGTGAGTACAGTAGTGTACCAAACAACCAAAGATTACAAGACTAAAAGCTACTTCAATCGACATGTCTGTACGCAATTGTCGCAGGGACATCATGAACATTATATTGTCATCCGACATCAAACTTGTCATTGTCGTTATGAAAAATATAAACACAAATGCGACAGGCTGCATGACATCAGCAGCCTGGTGGTCCAAAATAGCACAACTAGTGTATTTTAAGACCAATAAACCCATCCAAGTACATGTCAATCTAGCAAACTAGGCAACTAAAAGCAACTATCTAAACAATGTTTTGGTTTGTTTCCAACCAGCTAGCTAGCCAGTTCAAGTAATGATGATAACATATAGCTGACAATGTCTTAAGTTTATATCTAGTTTTAAAAATGAATTAACAATTAAACTCACATCAAGATCATTATTTACAAATGAATGGCAAGCTAATTACAGAAAATAGCTTGCGGTTCTGAGTGTGACAAAATAAAATAGAGCATTCTACCAGACAATTTTAGAACTTGGACACTGTCTCGTTGACCTAATGTTATATCCTAATTTGACTTTGGTGCAGGTCATGTTGTTCCTCACATTACCATCTCTGGTAAACACACACTATATCAAATAAAGTCTAAGTTTATTTGTCACATGCACAGGATACAGAAGGTGTAAATGGTACAGTGAAATAGTTGCTTTCATAGTGTAGCTAGCTAAACCATGAACCATAATCCTTAACTTGCAATGAAAATGACTTTTGACAAAATTATAAATGTATAATATCTGAAAATGTAGCTAGCTAGACTATTACCCGTATACATGGTTAAATGCTTCTCCCTCTCTGTCACATATGCCATGGTTGCCCTTAGTTTTACGATGTAATCCAGAGACAGGTGTTTTATACAACAGACCTTCTGTGTTCTCTTTTGGACTCCCTCCGCTTTTGCAATCAAACACTTCAATAGTCTCTATCTCTTAGTTATTGTACTCTGCTTCCACCGGGCAGTCCACTGAATTCAAAACTCAGTCTTCCAGAAAATGGAGAGCATAAGCAACACTTTTGTGTTAGAAAGGAGTACCTACACATACTCAGCTGTTCATGTTATAGACAGAAGTGTGCTTCATGGCAGACCAATCCAAACTCATCTCTTGGCATGTCCAGTTCTTCCATTATCTCAGCAAATCATATGGCAATCGGGACGGTTCCTGTCTTTTTCCGTGGCTGAACCAACTGGGCTCGCAATTTAACCATTTTATTTGTATTTACAGATGGCATACAAGTTTGTTATTAAGACACATGAAAGTTCACATGTTCCAGAAGGCATTTTGATTTTAGAAAATGTTTACGTTCAAATGCATCTCCTGTGAAGTAGTGATGTGTGATATATGCCTAGTTTCCTGAAACGAGTCACACATAGTACCGATGCACGGTTTGAGCACTTTAGTTTTCCACAGCAGTCAGTCCTCTATAGTATTTCTCCTTCACTGCTCTGCCAATAACTCTCATGTTGCAATGAGTTCTCATTTAGCCTGTCCCAAGGTGCAGTGAGTCAGATAAGGTTTGCCAAGCACACACACATCCTGACGGCAGAACATATGGGGGAAGACTGGATGTCTTTACTCAGCTAATCTAATGGCATCATTTTGAAATGTAAGACATGACTAAAATGTTGGGAGAGCTATTGAGATTTACTTGAGATTACTCAATGGCTGTCAAACTACTGTCCTCCGAATCAATGGCATTGATCTGAAAATATTATAATATGATATAACCCAGCTAGCACATTTGGTTCCTTGGAAGTTGTGGGTACCTAGGTTTTTGGTTTCCCATTGGTTGTGGATACGAAGCCATACGTTTCCTGACCGGTAAAACAGATTTAATTTTTTTAAGTTCTGAGAACAGAAGTGAACATTTAGAGAGCGTTTTGTTCATTCTTATAACCAAATGTATATGTTTTTAAATAGCATTCTTAGAACATTCTCTGAACGTTCTGAAAATGTTCTTGTGGTTTTTTTATGGACATTTCCTTCACATTCTGAGAACAAATGTGTGTTTTTAAATACAATTCTTAGAATATTCTCTGAATGTTATTAATGTTTTCTTGTGTTTCTATATGGAAGTTTTCTTAACGTTCTCTGATCAATTTGAGAATTGTGAGAACATGACTTTAGAATCATATAGAATCATGAGAAAACCTGTAGGAAACGTTATGCTGAAGTACTGAAATTCCCACAATTTCTTTTCGTTTCTTTACATTCTCTGAACTATTTGAGAACATTTCCAATGTCAAACCAGAACAAATTCCTAGAACATTACCAAAGTTGAAATTAAATGTACCGTGTTTGAACTTTGGCTCCCCAAGCCCTCTTCCTGGAGCTCTACCGTCCTGTGAGTTTTCAATCCCATCCTAATTTTACACACCTATTCTACTTATAGCTGCTCAACAAGACCTTAACTAGCTGAATCAGATATGCTAAATTAGGGTTGGGCTGAACACCTACAGGACAGTAGATCTCCAGGAATAGGGTTGGGCAGCCCTGTGTTAAAGTAATGAATATTATTTTTTAATGGGCTGATAATGTTCCAAAGCCAAGCAACTATCCTACACCATTTCCAGATATTTGTGGAAAGGTTGTATGCAAAATAACCATAGTACAAGCACGCTCTCACCAAGCTTTAAGAAACATATGGATCTCAGAACGTTATGTGCTAGCTGGGAATACACTTTCCTGAGCTCTGTCAAAAGCTCAAGCTGTCCCAATTGAGAGTTTCTGGGAAACTTGCTACATAACATGGCATTGCTATTGGGAGATTATAGATTTTTCAGAGAATGGATTAATCAAACAAATGCCAATAGAAGTAAACATATATAATTAAGTATTGCTATTCTGCAAATAGCAATACTTAAGGCATGACACCATGGCACCACCACTTAAATAATGTGAACATTGGGATCTCAAAACGTGTTTGGAACATTGATTGCTTCTCTTATGTAGCTTGCCTTTCCTTTTGGCTTGCTCTTATGATAAACACCCATTGTCTTTTTTGTCCCTCAGAACCATTTTCACAAAACAAATGTTATAGTGTTCCCTTGGCAAAGCTCTTACGACAAACATTCCAGTTTCACTACAGTCAAATTCTTGCAGCTTTGTAACAGCATAGATTTGACGATTTGCTGAGTTGGGCTGAAAAGAGAGATGAGATTTTGAAATGGCCTCTCTGTTGTTGATTGTCTTTTGTCTGCGCACACTTTATTTACCCAGCCAGATTGAGAACAGAAGTAGAGTTCTCTCATGCAGTATGTGGCTCCCGTTATTTGCTGCATCGCAGGCTACTTTAGTTAGCTCTGGGCCATAGTTATAGGCTGTCACTGTGAAGACTTATGTCTAAATTAAACAGGCAAGTATTTAATGTGCTCATGTCTCAATGAGGGTAATGTCCATGCAACAGATAACCCTCAAAGGACCCCTGGTCCATGCTTTGATTCACAGTTACTTTCGACCTGATGTCCCTCACGTATGAGGAAAGGATCTATCATCTCCGTAATTACCTAAGAGGCAAGTCAATCTTTTTCCATTAGCAGGACACAGATGGCATGGCTTAAATAACCCAATCATCTCAGCCCATGGAGGTCAAGCCATCATAAATCAAACAGGAGCACTGCTCACACCCTTGAGGGATTGTAGTAAGGTTTCAACACTTGATGTATTAGATCAAGCTTTTACTCTCTTGGATCTGATGCTAAGAACCGCTCATGAGAGGCTTTCAGACACCGACTCTTTCAATTAAATTGGATTATTTTTAGTCGTTTAAAAAAAATAATTGTCCATTCTTTAGTTTGGGTTATGTCTTTGTACATTTATTGTGTTTTATCTGACTTACCTAGTTAAATAAAGGTTGGAGAAAAAAAATATAAAAAATTCACTAGTTCCCTAAAATGTATCTGTATGCAGTTAAGTTATGTTGATATTACTAAAGGTGTCCCGCATGGGTAAAATTGTTACTTAATGCCGGAAATACTAAATATATGCCATTTTGTCATTCTCATAGAAGTATTTCAGATGGCTTACACCTTTATGCATTGGATGATTCTTTAATCAGGTAGGTTCCCGCCTATATTTTTCTGGGCTTTTGGTTTAACAATAATTTGATGTTTAAAAAACATAAGCTCGAGATTTAAAGTAGGCTTCTTTTATAGAAATAGATCATGCCTCTCCCTAAACAGCAGAAAGCAGATTGTACAGTCAACTTTCCTGCCAGGTCTTGACTATGGTGACACCATTTATCTGAATGCAGCAGCCCCTACTCTTAAACCTTTGGATGCTGTCTACCATAGCGCTCTTCGCTTGATCACAGGTGACAGTTTTAATACGCATCACTGCATCCTGTATCAAAAAGGTTGGCGGGTAGATCATTCATTACTCCCTTTTGAAAGCGAGCACCACTTTCAAAACTACAAAAGCTCTGGAGTGCATCTTTAAGCAGCTAACATTTCAAACAGGGAGTACTGTGAATTTCAGCCGCTCAGCTGCTGTCTTCAGCAGAATAAAAAAGACTTACTGGTGGTAGGACATCATTGAGGGAAAATAAGGACATTCATTTCAACAAGTGGCACACTCCAGTCCCCCCAGAAGGAATAACATTGCCTCGGACTGATGCGGATGGTGGGGTGTGTCTGTGAAAGGTCATAAAAAGCGAGGATCTTGGATTAATAGCGTGTCATAAGAACTTAACCCATATCACCGTCGACCTTTCTCCTCACAAAGTCGCCTTGATAGATGTACTTCATTACCCGATTTGAAAAGTCGAAAATTGAATCCCTCCCCTTCTTCGTGGCAGGTTGATCAATGATTGATCAGCCACTGAATGTAGTCAGAGAGAAAGGGCTGGAGCATTGAAATGACCCCTTGTCATGCTAATGGATAGCACCAGAGCAGTGCCAGCGGCAGGTCTTTGCAACGACACAAGTTTTGCGCATACAGACAATGCAGCGGGTAGGCAAAATAGAGCTGGTAAAAGTGTTTTAAAGTTTGGTTTGTTTGATTCGGTCGTGTGTTGCAAAGAGAGGTGCTAACAATTCAAGTAGCATGTCAGTTAACCCTCCTGTCACTGAAGAGAAAGGAACCCAATTTAGTCATCAGGCAGCCCGCATGCTTCACCAAAAATCAACGAAACGTGACGTAATGTAGGAGACATTTCTCCCTTTTAGAGGCTTAACAGAACTCTTGTTGAGTTTAGGAGTGACATGAGGGTGAACGGATAGGACATTGAGGCATCAGTGCTACAGTGGGGTGGGGGAACCAGAGGGGATGCAGGTTGGACGCTTTGGATGCCTGCATCTTGTACAACGTTGTCTTTCTGTGTTATTTATTAGCTGTAATTGATGTTGATGTCTATTCTGAATTAGGCATTGCAATCAGGCCCCGGTCCTCGCAGGAGGGGGTATGGCTCTTCGCAGCGATCGGGAGACATTTTCTAATGACTTATTCATATCAATGAGCTTTTAATATTTGGTGCGCTCATCACTTGGCGGAGATACACAGGCACCCCTCCCACCTCCTGTCAACTCTCACAGGCAGCTGGTGGAAGGAAGGGGGAGGAAGGGGGGAGTGGAGCAATGCTCTCCATTCACATCAAGTCCTAAAGATGCCCACAGCGGGTGGCCTGTGTTTGCACAATTTTATTTCAAGTAAGGAATAAACACACTCTCAGCTGCACTTGATTAATCATGGCTCCTCCATTCCTCTGCACATATTTATCAGCGGGCTGGGAGACAGAATGCTGAGCAGTCAGGCAGGATGTGATGCTGTGTTTGAAACATGGGGTGTTAATCCCTCAGCAAGTGAAAGAGGACAAAACTGTCTAAAGCATCTCAATGAGGTTGTTTACCTTTTTGTTTTCATGTGGATTGGAGGATTATACATAATTAATTGGACCCCCTGCGCGAAAACACATTATGCAAGCACACACATACGCACACTGCCACACGCACTCAAGCAAGCAAGAACCCATGCACGCACACACGCAAACAAAAACACACACATTTAATACACTCACTCTTCCACACTTAACCATCCTCCAAAATCATTTAGTCCTGCAGCGGTAAGGTCATTATAACCTAATTGAGGTTAATTCAAAGTCTGTATTGTGTTGTTATAGGAGACACGTGCACCATGGCAGATTACAACAAGCTGAAGAGTATGCTGCTGGATATGCAGCCTAAAGGCCTGAATGGCGGGGACAGGAACATTAAGAGAGACATGGACCAGAAGAGAGCCCTGGTGGACACCATGTTTAAGTACCTGGACACGGACGGGGATGGCCGTCTGTGCAGCGACGAGCTGGAACAGGTGGGTACTTCTCTGGGGCGGGAATTGGATTAAGGTGGGCATCAGAGCCACACTAACTGGTGTTAATTGGATGCATCTCCATCCATGGGTGATCTACTTCTACTTGCCCTATGCCAGAAGGGGCTCGGGGTTGGGGTGTAGGGTTCAGTGGCGGTCAGTGCCGTTTAAGATGAGGAGGGGCCAACAAAAAAAATTGTTCATGAGCCATGGCCTTATTTCTATTGCAGCGTTTTGGATGACTTTCATATTCCATTCACCCAGATCAATGTAACAGCGATAGGTTTAGGCTACTACATGATACTCCCTATACCCATCATGAGGTTGCTACAACCTAGCCTATGAATGAAAGTTTACAACGTAGGTGCACACAGGTCGAGAGGCAAATTTGAGGTCACAAACAGTGACACATGGACTGAGAGTGACATTCAATACCGCCTTGCACACTCTTGCCTACATCTAGCTGATATAGGGTGTAATCATTAGTCCAACAAGAGTTTCTATTGGACAAATTCAGGTATGTTTATCCCTGTTTGTTCCATTTGCTTCCATTTAAGAAACCTTTTTCAACAGAAGTCCTTGTTGCATCTATGCTCTCTCCTCCTCTCAGCTCTTCCCTTCACTTGTGGACTTCAACACGCAACACATCAGCTGTATGTGACCAGGCGGAAAAAAAACTTTCCAAGCCAAACCGCTACATACAGCCTACATCATGGGCACCATAGATAACATAGCTAATATAACTAACGTGTTAGTAAACCCGCTACAATCATGCAGTAAAGTTACAGTGTACAGTCGATAAGCAGTTACAACAGCGGGCCCCGGTGACAATACATTTGTAATACCAAAATATTACCTTGACTTGGAAGATTTCCACTGTTGTGTTCGATAGTCATAGCCAGCTAGCTAACATAGCATCCCTCTGTTTGAGCAGGGTGTTTCAGTAGGCTAAACTAGCTAGTTGAATTTGCTAGCTAAGTGAAACTGAAAAAAAATGACAATCTTTGTTCAACAATGTTCAACAATTTTCTTTCTCTCTCTTTGAGTCAACTAATCACCATATTTTATACACTGCAGTTCTAGCTAGCTGTAGCTTATGCTTTCAGTACTAGATCATTCTCTGATCCTTTGATTGGGTGGACAACATGTCAGTTCATGCTGAAAGAGCTCTGATAGTCTGGAGGACGTCCTCCAGAAGTTGTCATAATTACTGTGTAAGTCTATGGAAGGGTTGAGAACCATGAGCCTCCTCGGTTTTGTATTGAAGTCAATGTACCCAGAGGAGGGCGGAAGCTAGTTGTCCTCCGGCTACACCGTTGTGCTTCCCTATAGAGTGCTGTTGAGGCTACTGTAGACCTTCTTTGCAATATAGCGTGTTTTAATCATTTATTTGGTGACGTGATTATATTTAGGAAAACTTTTCAAATGTTTTACAATTAAAATGTTTATGAAATTTACTGAGGAGGATGGTCCTCCCCTTCTTCCTCTTAGGAGCCTCCACTGGCAGGGCTTGAGCATAGTCTGAAGGTAGAGAGGCACAGTTCCTCATGTTGCTCCGTAGGCAAGCACCACGGTGTTGTTGTGGATGCAAGCTCCAAATGGAAGCCAGGGGAGTGTGCGGAAGAGTGGGGTGACATGCGAGAACTTGGGAATGTGTTGTTTCTGCATTAAAGCACGGTTTAGGTTTGTGATCTTTTTTTAGAAGGTAGATACTTCCAATTATTTAGTTGCAGTGTTGTGACAAATAGCTGTCTTGTTTTATTAGCTTACAGAACAGGTTGCTAAATGACATAACTCTTTGTCTCATGAAACTAAAATAAAATACTTTGCCTACATCCAAATGGCACCCTGTTCGCTATACACTACTTTTAAATCTATATATGGAATAGAGTGTCATTTGGGACGGACAATTTGCACCTTTCTACTTTGAGGAGACAGGACCGATGTGAAATACATTATGAACTATTTCTCACATCTCAGCAGTTTAGAAGATTTGATTGAAGATCTGATCAAATCATGGTTGGTAATTATTAATGTTGACACGTAGCCAAGAAATCTTTAAAGAGACATTTACATTTTTTTAAGGGAGAAAAATCGATCCAAGATCAGAGAAATCAAAGAAATAGAAATAAGATGTCACTAAATGTCATGATCTGTTATATATATATATATATATATATATATATATATATATATATATATGTGAATGTATATATATATATATATATATATGAATGTATATATATATATATATATATATATATATATATATATATATATATATATATATATATATATATATATATATATATATGAATGTATGTTAATTAAGCAGTATTTGACTAGCTCTACACATTGGTTCTCCTTCCCTCTATAGATGTACAGAATGGGGCCAGTCTCACCAGAAGCATAGTTTGCACCTGTACTTTTTCCAAAGGGAATTAAATATAGGATAGAACAAGGCTAAAATAAGGGTTAAGAGAAGATGTAAGACAGTTAAGTGAATGAAGGAAGACAGTTGTTATGCTGTACTTTATCTGACTTAGTCCTATGGTTTATATCCATAGAACTAGAATGTGAATCATAGAATGTAATACAGTCATTGTAATACAGTCTATGGTTTCCATCCTCCTGTCCAGATCTCTATGAAGGAGCACCTAGAAGACAGTCTGCTGGAGTGCACCATGCAGGACCTGCTCCGCTACGATGATTACAACAACGACGGACACCTCACTCTGCACGAGTTCTACACCGCTTTTCGTAAGTCCAGCTTGAAAATCCCCACCTCCCTCTCAGTCTCTCTCTCTCTCCCTCTCTCCCTCCCTCCCTCTCTCAGCCCATCCCATCAGGATAAGACCGGATCAGACCAGATCAACCTGACTCAGGCTGCGCTGCAATCCAGTAATCCTGCAATCCTCTGCCCTGTTTGCCAGGCCAGGCATCATTATGGGCCTCTGAGCTGTGAGCCGTGGTTGAGAGCACCTGGTCATCAGGCCTAATAAAGAATAATCGCACAGCCAATATGGCAGACTGGATTTGGGCTGGAACGGAAGATGACAGAGCAACCCCTATCACTGAGGTTGCTTTACCTTTGAGAGGATATCTATACACCATACATTTCAGCCATTGTGATTAGAAACACAATATGCGATAAATCAGGCCATTACCAGTAGGCGGCATGGCACCATTTTGAAGGCTTTCACAATCGGGGCAAAAACACAGGTCCATTAAGCCTCAACAGTCATTAACCATAGTAATGACTGGGTTTTAGTGGAATCATTGTTGTCATTATACAGTTACTTTCCTTTTAGCATCCAGATGGGCTGTGAGAATGGCTGGCGGTGGGTCTGTTTTGAGGAAGGTGTAAGGGGTTTAACAGGGAGGTGAAGGAGAGGGTTGGGACTAATAAAACATGTGATTGATCAGACATTGTTCAAGGTTAACTGTTGTGCTGCATAAGACTAAAACAAGGAGGGGGAATGTTTTATTAAGAGGAGGTTTATGGCTTATGTGCTATGGATGGATGTTCCTGAGAGTTGTTCTCCCTTGAGGGAAATTGAAGTTGAGATGCCAGGAAGCTCAGGTGTTTCTACACAACCTCCCCCTGTAGATGCCATGCTTGGTAGATACACTGGGCAGCAATACTCAATGTTAAGCCCCGTTCTGCAGATGCTGTTGCGTAGAGAGAGTGTTCTGTTCCATAGCAGGCAGACAAATTCCATTCCAAAGCTGGGAGTTCAGTTTGGCTCTAGACACCCCCCTTCAGGAAGTGATAGTATTTGCAGTGATCTACTTAGGTGTCTGACAGTAGCAGTTCAGCACAGCGTTGTTGTTTCCTTTTTCTCTCTCTCTCTCTCCAACATCTTCTTGCTTGATCCTTTGCCCTGGTCTGTCAGGATGGCTTTGCTGTACAGGAGGGCTTAACTGTACAGCTGTAATCACAGTCCGAAAAAAATATCTACTTGAATCTTTGCCTAATGAGTATTTAACGAAATGTTGGAAAGTAGTATTCATGACTAATGATGAAAAGTTTGGAGAGCTCAACTCAGTCAAAGGAAGAAGAGACCTCTCGTTCTTCACAAAGGAGAATAAGCAATGGCCGTTGAATAACGCACATCCCTGCCGCAGTGCCTACGGAGGTGCTGAGATAAAGGTATAATAACTCTAAGATGTGCTCTGTGTGTGCCCTACCCACTGGGCACAGATGTCAATTCAACGTCTATTCCACGTTGTTTCAGCGTCATTTTGTTGAGAAGACATGGAAACAACAGTGACTCAACCGGTGTGTTCCCAGTCGGTAGAGTGTAGTATTTATCTATTCCAGAGTGGTCAGGGGGGAAGAAGGGAAAGGAAGAAAGAGGGAAAGAAAGGGAGACAAGTGTAATTGGCTAGGAAAAGGGGTCCGTGTGTGTGCGTGCTTGCGTGTGTGGGAATGTACTGATGGGCAGGCTTTGCGGTGGAGGGGCATGAATGACCGTGTTCAATAAAAAATACAAAAAAACACCCAATGTGAAGGTAGATCGTGCTAGAGAATGGCTGGTACACATGTGCTGTTATTAGAGTGAACTGATACATTAACCTCATGGACCACATGTGTTTTAGCCATTGAAGCAGATGCTTGTCCAGACATGCAGATACTTACACACTGTGGTAGTACTCCCTTTAACATTGTAAACCTTTTCTACTGCAGGAGGGATGCATTGTGGTGCCCCAGGGGAGTGGAAAAGAGGCATCCATATGGGACGGAGTGAAGAGGATAAGGGAAGGGAGAGGAGAGGGGGAATGCTGGAGTTGGGGGCATTGTGCCCAGAGCTCCCTTCGCTGGGAGTCTATTTGTATTTCATGGCTGCCGTTAATAGTGGAATTATAAGGACATGGTGAGCTGAGCTGGCAGGCACAGTCAGCAGATCTGCTTAATTAATCAAGTGGCTGAAACAGAGTGTGGTGGCAGAGAGGGGGGAGAGAGTGGTCAGGGGGGAAGGAGGGAAGGAAGAAAGAGGGAAAGAAAGGGAGACAAGTGTAATTGGCTAGGAAAAGGGGTCGGTGTGTGAGCGTGCGTGTGTGCGTGTGGTGGAATGTACTGAGGGGCAGGCTTTGCTGTGGAGGGGCATGAATGACCGTGTTGGGTGTAGGTCAGGAAGAGCGGCACGCGCCAGTCCCCTGTCTGCCTGTGATGCTTATCCTCCACAGGTGGAGATTACACAGGCCATCAGAAGGGTATGCTTATCACAAGGAGATCACCGCTTTTCAAGGGATGCAAATGACTACATTAGCAAAGGCATAGTCAATTAATCCCACTCATTGAAAGACAAAGCTTCTGTCCGTCACCGTAAAGCTGTCGCAGCACATTTTTCATGGTTTTCTGACTTTCCCAGTAAGTGAAAAACAGCCTAAATTTAGATCATAAGCTGACACTGTGGACAACCTCGATCATATCTGCATGTCATTGTCCAACAAGTAACCATGAAGTTGTAGCCTGCAGTGAGTGGTGAATATCCATAGTTAAGCACATAGTAGAGAGTGACTTAAGATAACTGTACTTAAGGTCTATTCCACCTGCCTCCCTCTCAGGTTGGCTCCTCTCTTCCAGCTCCTCTCTGTTCCACGTTGGTGTTTTTTTTTAAGGCTCATTAGACGACGCCATGGCCTTCACGGCTAATTGCCAATACCGTATTTGTATGGTTTCCGGCACATTCATTGTGTCAGCTGTGTGCTGGGGTAATTACATTCTGTCAGCTTGCTGTGTTAGCCCTTAATAACCGTCTCTGTCCCTGAGTGTGACAGAAACAGAGGATGTCCTGTCATCACATCTCTTCCTCCACACATCCACCGTTTTACAGTTTCCCTCGGCAGCCCCTTAAATATGGCCAACGGTAAGACAGCGAACGGCAAGAAGCCAGAGGATTCCTCTGTTCTGCATAACGCAGTGAGACAAGCAAAGTGAGTCTCCATGGCAACTGTAGGTACCTCTGATCTTGGAATAATCTATTTTGTGAGACATTTAACAATGCCGCCATCTCCCTATAGAGAGGCGAGAAGAGAAGAGGAGGACAGTACAGAAAGAATGTGTCTACGCTCATTAAGTTGCCTGATACACTGAGCCTAAAATGCACAGGTACAATGTGTGTCTGGAAGACGAAGCAAAATATCTCCGTACCCAGAGACTTCAATAAGTATCAAATTTCAAATAAGAAATATGAGCCAACATCTTCAACATTGAAGACACATGAAATACCACAGGGTTTTTTCTTTGTACAGTAGAAACATCCAAGCATATGTCAAATGCTATTGCAGAGCAGTATAATGCTAATAAAATCAATATCCCTGTTAGGCTGACAGAATCTTTATCCACTTGTTTACATAGACAGTGATATAAATCTATAAATGGGATGAAAAAGTAGTGCATTAGTGTTACGACAGTTGCCTGTCAGCCTGTAACCAATTAAAGGCAAATGTTGGAAACTCATTGTTTGCCAGCCAAAAGAATTGTGAAATACAAAGACTTCCGCAGAGTTCACAGAAAGGATGTTTGTCTTTCTTTTCTTATACATGAGAACTTACTATTTAATTGAAAGTCTTAATATTCTCCAATCCTTGAGTTTGAATAGAAGACTCTCTTAACCGGGGGAAATGTAATACAAGATGTGATAAAAGAACACTTGTAACTTAATGTAAAACTCTAATATGTCCTATCTCCATAATCATCAGTGAGTTTATCATTTAAAAGGTGAACATTTGCTGGAGAGCCGTTGTGCTACCAGTCATCTAATATCAATTTTAATTTTACCCCTTTAATAGTTATTCTCTAATTTATCGGAGTCGTGTCCCAGGAATAGCACGGCCTGACCTCTAACCCCTGAACACCCAAATTCCACTACTCCTCCATCCTCCTCTCCAACAACGCCTCGTTGTTTTTCCACCATCACATTTTCGCTAGCGGTCCTCAGGCTCCGGCACACCGTTTTTCACACACTGAGGCCCCCCGGCTGTTAGCAGCACAGCACGGGGTCTTCTTTTATCTCTCCCTCCAACTCTCGCTCCAGCAAGGAAATAATTCATTATCATGCCTCCATTGATTGATTCATTTTGTGAGCTTCATTGCTCCCTCTGCAACTTTAAAACAAGTGCGTGTGTCCCCCAGGCCCCCCCCCCTCCCCTGGAGAAGAGAGTCTGTCCCAGAAAGAGTGTTCCTCTGATCAGCCCAAACTGTTGTGGAGAGCTGGGCCTCAAAGAAACATAAAAACAGCTTAGAAAAAAACACCTTTTGAAAGAGTATGATAACAAAGACTACAACAAAGATGCAGTGTGTTCATCGTACTTGTACTGCTTCACTGGGTTCGCTGTAAGGGCCCAATTCCGAACCGAGTTAAGCGGGTAATTGGATTGTAATTCCCTTTTTATGCACTTTTTTCCTCTAGGTGTATTCTACACTTGAATTTTTAAGGATGAGAATAGCATGCTATTCGTTTTAGGTGGAGATCAAATAAATGAAGGTGTGGCGGAGGTGTGTCTACAGAAACGCCCGTTTTAGGTGGAGATCAAATAAATGAAGGTGTGGCGGAGGTGTGTCTACAGAAATGCCCGTTTTAGGTGGAGATCAAATAAATGAAGGTGTGGCTGAGGTGTGTCTACAGAAACGCCCGTTTTAGGTGGAGATCAAATAAATGAAGGTGTTGCGGAGGTGTGTCTACAGAAACGCCGTATTCTGACCATGACTTAATTCCCTAATTATTCCACCACCTTTATATGTGAGGGAACAATGAATAAGACCTAGCGAACCTACCGATTCCAAGTGGAAAAAACAGCTACTTATTTTTTTCTGATAGAAATAACACCATTCTTCATGCACTGTACTTTACAACTTGATAAGAGCTATTGATAAGAGCTAGATAAATGAGTAATCCATTTGGAAGAGGGAATTATAAATATAAATTACACTTGTTTTTCAACCACTCCACAAATTTCTTGTGAACAAACTATAGTTTTGTCAAGTCAGTTAGGACATCTACTTTGTGCATGACACAAGTAATTTTTCCAACAATTGTTTACAGACAGATTATTTCACTTATAATTCACTGTATCACAATTCCAGTGACTGTTCCTTTAAACAGCTTGGAAAATTTCCGAAAATGATGTCATGGCTTTAGAAGCTTCTGATAGGCTAACTGACATCATTTGAGTCAATTGGAGGTGTACCTGTGGATGTATTTCAAGGCCTACCTTCAAACTCAGTGCCTCTTTGCTTGACATCATGGGAAAATCAAAAAGAAATCAGCCAATACCTCAGAAAAATAATTGTGGACCTTCACAAGTCAGGTTCATCCTTGGGAGAAATTTCCAAACGCCTGAAGGTACCACGTTCATCTGTACCAACAATAGTACCAAGTATAAACACCATGGGACCACGCAGATGTCATACCGCTCAGGAAGGAGAGATGAAAGTACTTTGGTGCGAAAATTGCAAATCAATCCCAGAACAACAGCAAAGGACTTGTGAAGATGCTGGAAGAAACAGGTACAAAAGTATCTATATCCACAGTAAAATGAGTCCTATATCGACATAACCTGAAAGGCTGCTCAGCAAGGAGAAGCCACTGCTCCAAAATCGCCATAAAAAAAGCCAGCCTATGGTTTGCAACTGCACATGGGGACAAAGATGGTACTTTTTGGAGAAATGTCCTCTGGTCTAATGAAACAAAAATAGAACTGTTTAGCCAGAATGACCATCGTTATGTTTGGAGGGAAAAGGGGGAGGCTTGCAAGCCGAAGAAAACCATCCCAACCATGAAGCACGGGGGTGGCAGCATCATGTTCTGGGGGTGCTTTGCTGCGGGAGGGACTGTGGGCAGAGCTGAAAAAGCGTGTGCGAGCAAAGAGGCCTACAAACCTGACTCAGTTACACCAGCTCTGTCAGGAGGAATGGGCCAAAATTCACCCAATTTATTGTGGGAAGCTTGTGGAAGGTATCCCAAAACGTTTGACCCAAGTTAAACAATTTAAAGGCAATGCTACCAAATACTAATTGAGTATATGTAAACTTATGTCCCACTGGGAATGTGATGAAATAAATAAAAGCTGAAATAAATAATTATTTCTCTCTACTATTATTCTGACATTTCACATTCATAAAATAAAGTGGTGATCCTAACTGACTTAATTCAGGGAATCTTTACAAGGATTAAATGTCAGGAATTGTGAAAAACTGAGTTTAAATGTAGTTGGCTATGGTACAGTGCCTTGCGAAAGTATTCGGCCCCCTTGAACTTTGCGACCTTTTGCCACATTTCAGGCTTCAAACATAAAGATATAAAACTGTATTTGTTTGTGAAGAATCAACAACAAGTGGGACACAATCATGAAGTGGAACGACATTTATTGGATATTTCAAACTTTTTTAACAAATCAAAAACTGAAAAATTGGGCGTGCAAAATTATTCAGCCCCTTTACTTTCAGTGCAGCAAACTCTCTCCAGAAGTTCAGTGAGGATCTCTGAATGATCCAATGTTGACCTAAATGACTAATGATGATAAATACAATCCACCTGTGTGTAATCAAGTCTCTGTATAAATGCACCTGCACTGTGATAGTCTCAGAGGTCCGTTAAAAGCGCAGAGAGCATCATGAAGAACAAGGAACACACCAGGCAGGTCCGAGATACTGTTGTGAAGAAGTTTAAAGCCGGATTTGGATACAAAAAGATTTCCCAAGCTTGAAACATCCCAAGGAGCACTGTGCAAGCGATAATATTGAAATGGAAGGAGTATCAGACCACTGCAAATCTACCAAGACCTGGCCGTCCCTCTAAACTTTCATCTCATACAAGGAGAAGACTGAAGACAGCCAAGAGGCCCATGATCACTCTGGATGAACTGCAGAGATCTACAGCTGAGGTGGGAGACTCTGTCCATAGGACAACAATCAGTCGTATATTGCACAAATCTGGCCTTTATGGAAGAGTGGCAAGAAGAAAGCCATTTCTTAAAGATATCCATAAAAAGTGTTGTTTAAAGTTTGCCACAAGCCACCTGGGAGACACACCAAACATGTGGAAGAAGGTGCTCTGGTCAGATGAAACCAAAATTGAACTTTTTGGCAACAATGCAAAACGTTATGTTTGGCGTAAAAGCAACACAGCTCATCACCCTGAACACACCATTCCCACTGTCAAACATGGTGGTGGCAGCATCATGGTTTGGGCCTGCTTTTCTTCAGCAGGGACAGGGAAGATGGTTAAAATTGATGGGAAGATGGATGGAGCCAAATACAGGACCATTCTGGAAGAAAACCTGATGGAATCTGCAAAAGACCTGAGACTGGGACGGAGATTTGTCTTCCAACAAGACAATGATCCAAAACATAAAGCAAAATCTACAATGGAATGGTTCAAAAATAAACATATCCAGGTGTTAGAATGGCCAAGTCAAAGTCCAGACCTGAATCCAATCGAGAATCTGTGGAAAGAACTGAAAACTGTTGTTCACAAATGCTCTCCATCCAACCTCACTGAGCTCGAGCTGTTTTGCAAGGAGGAATGGGAAAAAAAATTCAGTCTCTCGATATGCAAAACTGATAGAGACATACCCCAAGCGACTTACAGCTGTAATCGCAGCAAACGGTGGCGCTACAAAGTATTAACTTAAGGGGGCTGAATAATTTTGCACGCCCAATTTTTCAGTTTTTGATTTGTTAAAAAAGTTTGAAATATCCAATAAATGTCGTTCCACTTCATGATTGTGTCCCACTTGTTGTTGATTCTTCACAAAAAAATACAGTTTTATATCTTTATGTTTGAAGCCTGAAATGTGGCAAAAGGTCACAAAGTTAAAGGGGGCCGAATACTTTCGCAAGGCACTGTATATATAAACTTTCGACTTCAACTGTATATTGCTGGAGACAAATGTGAAACCAATCATATGGCAGCCAACCTAAGCATATCAGCATATCAACTTTCCCACATCAAAGTTTATCAAATGCTGTGCCATTATGCCAAATATAAATTGTACAGCCCTTTAACTTGAAGGGATGGGCACTCTCGAATATCTTACTTATAGGCTACTTTCTCTGTTTCATATTTCTATCATGTTAAATATTATCCACTATCAGTATTGGCCGTCAGTAGGCCTAATGACCTCACATACAGTGCCTTAGGAAAATATTACTTTTTCCAAAACATTTTACGTTACAGCCTTATTTTGAAATGGATTACATTTTTTAAAATCCTCAGCAATCTACAAACAATACCCATTAACGACAAAGCAAAAAACAGGTTTATAGAAATGTTGCAATTTTTTTTTTCAATAATATTTTTTTGTTTACATAAGTATTCAGACACGAGATTGAGCTCAGGTGCATCCTGTTTCCATTAATCATCCTTGAGATGTTTCTACAACTTCTTTGGAGTCCACCTGTGGTCAATTCAATTGATTGGACATGATTTGGAAAGGCACACACTATATATAAGGTCCCATTCATTGCAAAAACCAAGCCATGAGGTGACCAAGAACCCGATGGTCACTCTGACAGGGTTCTGGCGTTCCTCTGTGGAAATGGGAGAACCTTCAAGAAGGACAACCATCGCTGTAGCAATCCACCAATCAGGCCTTTATGGTAGATTGACCAGACGGAAGCCAGTCCTCAGTAAGACAGCCCACACAAAATTCTCTGGTCTGTTGAAACCAAGATTTCACTCTTTGGCCTGAATGCCAAGCATCACGTCTGGAGGAACCCTGGCACCATCCCTACGGTGAAGCATGGTGGTGGCAGCATCATGCTGTGGGGATGTTTTTCAGGGACTGGGAGACTAGTCTGGGTGTCAGGATCAAGGGAAAGATGAATGGGGCAAAGTACAGTGAGATCCTTGATCAAAACCTGCTCCAGAGCACCCAGGACCTCAGACTGGGTCAAAGGTTCACCTTCCAACAGGACATTAAGCACACGGCCAAGACAACGCAGGAGTAGCTTGTAGCATCATACCTAAGAATACTCGCAACTGTAATCAGTGCCAAAGGTGCTTCAACAAAGTACTGTATTATTCCAGCCCAGGTGCAAGCCCAGGATCCTGTAGAGGTTATTAAGACAAACGGAATTTCCTAAATTGGAATCGGAATAGTTTTTGATGGCAAAAACACAGGCCTGGTATTTGATACTGCAATGAAGACTTGTTTTCATTAGGGAAAATCTCTTATGATAGAAAACCAATTCCACTGAGTGATTACACTTTTCTTATTCATACTAATACTCATCCATTCACAAGTCACGTCCAGTTACATTTTTATTTATTAGGATCCCCATCAGCCAACGCCAATGGTGACAGCTAGTTTTACAGGGGTCTGACACGTAACAAAAAATACATTCTAAATAAAATACTTTACAATTTACATACATGTAAAAACATTAACAGACAGTGTGTGTGTGTGTGTGTGTGTGTGTGTGTGTGTGTGTGTGTGTGTGTGTGTGTGTGTGTGTGTGTGTGTGTGTGTGTGTGTGTGTGTGTGTGTGTGTGTGTGTGTGTGTGTGTGTGTGTGTGTGTGTGCGCGCATCTATCAGTTACACATACATGGCAGTGTGTACACACAAAAAGTAGGTCACATGGCAGAGAGGCGTTGTGCCGTGAGGTGTTGCTTTATTTGTTTTTTGAAACCAGGTTTTCTGTTCACTTTCACTATATAAGATGGAAGGAGTTTCGTGCACTCATGGCTCTGTATAATACTGTACGTTACCTTGAATTTGTTCTGGACCTGGAGACTGTGAAAATACCCCTGGTGGCATGTCTGGTGGGGTAAGTGTGTATGTCAGTGCTGTGTGTAAGTTGACTATGCAAACAATTTGGAATTTCCAACACATTAATGTTTCTCATAAAAACATGTGTCGGAAGAGAGACTGGCATGCATAGTATTAATATTAGCCCTCCATTTACAATGAAGAGCAAGACATGCTGCTCTGTTCTGGGCCAGCTGCAGGTTAAGATAAAAATAGAGCCTGCAGGACTTTCTTTGTGGAATGTGGTATAGGTGTTTTTCATTTCTTTAGCGTGTCAATTCTTTGTTTGTTTTAGTCTGTTTTCAGCGTAATCTTCTGCAATTTATCCCAAACTATACAAAGAAATTAGAGTTTGGATAAGCATTTTTATCCACACTATCTTACAAGCGAATGTCGCGGTTAGCCCCTGTGGCTGGGACCTCTCCAACCTGACCCAAGCTTGGATCCTACTGGCTAGAAGGCTAGCAGTGTTTTTATTTATGGCTGGGCCCAAATGCGATAGGTGCAAGATTTGTGGATGTCCATCGTTCATTTCGTATATGTTACAAATTACAATTCATATGAAATGTTTTGAATTACAATGCACATTCGATTTTATAAATTGCAATGCATACAATAAGTTACAAATTTGCAATGCATGATATGTTATGAATTCCAATTTGTTTTGGCTAACGTTAGCAAGGTGGCGATCTGGCTAATGCTAATGTTAGCTAGGTGGCTAACGTTAGCTAGGCTAGGGTTTAGGGGTTACGGTTAGGTTTAGCTAACATGCTAAGTAGTTGTAAAGTAGTAAGTAGTTGCAAAGTTGCTAATTAGCTAAAATTGTCCATGATTAGATTTGGACACACAACCTTTGGGTTACTAGATGTTTGCGTTATATACCTACCCACCTTGACTAACCACCCTCCTTTTACATTTTCCTTGCGTAACTTTCTGTCTTATGTAACTATACCATATGATATGTTACAAATTGCAATTTGTTGTGGCTAACGTTAACTAGATGGCTAACTTTAGCTAGGCTAGGGGATAGGGTTAGGGGTTAATGTTAGGGTTAAGGTTAGGGTTAGCTAACATGTTAAGTAGTTGTAAAGTAGCTACAAAGTACTAAGTGGTTGCAAAGCTGCTAATTAGCTAAAATGATAACGTTGTCCGTGATGAGACTCAAACATGTAAGGGGAGGGAGACTGGTTAAAAAAAATAGATTTTTAAGCCCGGAGACAATTGAGATGGATTGTGTATGTGTGCCATTCAGAGGCTGAATGTGCAGGACAAAATATGTAAATGCTTTTGAACGAGGTATGTGATTATTATCATTTGACCTTGCTGGTCATCTATGAACGTTTGAACATCTTGGCCATGTACTGTTATAATCTACAGCCAGAAAAGGACTGGCCACCCCTCAGAGCCAGGTTCCTCTCTAGGTTTCTTCCTAGGTTCCTGCCTTTCTAGGGAGTTTTTCCTAGCCACCGTGCTTCTACATCTGCATTGCTTGTTGTTTGGGGTTTTAGGCTGGGTTTCTGTATAGCACTATGTGACATCGGCTGATGTAAAAAGGGCTTTATAAATACATTTGATTGATTGATTGAAACCTTTGGGTTGCTAGACGTTTTTGTTATAAACCTCCTCATCCACCCCGACCAGCCTCCTTCCTTTCATTTTTGCCTTACTTAACCTTCCGTCTTAAATAACCACACGAAACATAACATATCATACTCATTTGAGTGTCGCAGATTTTTGCATATTATGTTACGTGTAGTCTATGAGCCCAGGCTGCACAATCTAGCAGCTTCGGGAAGAGATTCTCTGGTGGTTAGCTCAGCTGCAGCAGAAGCAGGACCTGCTATCAAACTTCACCAACCTATCTGCATCCCAGGCGAATCGCATCTTGTTCTCAATGAGTCGGGCGGCATTGATCTGTTCCTCCACTGGACAGATGATAAGCTTAACATCGCTGCCTTTGGGAGACTGGTCACTAGCCGTCTGGCAGTCTGGCAGGCCTCCATCTATCCCGGAAGATCCGATCCAGCTATCAAACAATGGCTGTCTGTTACAACTCTGCAGAGAAACCTCACTGCCTGGTGTCCTTGGCTGAGCATGAGGAGCTGAACAGACAAACGCATTACACCTGGCTCATATCATTTTAGAGATAGATAGATAGATAGATAGATAGATAGATAGATAGATAGATAGATAGATAGATAGATAGATAGATAGATAGATAGATAGATAGATAGATAGATAGATAGATAGATAGATAGATAGATAGATAGATAGATAGATAGATAGATAGATAGATAGATAGATAGATAGATAGATAGATAGATAGATAGATAGATAGATAGATAGATAGATAGATAGATAGATAGATAGATAGATAGATAGATAGATAGATAGATAGATAGATAGATAGATAGATAGATAGATAGATAGATAGATAGATAGATCAATAGATCACAGATAAATAAATAAATCACAGATAAATGACCCAATGGGATTTTGCTGCTGGTAGCAATTTAACAGGATGGAGGTAATAGAACAAAAGATGGTTTCTGCTGCCATTAGCCAGCAGCCTACACAGCTTGTCCTATCCACATGTACATAGGCCTACTGTAGCTCTCTCTCTCCCAGCTGCATGTTGTTGAGTTTCCCAGGTCTACAGAGCTAAACAGTGTATCGATCAGCCTCAGACCTGCACAACGCCTGCGTCCCAAATGCCTGCGTCCCAAATGGCATCTTGTTCCCTTTATAGTGTAGTACTTTTGACTAGAGCCCTATGGGTCCTGGTCAATAGTAGTACATTATATATAGGAAATAGGGTGCCATTTGGGCCTCAGCCTCTGTTCTGGAGGGAACCATAATGAAAAGAGAGCAGAATGTTAACCTGATGTTGCTTCCTGTTTACAGACTGTAGACTCTTTGTAGCGCATTGGTTCTCGCTCTGCGTATAAGATGCAGGTGGAAAAAGAGAAAGAAAATGTCTGGGTGGATTCTCCAGAGAATTGGCTGTTTCTCTAACTCAGCTGAAATCCTCAGGCCTCCAGAGACAATGTCAGTATATCCCTGCTTGGCTAAGAGACTACCAGCAACATAGTTTTGCCTTGAGGAAATCATGCATTTAGCTTGCTCAATGGTAGAGCTCAAAGAGACAAGCTTTCCAATGCTGTGTGGTTCATCAAGGCAGTCCTGCAGAACTCCCAATGTTTAAACATAGCCCATGTTGTAATGTTGTCCTTACCTCTATGTGAACTGTGGAAACAGCAAGACAGTGTACTGATTTTTATTTGAGATAAAGTGGTAATGTTGGTATCTCTATACTGTACAATCAGGTATTACAGATTTTTTTTTTTGTAGGAATTAATTCCACATTTTCAAGTCAAAATAATATAATTTTTCAAATAAGAGGAATATTAAGAATGTTTAAGTCAGATAATTAGCATACACCAGCAGACAGAACCAATGTAATAACGTGGCAGGCTTGTGACTTCTAGACCTTTTCTCCAGTGATTTCCTTCTGTGGGAGCCAAGACTCCAAGGAGAGATCCCAAAGCAATTAATCAACTTAATCAACTCATCAGTATCTTTCTAGAAACCTTTGACTATCTTTCTTTCCCATCGTGACAGAATGTTGCTCTTTGCTCTCATGGCTTGGTTAATTACTAAAGCTATTATTTCATGTCACACAGTTGCAGTACGTGACAATTGTTCTCTAATTGAGCTTCTTTGCACTGTACCACAATGCTCTGAAAAGGAGAACCATCCCACTAGGCACAAACTGGTTGAATTAACTTTTTTTAACATAATTTGTCAATGTAGTGTACGTGGAATCTACGTAGAAAATACATTGTATTTGAAAATAGTTTGCATATAAACTATTGTTTTGAGGATGAAATTTCAACCACAGGAGTTGAATTTGTTCATTTAAAACAACGTCAGATCTTCAATGTTATATCAACTATCAGAAAAAGTAACAATAGCCTGGGCAGCACCTCCTACTGGAGAATTGATTCATGTACAGATACACTTTGGTCTCCCATTCAGGGTTTTAATCAAGCCACGTGTAATTAACAGCTATTGTTTCAATTCAATCCAGAATTAAACTAAAAATAGACAATACAATAGTCCAAGCTCTGGTTGATTTAAATACAAATATAAAAATGTAAAAGAGACTTACACTGAGTGTACAAAACACTTGGAAAACCATCCTAATATTGATTTGCACCCCCTTTTGCCTTCAGAATAGCCTCAATTCGTGGACATGGACACCTACAAGGTGTCGAAAGCATTCCACAGGGATGCTGGCCCATGTTGACTCCAATGCTTCCCACAGTTCTGTCAAGTTGGCTGGATGTCCTTTGGGTGGTGGACCAAAGGACATCCACACGGGAAACGGTTAAGTGTGAAAAACCCAGCAGCTTTGCAGTTCTTGACACACTCAAACTGGTGCGCCTGGCACCTACTACCATACCACTTTCAAATACACTTTGGTTTTACACTTGCCTTGCCCACCAATACAGAGAGAAAACATGAGAAGAGAAAGAGATGTATCACATCACTTTATATGACAAAATAAATACAAATACAAACAACGTTTCGTAACACTTCATCTTTAGGAGTCCTACATGTGTAATTACACTATAACAAGTCACTCTACTAACAACACGTAACTGGTGGAAATTTCAGTCTGTAGCAAAAATTATTGTTTCCATGCTTGTTACAAGTAGGCAAGTTTCCACAAAATTCACAAATTTAGTGTTTTGTTTCTTCTCAGCTGCATCCAATTCAGTAATAACTACCACAAGGTTGTAATCTCTTGTAGACAGATGTGCTGGAGGTCCCAGATTACAATGGTTGGATGCTTAATAGGCTCTAATTAGCTACCTCCATTCAATGTTGTTGCTAGCACTTGTCCCCTAAAAAGTGTACCATCTGGGTTAACTTGGTTGAGTTTACAAAAACATATCAGGTCAACAGATATAGGTCAAACTCACTGACTGGGGTCAATCATACAATCATACAGATTACCCATTATGACAACCTGAACCTCTTTGCCATCCAAGTGAGAGGATAAACCCACTGAAAAAGTGTGTGCGAGCAAGGAGTCCTTACAAACCTGACTCAGTTACACCAGCTAAGTCAGGAGGAATGTGCCAAAATTGACCCAACCTATTGTGGGAAGCTTGTGGAAGGCTACCCGAAATGTTTGACTCAAGTAAAACATTTTAAAGGCAATGCTACCAAATACTAATTGAGTGTATGTAAACTTCTGACCCACTGGGAATGTGATGGATGAAATAAAAGCTGAAATAAATCATTCTCTCTACTATTATTCTGACATTTCACATTCTTAAAATAAAGTGGTGATCCTAACTGACTAACAAATTTTTTTTACATGTCAGGAATTGTGAAAAACTGAGTTTAAATGTATTTGGCTATGGTGTATGTAAACTTCCGACTTCAACCTTTAGTGGTGACTCAAACCTGTAGCCTAAAGTATGGTTAATAGCCTAGATAGCTAATTGAGATGGTCTTTTTTTCCACTTTAAGCAATGGAAATTGACAACTGTCTCTGTCTCCATCTGTTTCTTTCTTATAAGCATTTCCCATCCTGGTGTCGGTGACCTTGTGAGAATCTGTGGTAGAAAAGAAGAATGTATGAAAATGTAGCATAGACACTGTATATTACCCTAGCTAGCTAGCTAACGTTAACATGCTGGGTGTGTCTCACGTAATACCCTTGAGTACGGATACCCTGAGAAGGTTAAGAGAACATACAACCATCGAGCCCAGCTAATGTTAGCTAGCTATTTAGCTAGTGAATAGCTAGCTGGATACCTATGCTAAATCATCCAGCAGAATTCATGTATCCAAAAATGCAAATAAATTGCATGGAAAACATACTTTTGCTCTCCAGTGTTGATGTTTTTGACCTACAACACTGTTTTTTTCATAGCAATCTTTCATGTTTGGACTCGCACACTGACCTTCCTCATGTGAAAGCGTTCTTTGCGCGCTTTCACATGATATCGATGTGAACATCTGGGCACGTTTGCGGTCACCATTATTTCTAGGGTTTTGCGTAGATGGGCAGAGCTTGACATGATGCCTTAATTTCTGCGATAAATAAATAATTGCACCAATGCAGCCCAGCCAAAAGTGAGAATGTTCCTCAACGGTGAAACACTTGCAAGGTTACATGATGGAATAAGAGTTTGTCTTATGACCATTTTAAGTGCATTTATAAACCATTATTCAACCAAGATTAATAATAGGCTTACAATTTGGCAATCACAATTGACTATCATAATTTTAAACGTTAGTTGTTTATTAATGTGTTTACAAATGTTTAATTGATGATTCAAATAATTAACTCATTGTAATTGACTCAATGCACAGTAAAATGGTTTAACATTTTAAACTGTTTGTGAACCCGTTTTTGCTATTGGGCCTGGGCATCATACTCCAGAGCTATTTATTGCAGAAGTGATCGGTTTTCAATTGGCTAACACTTATCACGTGGTTTGTGCAGGCTGAAATATGGTGTGTTGGGATGTTATCGGAAACTTTAACATTTGTAACAAGCATGGTAACTAGCGTTCGTTGTTAACACCACTGTAATTACAGACTGCAATTACCACCAGTTATTACAGTGTAACTATGAATTTTACAATTAATTACAATGATTGTTACAGTGTAATTGCATATGTAATTACAGTGTAATTGCATATGAAATTACAGTGTAATAGCATATGTAATTACAGTGTAATAGCATATGTAATTACAGTGTAATAACATATGTAATTACACTGTAATAAGGATGTTACCAAAAAAATGTTCGCTTGAAAAAACACTTCAGACAAGGTCAAACTGCACTTTGCGATTATTGCTTGAGAGGAAATGGAATGTTATTTTCCTTCCATTCTATCCTCCAACAGAGGAAACAGCTAGGGACAGGATGCAGGCTTCCTGTCATATCAGTAAGACGACTGATTATTAATTGACACGTAAATCCAACCTGACTCCCCATCAGTGTGTCACACAGACCATGGCAGTGACATGCATTACAGAAATGTCCATTGGTGAGGAAAGTCATAGTCACATGGACTGGGACAGCTGAGCATTGTCAGCCCGCATTTACTGTCCCTATGACTGTGTATTCACCCACCGTCTGCCCCCTTGCCCTGCCATCTACGATAAGTGTCGCCATGGAGCGGTGAGGGTAACAATTGCCCCAAGGCCTGTGACATGTGACCGCAGCCTCTCTCCAAGTCTCTATCGAGCTCACTGGGATCTGACATCCTACTACATAACAAGAACTCGGGCCTGACACCTATATTGGTTACTGACTTACACTAATGGTTGAGGCTATTGCAATGTTGTGCTATTGAATGGAATGTTCTCACACATGCTAAGTAATGTTTACACTTGCTAGCTAATGTCCTAGCGTAGCAGCAGCTCATTTGAAACACCACCTTTTACAGCAATATCAGTGTCACATGTTTGTTAATCTTCTGTACCTATAGCAAAACTGCTTATACTCCATCAGTATTTCGTAAAAAAAAAAAAGTTAAGCTGCCTGAGCCTAAAGCAAGATAAGTGCTCTCAGTGTGATACTGCATTCACTAGCTCCCATAGAAGTATATTATTGTATCTGTGTACAGATCTATGGGCTGGCCATGCACAGTATGTATTACACCTGAATGCAACAGACCTTAAAAACTAGTAACATTAAAGCATGAATGCCTTTTATTTACTGCCTCCTCTTTTATGTTGATCAGAGATCGATGTCTGGTGATTACGGTAGTGCGTTTTACTAGGCTTTTACCACAGTCTGTTACAGTGGACCGCAGATTTGAACCAGTATTCCCAGTACTATAACACACTATAACGTACCCATCAATACCATTCATTGTCAGTTAAAAGCCAAGGCAGAACAACAGTACTTCAAGTCTCATGGTGACATTACTGCACAACGCTTACTTAGCCATTTCCCTGCACATAATTCGCTTTCACCATCCTCCTTTCTAGGCCTAGATTCAATCAGATCAGGTGTTAACAGTGATAGCAGACACCCGCATTGCTGATGTTTTGGCTGTGTCGGAGGTGGAATTGCGTTGGAGCTGTCAAGCGATCTTTGTCACGAAGCCAGACCCGTCCCACTCGCGTTAGAAGTTCAGAACCAGAAAGTGTAGGCTATATAGAAATAATGACGTTCAAATGAAATTCATTAAATGAAATAATGAGAATTTCAATCATCCTAAACAAGGTGTAGATTACATCTCACATTTCAGTTTTTGAACGTGTAAACAAGGCTGCATGGGATTTCTCTTACTGCGTCTTTGTGCAGCCAATGGCAATGTCTGCTTTAGGTATGATACTGTGAGTCGATTGTGGATTTGACAGCTCTAACGCAGTTCCACCTCCGACACATCAAATCATCAGCTATGAAGATGTCGGCTAAAGCGGATCTGACTGAATCGGGCCCCTAGCTTTCTGAATAACACGCAGAATGAAATTCAATTCAAAAGTTACAAATCATGTTCAAACCCAAACACTGTCTAGGCAAGGTGATTCCTACACTCTGAGAAGAACCAAGGCCTAACATTGACGCTTTGGAAGACATTTCAAACACACCCCACTTAATGAGCTGCAGAAGAGATGCTGTGTGTGTGTGTGTGTGTGTGTGTGTGTGTGTGTGTGTGTGTGTGTGTGTGTGCCAATAACATCTCTAGGTCAGGTCAGTCAGTGGCACCCATAAGAAAAGATTTATGCTGCAGGCAATTAATCCCTCTTACCTCCTCCTTAAGGCTTTAAAACAAGAAAAGCTATTTACCCCTGTCAAAGGCTTTAGCATTGTTTAATAAGAAAATGCCTCTGGCTGGCTGTTTTTAAAAGATTTAGGCTCTATTCAATCCGTTATCGTGGAAATTCAGCATTACATCGTGATTGAAATTTAAAGGCAATGTTCATGTGTTGGTGAAGACTGCATTCACAGTAAATGCTGCATGTCGGCTCAATCGTAAATTACCTTTACATTTCCATCACAGAATCAGCAATGCGTCTGCTTTACAGATTAAAGAATATCCAGATTGCATGTTGGCCTTTAATGTATCAGACTTGATCTAGCCAAATTAAATTGGAGATTAGTTTCAGAGAATGTGTCGCTCCTCACTTAAAGGCTTGGAGGTCAGTATTAAGTGAAGGTTGTCTATCTTTTTTCTTTTGTTGTTTTTGGGTAGAGTTCTGTGGTTTTTATTTGGCATAGGGTAGAGTTTTTTCTCCAGGGTTTACTTTACCCCTTTTGCAGGTTTTACTATACCATTACTTCCATCCTAGCCAAATGTCCTCTTCTGCTTGCATGCACCTTCCCTATATCGAGGTGTTTTGGTACTTCCCTTATGCACTAAGTTTTTCCACACACTAACTATACCACACAGGTCAATATAGTCTACCAGTCTATCCTGCTTTCTATCCATCGTGACAATAGTGGTAGGTGGATCGTTTGTCCAGATCTGCAATATCCTAAGTAGCGATCATACCACATATAAAATCATTCAAAGCTGCACCAATTTTCATTATGTGGAGAGGACATGGTGCATCATTGTGCATGAAAGAACAGTGAAGACATGAGACAGGCAGCTCAAAAAGTTGCCCTATTGAACTTGTTTAGGGACACTACAATGATCCTACCAAGACTAGCCTCCAACACCCCATTGCAATGAATAATTGCATTGTTTTCACGTGAGTACGTTCTACTCTAGGCCGTAAACTGCAGCGAAAATGTCATTCGAATCACAGCGCAAACGTGATTCTACTCTTCTATTCCATTCTACTCTTAACAATTTATTCGGTATAGAAAGTAGCATGCCAGTCTGACTGTATTTTAAGTTCTGATGCTGAGATGCGCTGTCTGTTGTCGCTCACCAAGTCATCCTATAATAATGTGGCCACATGCTTCCAGCAAACCCAGGTATTCAGGATGATGAGCTCTGCCTTCTCTCCAATCCGAGTGGCTATTCCTCGCGCACCTGGAATTCATAACGCTTCAATATCCTATAGCCTAAACTTTTGTCATTTCACTTTTACAATGTATTCTCTTTTATTTATGGCATTAACACAACCAGTCATAAAGTTTTCATCTGATTATAGGCTACTTCAAACGTATCCTGTAGGCTACCTGCGCACATTCGTCCAAAATATAATTCCAGCAGCCAAACTGTGCAGATTGTAGCGTTGAAAACGCAAACCGTGTGGAAGCGCCCAAAGTCTGCACAGAAACCTGTTGGTGGAACATTTGTTGCATACATTTGAGATAATTATAAATATTGCATAAACATGTTGAAAATCAGATTTTCACCTAGCTGATCATTGTCTATCAGATGGCTTTGATCGTAGAGTAGGTCTAACGAAACTGTCAGGGAGAGTTAGCTCATCCGTGGTGCTCCGCGAACCCTCAACTTTCTGTCGCGGCGTAGTCCTGCGTGGCATCGACTGTGCCCCAAAAGCATGCTGAAGTGGCAAATTCAATATCCACGCTTATAAACACAGGGTCGCTACAGTTCGTTATTTGTGCTATTTTTTTGTTAAGTCTATGAGGGGGAGGGTGTGCACATATTTTTTTTTGTACCTTACACGGAGAGGGTCTCGTGAAAATATTTTTAACCTGAGAAGGACGCCTTGATGGACCAGCCCCCTAAAAAAAGACCTAAAATGGAATTTCAGATTCCATTTTAGGAAACAAGCCTATCCTCAACTATTGTAAGATGAAGACATTGTGTCCAAGGTTAAACGTATCCTTCACACTACAAGCAAATACCAATGGTACAAAACTGTACTGTTTATTAAGTGGATTCATTTGCCAACTGTTCAGTGCATTATCTGAACCTATTTTTTTCTAGACCGCTGAATATTTGCCATCACATACTTTATTTGACCTTTATTTAACTAGGCAAGTCAGTTAAGAACAAATTCTTATTTTCAATGACGGCCTAGGAACAGTGGGTTAACTGCCTGTTCAGGGGCAGAACGACAGATTTGTACCTTGTCAGCTCGGGGGTTTGAACTTGCAACCTTTCGGTTACTATAACTTAGTAGAGTAAGTTTTACATTAACTATTGGTTGTGAATTTTTTAATGTACATGAGAAAGACACCCATTCGCAGTCAAACGTTCAGTCCATTCAACAATATGTGACTGGAAATTATTGTTTTTTTTTTATGGTTCAGGAAATTGAGTTCCATAAGGATTTATGGATTTCTTTAAGCAAATAATGGCAATTGGCTGTGACATAGAATTTCTCCTCAGTTATCCTCAGTAACTTATACTGTTCCCCAAATTACAAAGCTTTTCTTATCTCCGTTTCACAAGCAGCATAACGGACTGAAAAATGTAAATGTCAAATTGCATGTGCCTGAACATTCTGTATCCTATTTTTCCATAAAATGATATTTTTCCATGAAATCTAGTGAGAGCATTCGACGCGAGAGATTAGTACCTAGTAACATCATGCTATCATTTAGATACCGATTTACAAGTAAATGTAAATGTATATTTTTGTTAATAAACCACTAAGCAGACTAGCAGCCATGTAGTAGGTTATTGACCTTACATTGCAGATTCTCCTGTGCCTATATTACAGAGCTCACGTAGAGATATAGGTCCTGCCCAATCAATGAAATCTTTTCTTATTTCTAAACTTTTAAATGTAGTTTAACGAAGTGATTGTTCTCATCATCCAGACCTTTCCTATTCTTAGTGATTATAAAAAGCTTCATTCTCCTTGTAGTTCAGGGCTGCCAGGGAGCCGCAGTCAGTCTCTCCACCTTGGCTTTGTTAGAGCCACTGGGGCTCATTTAAAGAGAAAGTGACCGAGAGATAGAGAGAGAGAGAGAGAGAGAGAGAGAAAGAGAGGGACAGACAGGAGGAGAGGCAAAGAGAGAAGTGGCGAGAGAAAGATAGAAAAATACAAAAGAGAGAGAGAGACAGAAGTAGAATAAAAGTGAGACAGGAGAAGTAGAGCGAGAGGCAATGGAGGGATTCATCTTTACCTGTGGAGGAGATTAAGGGTCTGGATTGTGTGTGATTAATGAGTGGGCTGCTGATTGCTCATCTTCTCTTTCCCTCCATGAATTACCAGCACACTCGCAAATTGACACATTCAGATCCCTCAAATTGAAGAGAGAGAGAGAAAGAGAGAAAGGAATGAAAGAGATGAGAATAAAAGAGAGAGAACTAAAGAAAGAGAGAAAGATAAAATGAGAGCGAGAGAACTAAAGAAAGAGAGAGAGAGAGAGAGAGAGAATGAAAGAGAGAGGGGAATAAGAGATGAGAATGAAAGAGAGAGAGCGAGCGAGAATGAAAGAGAGAGAACTCAAGAACGAGAGAGAGAGAGAAAGAGAATGAAATAAAAAGAGAGAATGAATGAAAGAGAGGGAGAGCACTAAAGAAAAACCAAGAGAGACAGAAGTGAATGTTTTATTCCAATGGTAATAACTTCAGGTTGTTGTGCTGGAAACATTTGATTCACATACCATCTCAGCTATAGCAAAACAACTTTTCAAGAACATGTGGAGACCTCTTTCTACTGGGTCCCATTGGGTTTTAATCAGGCCCCCAATGTCCGGTCTGGAGCGTGTAGTCACAAGCTTTGCTGGTCAGCTACCATGTAGCAACCTAGCAGTGCCCTTGAGAGCCTACGTAAATTATTATTATGACATTTGTCGTCACACAGGACCACGTGCTGACATAGACCAATCACAGGCCCGGCAGGCTACGAGGAGGTTCCATAGACATTAAGGTTAACTCTCTCAGGCAGGATGAAAACGACTACATCGACCACAATCATTTTCTAGTTACGAACACTTTCACCATGATCCTTAGCAATTTTTTGGGGGGGTGCCATTCAGCCCCATTCAGCAATATGTCACGCTTCAAATTCTAATACTTCTGGCTTCACGAGCCAAGTTTTCCATAGGAACACGTGGATGACGTCGGCACTATCACTATCTACTGGTTTTAATGTCTATGGCTTTAAGATAAATGAATGTTCCATAGAACGTTTTAGAACTTGTTGGAGTGAACAATTCGTTAGACTGTTCCTGGGATGCTTCGGTGTGCAACACTCTCAGAATAAGAGGTAATGTTGCTGGACCCCAGGTCTGAGTAGCAGCTGCCATGGCAGCAGCTAATGGGGATTCTTAATAAATACATATTCTACCTAACCCAACCGTTCCTGGAACCAAAAATGTATTAGCTGGTGTATTTATGTATTTTATCACTTTGCATTGGTGTGAAATTACAAGACCTTATAAGTCCTTGCAAGTCCTTTTGCTGGACGTGGCAAATATGGTCTGTTTTTAATTGATAATAGAACAACCATATGTATCAGTTCCCACCTGCACAGCCCAGGCTTATATGTACAGCAACACATCAGGGGGATTGTTTGTAGTCACCGAGGGATCTCAGGGGAGGCATATCTGCATAGAGCCTCTCCCCGCTTTGAAAAGACACATTAAAGTGTGTGTGTGTGCACGTGCTTGTGTGTGTGCATGCATGTTTGTACTTTAGGTCCAATGTGGCTGCTTTTCTTCAGATGTTATATTGCAGTAGTGGCACATTGCTATCAGTTAGGGATTGGACTGAGGGAACCATGCAGTCACAAGAATGTGGCCCAGCAAGAGGAAACAGAGCACCAATTAAGAGCTGTTTTAAACCTAATTGCTTTAAAGCCCATTGCTAAGCAGCTTTGGCAACATTGGAGAATAGGTAGCAAGTATCAAGAATGGCAAAATAAACAAATTCCTTTTCAGGTGTTGATATCCTGAATGTATTAATTAATCTATCTACCTAACCTGAAATGATCTATCCTGACTCGATATAACCTGAAATGATCTAGCCTGACTCTGTATAACTTGAAATGATCTAGCTTGACACTGTATAACCTGAAATGATCTATCCTCTCTATATAACCTGAAATGATCTAGCTTGACACTGTATAACCTGAAATGATCTATCCTGACTCTCTATATATATTGTGGGGCTACCGAGTGGTGCAGCGATCTAAGGTACAGCATCTCAGTGCTAGAGGCGTCACGTGATTGGGAGTCCCATAGGGTGGCGCACAAAAAGCCCAGCGTTGTCCGGGTTAGGGTTTGGCCGGGGTAGGCAGTCATTGTAAATAATAATTTGTTCCTAACTAACTTGCCTAGTTAAATGTAGGCGTTGAGAGGCCTATTATCAGCAACAATCACTCCTGAGTTCCAATGGCACATTGTGTTAGCTAATCCAAGTTTATCAATTTAAAAGGCTAATTGATCATTAGAAAACCCTTTTACAATTATGTTAGCACAGCTGAAAACTGTTATACTGATTAAAGAAGCAACACAACTGGCCATCTTTAGACTAGTTGACTATCTGGAGCATCAGCATTTGTGGGGTCGATTACAGGCTCAAAATGGCCAAAGACAAAGCACTTTCTTCTGAAAATGTGTCAGTCTTATGTACCTGTCCTCTTGCTCAGTTGTGCACCGGGGCCTCCCACTCCTCTTTCTATTCTGGTTAGTGCCAGTTTGCGCTGTTCTGTGAAGGGAGTAGTACACAGCGTTGTATGAAATCTTCAGTTTCTTGGCAATTTCTCTCATGGAATAGCCTTCATTTCTCAGATCAAGGAAAGACTGATTCGTTTCAGAAAACATTTATTTGTCTCTGGCCATTTGGAGCCTGTAATTTAACTCGCAAATGCAGAAGATCCAGATACTCAACTAGTCTAAAGAAGGCCAGTTGTATTGCTTCTTTAGTCAGGATGACAGTTGTCAGCTGTGCTAACATAATTGCAAAAGTATTTTCTAATGATCAATTAGCCCTTTAAAATGATAAACTTGGATTAGCTAACACAACGTGCCATTGGAACACTGGAGTGATGGTTGCTGATAATGGGCCTCTGTACGCCTATGTAGATTTCCCATTAAAAATCTGCAGTTTCCAGCAGCAATAGTCATTTACAACACTAACAATGTCTACACGGTATTTCTGATCAATTTGATGTTATTTTAATGGACAATTTTTTTAAATTTTCTTTAAAAAATAAGGACATTTCTAAGTGACTCCACTTTTGAACGGTAGTGTGTATGTATATAAATATATATATACACACTACCATATATATATACAGTGGGGCAAAAAAGTATTTAGTCAGCCACCAACTGTGCAAGTTCATCCACTTAAAAAGATGAGAGAGGCCTGTAATTTTCATCATAGGTACACTTCAACTATGACAGACAAAATGAGATTTTTTTTAATTTTTAAATTTAATAAAAAATCCGTCCTCGCGACTCAATGTCTTATAGGAACGCGCTCACCGGCCAAGCACACGCACTGTCGTGGATACAAGGTCCGATCACTTCTGACACCAATGTAAGGAAACAGCAGGGAGCAGGTCTCAATCCCTCGACCTTCTAGCCTGAAGTCCAGCGCGCTATCGACTGTGCCGCAAAAGCATGCTCGAGCGTCAGAGTCAATATCCATGCTTATAAACCCAGGGTCGTTACAATATACTGTATATACAGTTGAAGGTGGAAGTTTACATACACTTAGGTTGGAGTTATTAAAACTCGTTTTTCAGCCACTCCACACATTTCTTGTTAACAAACTATAGTGTTGGCAAGTCAGTTAGGACACCTACTTTATGCATGACACAAGTCATTTTTCCAACAATTGTTTACAGACAGATTATTTCACTTATGATTCACTGTATTACAATTCCAGTGGGTCAGAAGTTTACATACACTAAGTTGACTGTGCCTTTAAACAGCTCGGAAAATTATAGAAAATTATGTCATGGCTTTAGAAGCTTCTGGCTAATTGACACCTACCTTCAAACTCAGTGCCTCTTTGCTTGACATCATGGGAAAATCAAAAGAAATCAGCCAATACCTCAGAAAAAAATTGTAGACCTCCACAAGTCTGGTTCATCCTTGGGAGCAATTTCCAAATGCCTAAAGGTACCACGTTCATCTGTACAAACAATTGTACGCAAGTATAAACACCACGGGACTGCGCAGCCATCATACCGATCAGGAAGGAGATGCATTCTGTCTCCTAGAGATGAACATATTTTTGTGTGAAAAGTGCAAATCAATCCGAGAACAACAGCAAAGGACCTTGTGAAGATGCTGGAGGAAACGGGTCCAAAAGTATCTATATCCACAGTAAAACGAGTCCGACATAACTTGAAAGGCTGCTCAGCAAGGAAGAAGCCACTGCTCCATAAACGTCATAAAAAGCCAGACAACGGTTTGCAACTGCACATGGGGACAAAGATCATACCTTCTGGAGAAATGTCCTCTGGTCTGATGAAACAAGAATAGAACTGTTTGGCCATACTGACCATTGTTATGTTTGGAGGAATAGGGGAGGCTTGCAAGCCTAAGAACACCATCCCAACCGTGAAGCATGGGGGTAGCAGCATCATGTTGTGGGGGTGCAGTTGTGGTGCTGCAGGAGGGACTGGTGCACTTCACAAAATAGATGGCATCATGAGGAAAGGAAGATAATGTGGATATATTGAAGCAACAGCTCAAGACGTCAGTCAGGAAGTGATTAAAGCTTGGTCACAAATTGCCTTAGCCACAACTGACAACTTCATCAGAATGCCATAAGCATCAGAGAGCTTGGGAGGTGGAGCTATGGAGACCAATCAAACATTTAGGCCGAATTCTTACCGAGTCTAATGCTCCTTCCTCGACTCTCATTCCTGTGTACCCCCACCTCGCAGACAGCCAAGCTCTCTTCTCCCTGTTTTCTTTCCAGGGATGTCTTATTAAAGCTCATGAGGCCCCAGGTAATATAGGAGAAAGGGGACAAGATCTCTGGGCTGCATTCAGAGGCCCACATTAGTTATTCCCAGGGAGAGCTCATTCCTACTTTGCATTTACATTTCTGCGTGTGTTTTTTGGAGCGGAGGCCAGAAACGAGCATCCTCCACGATGGCTATACCGCATATAGCAGGCGCTAGCAGTTACCACTGATGGATCAATAGTTTGTGAATTGCAGGAAAGTTACTCGTACACATGCAATTTTTGGATGGGTTAAAAGCCTAGGAATCATTAAGGAGATAATGTCATGTCAACCCTATCCAGCAGGGAGAACCGTGCAGGCATGGCCAGTGGATATGTAATTTGTCTGCCTTTGTCACACACGCTCTGCTCTTCAGAAGACGAGGCTTTTGCCTGTGTAGTCGGCTGGTAAAAAATTGGACGGAGAGAGGCTTCTCCTCAGGGAACAACAATCTCCAAAGCTGGAGTCAAAATCTCCATTTGGCATCAGGATTTATTTCACATCGAATTGCTCAGAGCCAACAAAAGATGAAACCACCACCGTTCTAACATGGACATTTTTGTGTGGGTGTGTTTTTGTATTGCTTTTGTGCCAGACAAAACAGTGTAGGCTGAATTTCTATACGGAGTGTGTTTGAAAAGTTGCCAGGTTGACTCTGCAATAACCTCCATCTTAGTGCACTCTGAATTTTACATTTGATTCAGCTCATATGTGTCAAAGTGTATATATTGTGGCGGAATTTAGAAGGCCGAAATCTTCTGGTTTTAACAATGATCTATCAGTTTTATCAACCTTCACTGTCCTTCAAGAGTTTTGCTTTCGGTTCAGAGACATCTCTCAAGACCCTGCAAATGAATATGTCCTTTTCAACAACTTTACTCTCTACTCATATACTGTACGTGTAACGTTGGAGAGCAAAAAGGGAAACTGACTACTCAGTCATTTGCACAATCCTTCTCTCTGCATACTGTGATACCAGTAACATAAAGGTATGCAGTGTACGTGAGAGGCCAGTTGTAGTGAGGAGTACGCTCCCTAGCTAGCCATGTCAAATCAATGTATTCTGCTTTGCATTGGCCTACCTCTCATGGCCCACCATGTCACCCCAATTTACTGTGGGGTAGGTTAAACCCTACCTGGAAGTGGCAACGTTTTTAGAGAGGGCATTTTTAGAGGGAGTTTGTCTAGCCAGGTATCTAAACTTGTATTCGGCCTAATCATGGCCGAATACCGACCGCGCATGCAGGGCATGTGCCCAGGGGCCCTGACCTCCAGGAGGCCCCATTGGTTTTGTTAGTCATTCTCACTCAGATATCATATTAACATGGCATAAGTCATTAGGGAATTTACTTTGAAACTGCAACAATTTCTCTCCCTTCCATGGCAAAATGGGTAGAATTGCATGAAATGTGCTGTAAAACTCCACATCCTTTCTCTCTGCCCCATGGCAACATGTGTAGATTTGCAGAACACTTGCTTTAAAACTGCAACATTTGCTTTATACCCCATTGCAGAAAATAGACGTTAAAAGGTCTATCTCACTTCGGGCCCCCAAAAGGCACACTATTAGATGTGCTCTCCTAATCTCACCAATCCAGTAAGTAACCCTTGGTTATTTTACTATAAATTCAGTGTTTCACTAATCCTATAAGTAACCCTTGGTTATTTTACTATAAATTCAGTGTTTCGCCTCTCTTGGTATGTTTTGTATCTGAACGAAGGAACAGCAAGCAGTGTAGCAATCTAAGTAGTTCTTGACTTAATGATATCATTAGACGGCAACAGTAAATGTTTCCCTCTCACGCAGTTTGTGTTCGGTGCTCCGCTAGCTCTCTGCTAGCTCTCTGCTTTCAGAGCCTGATGAATTGGGTTTACGTAAGCCTTTATAAGAGGTGGATCAGAACATCGTGAATTGCTTCTGCGAGAAAATCAGGGGAGATTTGTCACAAGCATGTACCTAGCAGAGCAGCTCTTCGCCAAGCTCCTTCGAAATGCAAGGTATTCTAGTCTGAACATGAACCAGGGTGAGTCGACTAGAGGAAGCAACATTGTGTGTCTCAAACCTGTCAAACCTATTTTATTTGTATCACCTGGATTTGCTCACCATTGGATTCCCCTACATATCCAGTAGTGTTTGTTACATGTACTGTAGCAATACCGACTGTAAGGAAAGTATAGACCAGCAGGAGAGGACGGCACATTGTAATTTCATATAGGTCACACGGGGGAAGAGAGCCAACTGTTTCCATCCAATCCATTTCAGTGGGAAGGGAACAGGGGAACAGCTCAGGAGTTCATGTATGGTCGGCTCGGTTTAGATATCTGTCAGGTGTCTGGGAATCTTTGTTTTATTGAATGACTTATACTAAAGACCCCAACCAATTTTGACCCAGGGTCATTCAGACATACACTGAGTGTACAAAACATTAGGACCACTTTCCTAATATTGAGTTGCAACCCCTTTTGCCCTCAGAACAGGCTCAATTTGTCTGGGTATGGACTCTGCAAGGTGTCGAAAGCGTTCCACAGGGATGCTGGCCCATGTTGACTCCAATGCTTCTCAGAGTTGTGTAAAGTCGGCTGGATGTCCTTTGTGTGGCGGACCATTTTTGATACATACGAGAAACTGTTGAGTGTGAAAAACCCAGCCGCATGGCAGTTTTTGTCACACTCAAACCGGTGCACCTGGCACCTACTACCACACCCCGTTCAAATGCACTTAAACCTTTTGTCTGCCGATTCACCCTCTGAATGGCACACATACACAATCCATGTCTTAATTGTCTCAAGGCTTAAAAATGATTCTTTAACCTGTCTCCTCCCCTTCATCTACACTGATTGAAGTGGATTTAACAAGTGACATCAATAAGGGATCATAGTTTTCACCTGGATTCACCTGGTCAGTCTGTGTCATGGAAAGAGAAGGTGTTCCTAATGTTTTGTACACTCAGTGTATTTATTATATTCTTACCTGTCATCCCTCATTCATCCATCCCTCTCTCTACCTTCATGTATATGGGCCCCGGGGACACTCTGGAACAGTGCTTCTTGATTTTCCTTAAAGGTGAAACAAATTGGACTTGCTAGTCAGCTGAATGTAAATCTTCCTTAATGAGAGAAATGATATTTCCACAATGTCCTGCTCTCGTCCTCAGATCAGACACCGTTCCCTCTCACACAGCTGTGTTTGTATCCCCTACTGTGTGTTCTGTGATGAATAAAGTCTGTCTTTGGTTCAGTTCCACCAGCTCATCTCTTTTATTGGCTCTCTTTCTTTCTTTTTTCCCCCTTTTTTTTCTTCTTTTTTTCTTTCTCTTTCTCCTTCTCTCTCTTTCTCTCTCTCACCCCCTATTTCTTTCTCTCTTTCTCCCCCCCCCCTCCTCTCCTCTCTCTCACTCCCCTACTGTATGTCTCTCTCACTCTCTCTATCTCTCGCCCTCTTCGCCCCACCCCGACTACAGAGGTTGTTCAGCTGAGCCTGGCTGAGGACCAGAGAGTGAGTGTCTCCACGGTAACAGTGGGCCTCAGCACCGTGCTGTCTTGTGCCATCCAGGGAACACTGCGGCCGCCAATCATCTGGAAGAGGAACGGAATCATACTCAACTTCCTGGACCTGGAGGACATCAATGTGAGTGTCGGCTGAGTCAGAGGGTTTCAGTTGTCCTGGTTGGAGGATTCCCAGAATAAGAAGGGAATTAGCAGGAAATCCAGTCGTCTCCAGCCAGGATTTCTGGAAACCAGGGAATTTATGGGAAGTTATAGGACCCTGTAAAAATCATGTTTCGACATGAAGTAAGTCATGCTAGTATGAGCCAGAGTCCAAGGGAACAGGGTTGGAACAGGTTAGTCCTACAGCTTTCAACTGCATAGGCTTTCACTCCAAGACTGTCGATGTGAGTAAGAGTGTCTTTAAACATTATGGGCCTTTCGAGGTGAAACACTGAACCAGTGTCCAACATTGTAAACTTTGATGTGGTATGTTTTTAGGAAAAAAATATATAATTGGAACGTTGGTTAATATTTTGTTATCCTCAGAATGTCTCTCAGCAGGGGCTCTTCACATTGAAAGAAATCAAAGAATGATCAATAACTTTAGATAAAGGTTCACGGAAAATAAATGAGAAATGCTAATTCCCATTAACACCATTAATTCATTTTATTTTCCCAGCTTGTTTTTTAAAACATTTCTAATTAAAAACAGGTCTGTTTTTTTCCTCACTTTTTAGCTAACATTTATTCGAATTAGAAATTATGTCATGATTTGGGTATCATTGGCACTCTGCCAGGCGTCGTGCTGATCTGAAAGAGCACAAACCATGTTCAAAATAAATATTAGCAAATCCCAACATAGCATAGCATGGGAATTGGCTACATGCGGTTAATGAACTATGGAGTGGCGGCGCCGGCGAGTTGTTTCCCTCACAGCTGACAGTGTGGGACTCTGTTAATCCACCAGCTAATTAGTATTCTCTACTTGCATGTTAACGAATTGGCCTTGTTATATGCTGCCATGGAGATACAATAGACAATGGCATGCAGGTCAACTGCCATGTGCATAAGCGGGGTCACGGGGAGGACAAGGAAGTGAGAGAAATAAGGTCCTCTGTGCAACGTGCTACATGCTACTGCTACTGTTGCCATGGAGTATTCAGTGGTAAATAGTGTGTGGCGATAATTACAGTTGTCAGTTACCACTTTGAGGTTATTTTTCATGCCTTCATGTTCACAAAGTAATGTCTGATGCGCAAGAACATGCAGGTGTGCACAATAAGCAATGTGCCACTCCGCATCATGTGTTCCCACGTAATTCTTAGGCGGCTTTATGCTCTTACAATGCACACAGTCTGCAAGGAAAAGTGTTACCTCCTATTGGGCACTACCGCCGCATTTCAATTCAGAACAAAGGAAATTATTCATACTGATTGAAGGCCTTTGGTCTCCGCGTGTGCCCCTCTAGCGGCGTTGGCAGAGAGAGGATGTTGCCAGTTCTTAGGGATCCAGTATTTTCAACCCAACTTCCGTTTCCCCCCGAAAAAAAAAACAGAAGCGGGAACTCCGTTCAGGCGTCTTTCTACGCCTGCTACGTTGGGTTGCCGTGTGATTTGTCGCTTCGGATCAGCGTAAAGTAGATTCATTTACAGGCCAACTTGAGTTGTTCGTGTTGTACTATGAAAATGATCTCATTTTGCAATCAATAAACAAATATTACATTTAGCTGTGATTGGAATTCCAACCCAAAAGGCACTCTGACATACGAAACGTTTCGCTGGCTGAGTGGCAATTTGCCCATGCTGGAATCAGACCCATTTGTCTGCACTCTGCTACAGCGTAAAGGGAGAGCAGTATTATTCTCTCTCTCTCTCTCTCTCGCTCTCTCTCTCACTCTCTCGCTCTCTCTCTCTCTCTCTCTCGCTCTCTCTCTCGCTATCTCTCGCTCTCTCTCTCGCTCTTTCTCTCGCTATCTCTCGCTCTCACTCTCTCTCGCTCTCTCTCTCGCTCTCTCGCTCTCTCTCGCTCTCTGTTTCGCGCTCTTGCTCTCTCTCTCTCTCTGTCTCTCTCTCGCTCTCTCTCTCTCTCGCTCTCTCTCTCGCTCTCTCTCTCGCTCGCTCTCTCTCTCGCTCTCTCTCTCGCTCGCTCTCTCTCTCGCTCTCTCTCTCTCTCGCTCTCTCTCTCGCTCGCTCTCTCTCTCGCTCTCTCGCTCTCTCTCTCGCTCTCTCTCTCGCTCTCTCGCTCTCTCGCTCTCTTGCTCTCTCTCTCGCTCTCTCTCTCTCAATGGGACATTTTACATATTGAATGGCTACTTTTCTCCAAAGTAATTGAGTTGTGTTTTGGGAAAGATAAAATCTGTTCCCCTCTGCTTTGATTGCCTTCAAGGAGAGGGCGGCACTATACGGCTGCATTTACATAGGCTGCGCAGTTCTGGTCCTGTGGCCAATTATTGGCAAAAGAGCTGATCTGATTGGTCAAATAATTTGTGGAAAAGGATCAGAATTGGACTGCCTGTGTCAAAGCAGCCTATGTACTGAGGAGAAAGAAAACCATTTGTTTCACTCATGACCTCCAGTAGTTCCAGACAGACCAACATTTACTGAAACACAAGGGGATAATTCAGCAATGAAATTAAGTAGTGCGCTTTCTCTATTCAAACAATTATGCTATATCATATGTTAATTAGCATGTCAAACTCGCCCGTTTGGGACTGCTGTGAAAAATCCACAAACGCTATTATGGCTACAATAGACAAATATTAGTCTATTATAAAGGGGGAGGGGAGATAGACGGAAGCATCGGGGTTGGTTTAGCATTTCAAAGACAAAGCAAAAGGAAACATTTATCAGACAATATTTAGCTTCTTTATAAAATAAGGCGGAACTAATTAACTATGTGTAAGTGTAAAGCAATTCCGCTCACTGTATTAAATCTTTATATTTTTTTATTATAAGACATTTCCCTCTACAAGGTCCATCATTTGAGATGCAAATGGCGGTGTGAACAAGGTGTTCAGCATCTCTTGTTTAATTTAACTTTGAGAGGATTGTATTGCATTTATAGTCTCAGGTCCACCCACATACTGTACACACATGTCTAGGTAATTAAAAGCATCTCAGATAAACCTGTACTGGCTACATACTATAGAAAAAAAATGTCTACTGTTTAATATCTACCTCACAGGGGGAGGCTGCTGAGGGGAGGACGGCTCATAAGAATGGCGGAGCAAATGGAATGGCATCAAACACATGGAAACCAGGGGTTCGATGTATTTGATACCATTCCACTCACCCCACTCCAGCTTTTTCCATGAGTATGCCCTCCCCAATAAAGGTGCCACCAACCTCCTGTGATCTACAGGTACTGTACTATACAGTAATTTATTTCTAAAGCAGTTACTACTGTTTTGCTAAGTCTGTCCTAAGTATTTCCTCTGCCTTTCCTCACCTAAAAGCATCGCTAGAGATGATATGTCCTCATCCTCTCCCACCTCGTTAGCTAAGAGAGAAGCAATATTTTCCATCTAAAATCACGTAGTGGGACAGTAGCTTGTGGCAAGAAACTCCAAGGCTTTAGTCTGTGTTCAGAGAGAGATTTGTTACCAGGTAGGTAGCTTTGCACACACTCTGTCCGCCACATACGGGACACCACTATTTAGTTTCTTAATCCTCCCTAAGCCCCTGCTAAAACCCCAGGTGAGTTGTGCATCCGGAAAAACAACAACTGGCTCCATTAATCACACTAATGTTCTTTGTATTTTTAACCCTTCCTATTTATCAGACTGAGTGAGCGTGACGACGGGGCTCAAATCCCCACGCCCCTCCCAACACCCAGGGACCACGTTGATTCATTGTCTAATATGCTTCCCATCACTCCATGCTCCCCTGTTGTATGCCCTCCCTCCCTCCATTCGTCCCCAACCCCCCCCCCCCCCCTCTCACCTCACTTCCCTCCCTTATTCCCTTCCTCACCATCCTCCACTGCCACCTTCCTCTTCTCCCAATAGGACTTTGGTGATGACGGCTCCCTCTACATCACCAAGGTGACAACCATTCATATGGGGAACTACAGCTGTCATGCGTATGGATATGAAGAGCTCTACCAGACCCATGTACTGCAGGTGAATGGTTAGTAATGGCACACACTTGACATTTCACTGTCCTTTCAGGGTCAGATTTTAGTTTCGGCACGTGGTCAACAGAATGTTAAACGTGTAGTAGTTGCAGTTTGCGATCATTGCTGCGTTCAACGTTACCGTTTCCCTGTTGTTGCTTTGTTGTTGAATCGACAACAAACATTTTGATAAAGTTAGATGCTTTTGTGGAGGAGGGACCTTCAGAGTTGCCTTCCGGGGTCAGGAGTGGTAACCCCTGCCTCAGACTCCAATGACAGCAACAGCGCACACATCGCCAAAAATGGCATTGATCCCAACATGTCCAACATTCTGTCATCGAAAGCAAATGAGGCCTGTAACCATGGCGTTCTATTCACCATAGTCAGTTGATTCCACCCTGAGCATGTAAACCGTGTGTAGCTACAGTACATCAACTAGCCAGCAGCAAGCAGCGCAGATGCTGCAGACATTTATCAAAGCACACTGCTCGACAAACTCGTTTGCATAAGTATTTTTTTCCTCTCTCTCTCGCGCTGAGATGACGTGTGATTACCGGGCCTGCCTCTTCATTGAGGACCTTGGGAGAGCCGTCTGTGCCGTATCAAATCAAAGATAATAATCGCCGTTCTCGGAGCTTTGATTCATTTGCATGCGCAGATATGAATAGAGGAAAAATAGCCTGAAATGATTTTCAATTAACAGGGACAATAGGCGTGATTGTGTTGTGTTGTACGGCAGGATTTAGGCTAATTGAAAAACGATACAGCTGCATCTAAGACCTGGCTTCAGCTGAGAAAAGCTGAAAAAGCTGAAAAAGTGTTCTTCCTGGAAAGGCAGGTTATCTTGGAAGACAATTACCTTGTATTTCAATTGTGATCTTATTTGGTCTTATAAACATGCCTCTTATAAACATGTCTCATGCTGGACTCTGTTGTAATGCAGTGCATGTAGCTATGCGTGTGGTACTGGTGTGAAATTAAATCCTTTCTGCCTGGTGTGCCCGATGTGCCTGGTGTGTGTGTGTGTTTCTATACCATTCTGCCACTCCTATCAATGTTTCTTTGTAAGTATACCTCCCTAACTCCTCTCTCTTGTGGCTGTGTACGTGTGTCTCTCTCTTTTCACGTGTGTGTCTGTGCATGTGTGCGTGTTTCTGTGTATCTAGTTCCCCCAGTGATCCTGGTCTACCCAGAGACGCAGGCCCAGGAGCCTGGTGTGTCTGCCAGCCTGCACTGCCACGCCGACGGCATCCCAGACCCTAAGATCATGTGGCTAAAGAACGGCATGGACCTGCAGCCTAGACCCTCCAAGCAGCTCTCCCTCATCGGTAAGGCACCAGGCTGCCTTGCTGCCCACACTGGCAAGACGGAGTGCATACCAAATGACACCCTATTGCCTATATAGAGAACTACTTTTGACTAGGGCCCATAGGTAACGTATAAGGGTCAGGGTGGCACTTGAGACGCACCCTGTTATTACCGTCATAGCAGCTGCTGTTTACCAGACACACCACTATGCAGGGAACCATGGAGGTGTTGCTATACTAGGTGCCAATCTGTGTCACACCTTCCTGTGTTGCCAAATCTAAGATTATGGTGACCGTTTTGACTATTGTTAGTTTGCCGGTTGATTGCTTAGGCCACTGATTTCAGAAGAGTAAATATCCATTCCTAGAAGATGAAAGAAATAGATGGAACAACAGTGTGTGAAAATGAAACCGACAGCAGCCAGCCATGTGGGGGGAGTTAAACGGAAGTTTCAATTTCCGAGGGGACAGAAGTGATCGTCTTTTATGGAGTCGTCCTCGTTAGATGGCAGTTTACAGGCTGTGTGTGGGTCATTACCTGTGATAATAGCCTGTTTTCAGGCTTCAGATGCAGCTTAAACAGGGGAGGTTCTGAAAGCTTCACACATACATTTAACGTCCTGCAACCCAGCTTCACGGATCGGCCAACTCTCACAGCTCGGTTTAGAGCTGGGTTCTAAGGATGTCCATTTAATTGTTATCAGATCTGATGGTTTAACAGAGTGCCCAAAAGTCTACAGAGCACGGTGGTTTTAGAGAGTGATACTCTACATATGAATTTTTGTCAACATTGCATCAGTAAATTGATTTCCAACTCGGAGGCTAATGTTAGAGCTCGCAATCTGTCTTGCCAATGTAAAGGTGAGGCTACAGTGCTCACTAGCTATGTTCCCATTAAGTTGTCCAGTGATTTTTTTTCTTGACATTTAGAAGGTTTGCATAGAAAATAGATGCGGCAATTGACTGCTGCGGTGCATTTGTGTCGATAAAAACAGCTGGAGCTAATGACATCCCAGAAATCTAGAATGTCAAATAAAAATGAAGTATTTGAAGTGTTTCCTTCATTAGTTTAGGTAAATTCCGCATGAATAAATTGCCGATAGACTGTATGCCCTCCCACCTATCTGTGTCATGTATCAGGTAGCTTGCAAAAGCCAAATATGGATAGAATGCAAGATTTGCAAAGACATTTTTATTTTTTATATTTTTTATAGTTGAACAGTAGATTTAACGAGCAGTAGGCATTTAGAAACAAATGTGGAGTGGAGGTTCACGTGCCCCGCCCCGCGTCCCTTCAAAATGATTCGGCAATCATAATTTATTCGACAAGCACTGTTTGTCGCAATAAAGAAAGTTAGACAAAAGAAAAGTTAGACCCCTTACTGAACTGATAAAAATGCTGTCAATCTTTACAAAACATTTCTCCTATAGCTGCAGTGTCCATTACACGACACAAAAACTAATTGTGTGTTGTTGTTTTTTTTTTACATAGCTTTTTTCGGTTAACTGCCTAACTATGCTGCCAGGATCCCCTCCATTTACAATGGGAGTGTTCAAGAGCCTCAGCTGTAAGGAATAGGGGCTCTCCAAGGTTCATGACTGCTTAGTGCTACTGATGGTGCTGAATGGACAGCTGTATGGGGGTTATATAGGAAGGCATAACACTGCTGAAATCAGATAGAAATGCATTATGTAGAACCAACATCATCCTCTGTCATTTGGAATATTGATATATATATATATATCTATCATCTCTGTATATTTGATTTATATCTGACACATTCTCAACATCTCAACTCACTAAAACCTTCCATTTACCCCTTGGCGCCACACAGTTCTACAAGTCTGAAATCACAGTATAATATCTCTGTTCCCTTGTTATTAATTCAACATAAAAAAACAACATTTTAAGTGAGAAATCAATGTCTAACTATAGGCAAATTATTAATTGAGTGGTTATGCATTAAAATTGATCAAAGCATAATTATGGATAATAGGCAATTACGACACTGTCTGGTGTTTAATGTCGGGAGGCCCACACTTTACATCATTACGTTTCTCCTCCCTAAAGAGTAGATAGAAAAGTGAATTTGAACACAAACTACTGTAAAAACATCATCCATTTAACTGTGCATTTCAATGACGTGAGGTATAGTGTAACAAAAATGACCGTTTATAAGGTGGTATAACTTTTGTTATCTACGTTGCTCTAAATGGGGCGGCATGTAGTCTAGTGGTTAGAGCGTTGGACTAGAAACCGAAAGGTCGATTCCCCCGAGCTGACAAGGTAAAAAATATGTCGTTCTGAACAAGACAGTTAACCCACTATTCCTAGGCCACCATTGAAAATAAGAATGCGTTTTTAACTGAGTTGCCTAGTTAAATAAATGTATATTGCATTATCTGTGCATTGGGTCCTGTGGAAGTTGTTTGTTTATATTAGTCCAGGATTTTAGTCTCAGGCCATGGCTCAGTCAGGTCTTTTGTAGCACTGAGAAGTTCTCCACTGCCTCTGCACTGCCATTCCACATTTAGGAGACACATGGAGAGAGCTCAAGAGAGGGGGATCAAAGAGGACAGCAAGAGGGAGGCAGAGATGAGGGGAGGAAGGTGGAAGAGAGACTGGCACATGATCTTTGACACGGCGTGTCGAAAGCAGCTATCTGACACAGGCGTCCTTCACTCCTTCTGCAGCGTTGTGAAGATTGCCTTATGATCAAGGCAACAATGCAGCAACAGCAGCAGCGTGAGGATGAGGAGGGAGGGATGTGAGTGTGAGAGCATGCCGTAGATCCAAAAAAAGGCAGAGTACTAGTGTCAGAGAGCTAGGAATCCCTCTGCTGCCTCTCATGATAGCACTGTGCCCTGGGATACATCACGTTTACCTGATACATCTAACACACACACACACACACACACACACACACACACACACACACACACACACACACACACACACACACACACTAGTGATACCGTCAGAGAGGGATGGCTCTGATGATAGCACTCACTGTGTCCTGGGATACATCCCTTTTCTCCTGACACTAAATCTCTGTGAACAGGACAGAGATGATTTCAGTCAAAGTATATTTTGATAAAGTGTTGTTGTGATGTCGTCAAAAGGGTTCTGGCGTCAATGGCTTCTGTTAGTGAGAAGTAGGTGCGCAGGTAGGTGGCTACTTAGATTATCTTTGTTTATTCATTTTCGAAAAGGACAGAGTGTGCATTTTTTAGGTGGGAGGATGAAACAGCCATGGAAAATGTATATTGGTGTAGAAACATGGGGCTGAGCTAACACTTGCCTTTTCTGCTCATCTCTAACACAGCGAATGGGAGCGAGCTCCACATTGGCAGTGTACGCTATGAGGACACAGGCGCCTACACCTGCATTGCTAAGAACGAGGTGGGGGTGGACGAGGACATATCGTCTCTGTTTGTGGAGGACTCAGCCAGAAAGACACGTAAGTGGCTGAGAGTAGAACATGGGAAAATGTCTCTGGGATTTTCAAAAGCCAATTTTGGCAATGAAAATGTAGACAGTAATTAACAATTACAATACAATTAACGAAAATAGTAAGCTGTAGAAAGCAGAGGTGGGACCAAGTCATTGTTTCACAAGTCACAAGTAAGTCTCAAGTCTTAGCACTCAAGTCCTGAATCAAGACAGGCAACTCTGTTGTTCTTTTTGCCACACTGCTATGCTTTATCTTGGCCAGGTCGCAGTTGTAAATGAGAACTTGTTCTCAACTGGCCTACCTGGCTAAATAAAGGTGAAATATATATATTTTTAAAGTCCGAGTCAAGTCTCAAGTCCAGACCAATAAATCTCAAGTCCTAAACTTTGAGTTTCGAGTCCTAAACAAGTTATAATGTGCTCTTCAATGTAATACCATTTCATATTTTTAACAATAATCCTTAGTATATTACATTTACACAAATCATGAAGGCATTTAAAAAGTATATATATTTTTTATTTCCAAATAAACTTTATATTTCCATGGAAATACATGGGTAGCCTATCGAGGATCACTATGGGCCGCAATCTATCATTTTCTTCCCACATGTTTTGCAAGTTGCAATGTGTTTTTTTGTTGACTACATCGTAGTCTTTATATCCGAAAATAATAATTTGGGGTATCATCTTTCCAAGAGCTCCGTCTGAATTCACCCGCCGACGTTCCTCTGCATAGCCATGCTCAACTTTTTCTCAGCTGGCACAATTTGATTGGCTGCTGTCCGATTCAAACTGTAATCCGTTAAATGAAGAGTTGATGCGCTGCATAATTCTTTATATTTGGACTTGGGGAGGTGTATCAAGTCAGTTTGAGTCAAAAGGCTCAAGTCCAAGTTAAGTCGCGAGTCACTGGTGTTAAAGTCGAAGTCGAGTTGCAAGTCATCATATTTGTGACTGACTTGATTCTGACTCGAGTCCACACCTCTGGTAGAAAGTGTCAGAAACAGAAGTTATAACAAATCAATTATAATGCTTTGTATCTGATTTATTGTATGGTATCTGTATGTACAGTATAATGTTATATATATATATATATATATATATATATATATATATACAGTGCCTTGCGAAAGTATTCGGCCCCCTTGAACTTTGCGACCTTTTGCCACATTTCAGGCTTCAAACATAAAGATATAAAACTGTATTTTTTTGTGAAGAATCAACAACAAGTGGGACACAATCATGAAGTGGAACGACATTTATTGGATATTTCAAACTTTTTTAACAAATCAAAAACTGAAAAATTGGGCGTGCAAAATTATTCAGCCCCTTTACTTTCAGTGCAGCAAACTCTCTCCAGAAGTTCAGTGAGGATCTCTGAATGATCCAATGTTGACCTAAATGACTAATGATGATAAATACAATCCACCTGTGTGTAATCAAGTCTCCGTAAAAATGCACCTGCACTGTGATAGTCTCAGAGGTCCGTTAAAAGCGTAGAGAGCATCATGAAGAACAAGGAACACACCAGGCAGGTCCGAGATAATGTTGTGAAGAAGTTTAAAGCCGGGATTTGGATACAAAAAGATTTCCCAAGCTTTAAACATCCCAAGGAGCACTGTGCAAGCGATAATATTGAAATGGAAGGAGTATCAGACCACTGCAAATCTACCAAGACCTGGCCGTCCCTCTAAACTTTCAGCTCATACAAGGAGAAGACTGATAAGAGATGCAGCCAAGAGGCCCATGATCACTCTGGATGAACTGCAGAGATCTACAGCTGAGGTGGGAGACTCTGTCCATAGGACAACAATCAGTCGTATATTGCACAAATCTGGCCTTTATGGAAGAGTGGCAAGAAGAAAGCCATTTCTTAAAGATATCCATAAAAAGTTTTGTTTAAAGTTTGCCACAAGCCAACTGGGAGACACACCAAACATGTGGAAGAAGGTGCTCTGGTCAGAGGAAACGTTATGTTTGGCGTAAAAGCAACACAGCTCATCACCCTGAACACACCATCCCCACTGTCAAACATGGTGGTGGCAGCATCATGGTTTGGGCCTGCTTCAGCAGGGACAGGGAAGATGGTTCAAATTGATGGGAAGATGGATGGAGCCAGATACAGGACCATTCTGGAAGAAAACCTGATGGAGTCTGCAAAAGACCTGAGACTGGGACGGAGATTTGTCTTCCAACAAGACAATGATCCAAAACATAAAGCAAAATCTACAATGGAATGGTTCAAAAATAAACATATCCAGGTGTTAGAATGACCAAGTCAAAGTCCAGACCTGAATCCAATCGAGAATCTGTGGAAAGAACTGAAAACTGCTGTTCACAAATGCTCTCCATCCAACCTCACTGAGCTCGAGCTGTTTTGCAAGGAGGAATGGGAAAAAACGTCAGTCTCTCGATGTGCAAAACTGATAGAGACATACCCCAAGCGACTTACAGCTGTAATCGCAGCAAAAGGTGGCGCTACAAAGAATTAACTTAAGGGGGCTGAATAATTTTGCACGCCCAATTTTTCCGTTTTTGATTTGTTAAAAAAGTTTGAAATATACAATAAATGTCGTTCCACTTCATGATGGTGTCCCACTTGTTGTTGATTCTTCACAAAAAAATACAGTTTTATATCTTTATGTTTGAAGCCTGAAATGTGGCAAAAGGTCGCAAAGTTCAAGGGGGCCGAATACTTTCGCAAGGCACTGTATATATATACATATAAAACATTTGTACAGCCTTTGAGATTTAGATAGACCTCAAATGCAATTTAAAAATCTAGAACTCATTTATGTTGTGATAATACAGAATCTCTTGCAAAATGTGTTTCTGTCCCACTTTTTCTGAAATGACTTGATATGACATGGTCTCTCTCTCTCTCTCTTTCTCTCTCTCTCTTCCTCCTCTGTCTCCCTTTCTCCGTCGCTCTTCTGTCATTCTGATGCTGATGCTGCAGTTGCAAACATACTGTGGCGGGAGGAAGGTACTAAAATCTACTGTTGTATAACACTTGTCACCATGTCTTATTTTCTGTTCTTTTAAATGAACCTCTATAATTGACCAACAGTCTTCTGAAAGCCCATGTCTTGTAGGGTATATAGGTTCATTATATGCTAGTATATGTCAAATCAAATTGTATTTGTCACATACATATGTTTAGCAGATGTTATTGTGGGTGTAGCGAAATGCTTGTGTAGAATACAAATCCACAAGGGAAACACATAATTTGTAAAACAGCACGTAACGCTACTAATTAGCAGCTTTACCGCTAATTTCCACCATTTTACTATATATTCCTGAACGATGATTGGTGTGTGTGTGTTCTTGCTGAAAACATTATATCACAAAGACTTAACCATGAAAATATACACGCAATTAAAACAGTTTTGTTACAGGCCTGCCTCAACACTTCAGCACACATAACTCTTCCTCAGAACAGTATAATCAAGTTGTGACACCAAAACGTGTGTATGAGAATAACTCTTTTGGCTGATTAGAGAGTATGAGAGAGGCCCACCCGTTTGAATCCTGATGCAGACTGCACCACTGGCCTGCACGTCACACAACATGACTGTGTCAGCAGCACTCACGGTGTTGATTTCACCTCGTCATTCAATATGATGTAACCTGCCATCCATCCCGACACAATGTGCTTTTCCAAAGCATGAATAGCAGTTGTCTAGTTAACAGCTGTTGTTTAGGGTCAGGTAACTGGCCCGCAAAATGTTATTGCGCTCATAGCGGCTATCAAGTTTGAGAAGACAGTCTCACAATTCACTCGCTAGACATGCTGTTTACAGAGACTGACTGTGCTGTCAAAATGCCTGACAACACCACCAGTCATTCAACAGCTCAGGCGTTGCTAACAGGGTCTGTAGGCTCTGGTAGGCTCTTGAATGTTAGCTGAACCAATTTTTACGTCCCATCTCCCCAGGGTTGAGCGTAGGGAACATGTTCTATGTGTTTTCTGATGAGGGCATCACGGTGCTGCAGCCCAGCAAGTGTGAGATACGCAGACACATCAAGTGCACCGAGAGGATCATGGCCAGCTATGTGAGTACATACTGTACATGTTTTAGAGGATAATGATTTTTTGGACTTTGTATTTGTGGACTTTTTATGACTTGAGATGATATTAAATATATACTAATCCAAAGGGAATAAGCCTCACTCTTACAGATATATGGTTCATTCAGAAAGTATTCAGACCCCTTGACCTTTTCCACATTTTGTTACGTTACAGCCGTATTCTAAAATGTATTAAATAAATATAAATTGTCAGCAATCTACACACAACACCCCATAATGGCAAAGCAAAAACAGGTTTAAAAAAAAAAGTTGAATAATGAAATACCACATTTACATAGGTAGTCAGACCCTTTACTCAGTACTTTGTTGAAGCACCTTTGGCAGCGAACACAGCCTGGAGTCTTCTTGGGTATGACGCTACAAACTTGGCACACCTGTATTTGGGGAGTTTCTCACATTCTTCTCTGCAGATCCTCTCAGGTTGGATGGGGAGCGTTGATGCACCGCTATTTTCAGGTCAGATGTTCAATCGGGTTCAAGTCCAGGCTCTGGCTGGGCACTCAAGGACATTCAAAGATTTGTCTCGAAGCCACTCCGGCATTGTCTTGGCTGTGTGCTTAGGGTCGTTGTACTGCTGGAAGGTGAACCTTCATCCCAGTCTGAGGTCCTGAGCACTCTGGTTTTTATCAAGGATCTCTCTGTACTTTCCTACGTTCATCTTTCCCTCAATCCTGACTAGTCTCCCAGTCCCTGCCGCTGAAAAAAATCCCCACAGCATAATGCTGCCACCACCATGCTTCACCGTAGGGATGGTGCCAGATTTCCTCCAGAATTTCATCCAGAATAGCATTCAGGCAAAGAGCGGCCAGCTCTCGGAAGAGTGTTGGTGGTTCCACACTTCTTCCATTTAAGAATGTTGGAGGCCACTGTGTTCTTGGGGACCTTCAGTGCTGCAGAAATGTTTTGGTACCCTTCCCCAAATCTGTGCCTCGACAAAATCCTGTCTCTGAGCTCTATGAGCTCTCCTGTCTCTGAGCTCTATGGTTTTTGCTCTGACATGCACTGTCAACTGTGGGACCTTATATAGACAGGTGTGTGCCTTTCCAAATCCTATCCAAGTAATTTAATTTACCACAGGTGGACTCAAATCAAGTTGTAGAAACATCTCAAGGATGATCAATGGAAACAGGATGCACCTGAGCTCAATTTCGAGTCTCATAGCAAAGGGTCTGAATACTTATGTAAATAAGGTATTTCTGTTTTTTACTTTAATACATAGACAAAACTTTCTACAAACGTGTTTTCGCATTGACATTATGGGGTATTGTGTGTAGATTGAGGGGGAAAGGAATTTAACACATTTAAAGGATGTAACGTAACAAAATGTGGAAAAAGGGAAGGGCTCCCCACACACACACACACACACACTCCACTACAGCCCATTGCCAGTATCTGTGCCCTCCGTTCACTAAATGTTACGGGATTACGAATGTCCATTAGCCAACGACCCCAAGTCAATAGCTCACAGTAACCCTGCACATCTGTAATATACTGTACTAGAGAACATCGCTCTTCCAAAGTAATGGGCTTAAGTTGGTCAAAGTTGCTTGTTTTTCTGAGGGATTTAAGTTGTACAGATTGCGGTAATTGTATTACAGATCAATGCAAACGTAATAAGGCATGTGTTAGTCCATTGCTGCTGTAAACAGCATTTTCTCTGCTGCATGATGGCCCTATCCCGTGTGTGGAAGCTATGTGATTAACCGTGGATTCGCCGCGCTCCCTTCTATTCTGCTTCTTCTTCTTCGTCATCGTCTTCTTCTGCTTCCTCCCTCCTTCCCGTCTTTCGTTCCTCCATTCGATCTCTTCTTCCATCCCGTTCTTTCCCCAGGAGGAGATGTGCCCGAAAGGTGAAGGTGTGTCTCCGGAACACTGTGTGTGGTCCTCAGCGGTCAGTGTGAGGGATAAATACATCTACGTCACCCAGCCTCTTCAGAAACGCCTGCTGGTCATCGACACCCAGGCCCAGAATGTGGTGCAGGTTGGTTGGTATTATTAATCTTCTCTATGAGCTGTTTAGAGAGCGGTCCCCCCCCCCCCTGAGGCTTTTACACAGGTCACCAATAGGTAGAGAGAGAGGTAGAGGTAGAGGTAGAGGTAGAGGTAGAGAGAGAGGTAGAGAGAGAGGTAGAGGTAGAGTTAGAGAGGTAGAGAGGTAGAGAGGTAGAGAGGTAGAGGTAGAGGTAGAGGTAGAGGTAGAGAGAGAGAGAGAGAGGAGGGCTGAAAACAGACAAGCTAGTGGTTTCCCAATCGCCAAGCTCTTGTCACACTTCGCCATACCCTCACGGGTGTGTGTGAGGGCAGGGGGTTAATGCATCATCCCTTTCCTCTTTCCCTCCATCTCTCTCTGCCTACTGAACCTCACCCTCTATCTCAGCCGTCTCCACTCTTTACGGAGACGTTTCTGGGAGTCTTTTGAAAGAGACAGAAAGAGCACCGTTCTTGTGCTCATATGTTGACTCGACAACAGCAACAACAGCAAAGTCATTTTCATTTACTGTCACGCTGCATGATATTAGATACTGAACATTATTTAAAAAAAATGTAATATACCTCTTTAGCTGGAGAAATGCTGTAAAAATAAAATGGTTGTAAAAGAACAGTGAGCTGATAGTAAGTGAGATGTGTCTGTAACAAACTAGGAGTATACGGGGGGATGTGGCGAGCGGTCAGTTGCCTGTATGTCTCATTGTTTGGTGCACTCTGCTCCCCCCCCCATTCCCCTTCTCTGACATGTGAGTGGCAGCGTCAGCGTCCCCCTCCTCCTCTGAGGGGTCTCGGAGTTGGAGTGCTGTTGACACATAGCTGACCAGTGGAAAATAAATAGGCTGGCTTCCCATTACTGAACACATGCCTCTGTCGCGCTTCACTGGGGGTGGCGATGGGGAAGGGAGGGGGGGGGGTCGGGAGGACTAGTCGAAGAGAATAGAAAAGCAGGAGCACGGGATCAAACACGCTGGTTGACTTCAGCATACGAGACGAACTGACACAAAGAGACGGGAAACACGGGGATAAATGCACAAGGGAAAATCAGCGACACCTGGAGGGGGTAGAAACAATCATAAGGGGAGGTGATACAGATCACGCTTCTCTCTCTCTCTCTCTCTCTCTCTCTCTCTCTCTCTCTCTCTCTCTCTCTCTCTCTCTCTCTCTCTCTTTCTCTCTCTCTCTAGACGGTAGAGACAGATCCTTTCCCAGTGAAGCTGCTCTATGACAAGTCACATGACCAGGTCTGGGTGCTAAGCTGGGGCAGCATGCAGAAGTCCCACCCAACCTTAAAGGTAAGGAGTTATTGGTGTGCACTTGTGTATTTTTGTCCATTCGTGTGTGTGTGCATGTGTATATGAGCAAGTATCTTATTTGTGTGAGTATTTAATCTATGTATGTTTCGCAATGTTCGCAAACTACAATTTACAGCTGTGGCACTGTAGACAGTGCCTTCAGGGATGATTACAGCCCCCCCCCCCCAGGGGTAGTATTTATAGGGCTGAGGTAACCGAGGACAGCAGCACAGCTTACTTCAACTGCTGAGGGACTACATTGTCATTTTGCAATGGCCACAACATGTTTATTGTTATTTTCCTCTTCCTTTGGAATTCTATTAAAATCTTGTGAGTTGCTCTGTCTGTCAGTAGCCAATACTCTCCCTTGCTAACAGCCTTATTAGCAAGGGAGAGTATGTGAGCACTTGTCAGTTTGAGCTCATTGTGAAATCCTAATATGTTCTCACTACCAACCGAGACGCAATGGGTCTCAAATAAAGAGCAGGCGAGGCCGTTTTGAAAGGCACTTTTCTATCTCAAACAAAGTGATTTCCCGTTCATTCTTCAAAGTGTTGTAAATTCTCAAACGGCTCTACATAAGCATTCGGGTGAATTGTCAGAACTACTCAAACACGCCTGGCGTTCTGTTGTCGCTCAATAGTAATGAATAATTACAAAATGAGGCTTGAATCATTCGGTCCCAAAATTCAATTTCAGGCAATCTGCATAACTGACTGTGGGGCATATGGATCACACGGCAGATAAATGGCTTGATAATGTCATTATTACTTGGAATGCAAGTAATTGACCTGAGCACCGGCAGTACTCCGTTCTCCAATTCAACATTTAAACACCTCTTTTTTTTTTACGAGCTCAATATCTCTAAGCAAACGTCCAAGTGAGATTGTCAATTTATTAGATAAAAACAAATGAAGGCGCAGGGATGTTGAAAAGGGGAGGGAAAGCCTTTCCAACTGTCTGATGGGTCTCACTGTCGACGTATGCATGTGCCAATGCTGGCTATTCAGAGACAGTGATTGAGGCAGAGGTAATATAATAATGCATTAATTAGCAGATGCTTTTATCCAAAGCGACTTACAGTCCTGCGTTCCTACGTCTTACGTATGGGTGGTCCAAGGACTCAAACCCACTGTCCTGGCATCACAAGCACCACGGTCCACCAACTAAAGCTACAGAGGACCACAGAGAGAGAAATGTGCGGTATCAAGCAGATGCACCGATAGAGGTCTAAGAGTGTCTGACCACCTGCTCTTTCCCCCCCCCCCCCATCCTATGAAAAAAGTCCCCTTTCAGATTGGTGGCCTTGTTTCGTTTTATTTCACTTTAAGTCTATTTTCTCTCTTGTTTAAAAAAAAAGAAGAAGAGTTGCCCATCAAACTAGCTCATTTCAAAACAACAAAAATGGCCCCATGCGAACACATATTGCACTCATTCCTGCTGGCAGAAGCTACCTGTGCTAAACGTTTAGTGTAGTAGCTAGTTGTATGTGTCATCTCACTGTCAGGAACAGGAAAGGCTTCAATTTGAGTGTTTCTTCGTAGGCCTAAGAGGTAGATGTCAGCAGCAGAACAAACCAAGTATGGGTAGCTGAGGCCAAATATGGACAGATTTGTTGCCAATCAAGACTGTTTTGCGTGGCTGATTGGGATGCGCGACAAGTCGATAAGCCAGTGCGAATGACTAGTGCATCAGTGTTGTATCGATGTGCATGCCGAACAGAGTTGCTTCCCACCGGGCAGCTAACACGGTCATTTTTCTCCTCCCATGATTATATTTTATTTCAATTAGGATAACAGCCTACACAAGAAATAACTCATATTGATAACCATCTAGGTGTCACCTTGATATACACATACAGTCTACTACTCAATTCGGGAGGGCATGAATGGCAACAACACCGTTTGCCAAGCAACGGCATGGGTAGCAGTCACAGTAAGCACGGGCATACAAACAATGGTACATCCATCATCAGTACTTTTAATTAAAAACAAAATGGTCTGTTTTATATCTGAAAATGTACAATTATTTGTTTAAAACTAACAGTGAAATACGACTCAGACTCACCCTCTGGCTTCAAACCAGAAGTCCAAACTCTCGTGGTACGGGGAAGCTCAATGTACAGTAATTGCGCAGTAAGAAAAAAACACAGCTCAGTCAAAACCATCTAACCTGTAGCTTTTGACACACCCACTCATTTCCACACGCCCACTACTTTCCTTTTGACACACCCACTCATTTCCACACGCCCACTACTTTCCTTTTGACACACCCACTCCTTTCCACACACCCACTACATTCCTTTTGACACACCCACTCATTTCCACACACCCACTACTTTCCTTTTGACACACCCACTCCTTTCCACACACCCACTACTTTCCTTTTGACACACCCACTAATTTCCACACGCCCACTACTTTCCTTTTGACACACCCACTCCTTTCCACACACCCACTACTTTCCTTTTGACACACCCACTCATTTCCACACACCCACTACTTTCCTTTTGACACACCCACTCTTTTCCACACACCCACTACTTTCCTTTTGACACACCCACTCATTTCCACACGCCCACTACTTTCCTTTTGACACACCCACTCATTTCCACACACCCACTACTTTCCTTTTGACACACCCACTCCTTTCCACACGCCCACTACTTTCCTTTTGACACACCCACTCCTTTCCTCACGGCCACTACTTTCCCTTCGACACACCCACTCGCCCGTACTTCGGTCGCCATATTGGTCTGCAGCTGCACCCTCCTCGAACAAACTCCAACCACAGATTAATACTAGTTAGATTGTTTCAACAGCATAGCTAACTAGCTGATTTACATCATCTACATTCGCTTTGATCAGCTGATCAGCCCACCCCTCTTTGCCTTCTCTTTCAGCAGTAGGCTATAAGCTTGCTTACAGTGGGATGAGTGTGATTTTGCAGGAAATAAAGGCCTAGGCTACAATATATACTGAACAAAAATATAAACACAACATGTTTCATGAGCTGAAATAAAAGATCCCAGAATTTTTCCATATGCACAAAAAGCGTATTTCTCTCAAATGTTGTGCACAAATTTGTTTACATCCTTGTTAGTAAACCTTTCTCCTTTGCCAAGATAATCCATCCACCTGACAGGTGTGGCATCTCAAGAAGCTGATTAAACAGCATGATCATTACACAGGCTGGTCTCAGGTAAACCCACAGGTGAAGAAGCTGGATGTGGAGGTCCTGGGCTGGCGTGGTTACACGTGGTCTGTGGTTGTGAGGCCGGTTGGACATACTGACAAATTCTCTAAAACGAGGTTGGAGGAGGCTTATGGTAGAGAAATTAACATTACATTCTCTGACAACAGCTCAGGTGGACATTCCTTCAGTCAGAATGCCAATTGCATCTGTGGCATTGTGTTGAGTGGCAAAACTGCACATTTTAGAGTGGCCTTTTATTGTCCCCCAATACAAGTTGCAAGCTACCTGGACAGCTGATGAAAATGAAGAGTATTTCTGTCTGTAATAAAGACCTTTTGTTGAGAAAAACTTGATGTGCCCCTGCCCAGTCATGTGAAATCAATAGATTAGGGCCTAATTCATTTATTTCAATTGACTGATTTCCTTATATGAACTGTAACTCAGTAAAATCATTGAAATTGTTGTATTTTGCATTTATATTTTTGTTCAGTATATATGTTGAAATTTGGCTACAGGATCATTAGATAATTACCTATGAAACTAGGGTTTAGAAACATGTTGATATGAGTTTACAACATAACAGTGGCAAGACGCTGGAATATGTTGAAACCTCAGCATGATCAAAAGATGCAACTGTAATAGATACTTGGATAATGGAATTGGCCAGTAGAGGCCTGCTAGTTGGATATTAGTAAGTAGGTTTGCACGAGCCTTGGCTTGTGTGAGCTTGGATTTATAGTACAATTTCACATTACTTTACCCTCATAATATAGTGTAATAACAGTGTAATATTCTTGTAAAGTGGGGACCTACAGTATAGAATATATAAAGCATTTCTTAATAACATTGAGATCCACCAGTCTGCCTTGAAGGAAGTACAGTTCAATATAAAAAGGTACTCAGTCAGTACAAACCAATTTCCCTTCAGTGTTAAACCTACACAATAGGTGTAATACAGGAGAGAAAATAATAGCCGAGGTAAAATACAGTAACATGGTGCATATGACCAATATGTGCCAGGGTGGTGGTGTTAAGTTTACAGCATCCTGAGCCTGTGAGAGCATTACTTCCCAATTAGACAAGACTTCTATTATGTGAGCCTGTGAGAGCATTACTTCCCAATTAGACAAGACTTCTATTATGTGAGCCTGTGAGAGCATAACTTCCTAATTAGACACGACTTCTATGATGTGAGCGCATTACTTCTTAATTAGACACGACTTCTATGATGTGAGCGCATTACTTCTTAATTAGACATGTCTTCTATGATGTGAGCGCATTACTTCTTAATTAGACATGTCTTCTATGATGTGAGCGCATTACATCTTAATTAGACATGTCTTCTATGATGTGAGCGCATTACTTCTTAATTAGACATGTCTTCTATGATGTGAGCGCATTACTTCTTAATTAGACATGTCTTCTATGATGTGAGCGCATTACTTCTTAATTAGACATGTCTTCTATGATGTGAGCGCATTACTTCTTAATTAGACATGTCTTCTATGATGTGAGCACATTACTTCTTAATTAGACATGACTTCTATGATGTGAGCCTGTGAGAGCATAACTTCCTAATTAGACCCGACTTCTATGATGTGAGCCTGTGAGAGCATAACTTCCTAATTAGACACGACTTCTATTATGTGAGCCTGTGAGAGCATAACTTCCTAATTAGACACGACTTCTATTATGTGAGCCTGTGAGAGCATAACTTCCTAATTAGACACGACTTCTATGATGTGAGCACATTACTTCTTAATTAGACATGTCTTCTATGATGTGAGCGCATTACTTCTTAATTAGACATGTCTTCTATGATGTGAGCGCATTACTTCTTAATTAGACATGACTTCTATGATGTGAGCCTGTGAGAGCATAACTTCCTAATTAGACACGACTTCTATGATGTGAGCCTGTGAGATCATAACTTCCTAATTAGACATGACTTCTATGTGAGCCTGTGAGATCATAACTTCCTAATTAGACATGACTTCTATGATGTGAGCGCATTACTTCTTAATTAGACATGACTTCTATGATGTGAGCCTGTGAGAGCATAACTTCCTAATTAGACATGACTTATGTGATGTGTGATCTCATTAACTCTTCACCATTGTAACAATGTAACATCTCTAATGACCTTCTTTATTAACAAGGTTTCTCTCTAAAAAGAAAACCCTGTTTTGTTACATCCGGGACTCTGTAGCTCTGTTGACTGCAATGGCAAAGGGTGCTGCATTAAAACGTTTTTTTTTAATTTGTCAGTATAGTTCGCTCATAGGAAGACTGCAAAATACTAAATCAGGTCCCCCACTGACAATGTGATGGCTTTAGAGCTTTAGTAGGGATGGCACAGACTTCAGATTAGTGTCTTTAGTTGTTTTCTCTTTAATTCAAATAGCTTCTACATGAAATATTTACTGGGGTTCCTTAAACAAGCCAAGCTATGCAGTGGTCACATAAACAGCCCACAAGTCCTTGACAGTGACCTGATTAATGTAGGGTACCTGATGAAGCATTTGTCATGTACCTACTGGGTGGGGCCAATAAAGTGGATGGATAGATCGTCCAATGAGAAATGGATGAGACAGACGACCACCTTTGACTTGTGACTTGTATCTTCTCAAGCAACCATTAGCCAATACATTCGTCTATCGTGTCTTGAGGTGAGGCCATATGGCCATATATCATCAGTTTAACTATACTTCCCAATGCACACTGACACATTTGTTTTTGTTTTGGCTCTGTACTCCAGCACCTTGGATTTGAAATGATACAATGAGGATAAAGTGGAGACTGTAAGCTATTGCGGAGCGATTAGTGCTTTTTGAAGTCAGTTCGGTTTCGGTTCGATAAATTATGGTTTTCAATTTTGTTTTAGATTTTTTACTTTAAATATATGATGAAATAATCGACACAATACATTATTTACCATTAATTTCTATTGGGAAAACAGCAAATGCATCCAACAAGTTTGCAGAGTTACAAACTTGATGTAATCATTCCGTGACCAAATACTGAACTTTTGACTACTTTAATACAGATACAGTACCAGTTAAATGTTTGGACACACCTACTCATTCAAGGGTTTTTCTTTATTTTTACTAATGTCTACATTGTAGAATAATAGTGAAGACATCAACACTATGAAATAATACATATGGAATCATGTAATAACCAAAAAGGTGTTAAACAAATCAAAATATATTTTAGATTTCAGATTCTTCTAAGTAGCAACCCTTTGCCTTGATTACAGCTTTGCACACTCTTGGCATTCTCTCAACCAGCTTCTTGAGGAATGATTTTCCAATAGCCTTGAAGGAGTTCCCACATATTCTGAGCACTTGTTCACTGCTTTTCCTTCCCTTTGCCGTCTAACTCATCCCAAACCATTTCAATTGGATTGAGGTTGGGTGATTTTGGAGGCCAGGTATCTGATGCCGCACTCCATAACTCTCCTTCTTGGTCAAAAAGCCCTTACACAGCCTTGAGGTGTGTTTTGGGTCATTGTCCTGGTAAAAAAAAAAAGATAGTACCACTAAGTGCAAACCAGATGGGATGGCGTATCGCTGCAGAATGCTGTGGTAGCCATGCTGGTTAAGTGTGCCTTAAATTCTAAATAAATCACAGAGAGTGTCACCAGCAAAGCATCATCACACCTCCTCCTCCATGTTTCACGGTGGGAACCACACATGCTGAGATCATCCGTTCACCTATTCTGTGTCTCACACAGACACAACGGTTGAAACCAAATATCTCAAATTTGGACTCATCAGAGCAAAGGACGGTCTAATGTCCATTGCTCCTGTTTCTTGTCCCAAACAAGTCTCTTCTTATTATTGGTGTCCTTGAGTAGTGGTTTCTTTGCAGCAATTCGACCATGAAGGCCTGATTCATGAAGTCTCCTCTGAACAGTTGATGTTGAGATGTGTGTTACTGGAATTCTGAAAAGCATTTATTTGGGCTGCAATCTGAGGTGCAGTTAACTCTAATGTACTTATACTCTGCAGCAGAGGTAACTCTGGGTCTTCCTTTCCTGTGGCGTTCCTCACGAGTGCCAGTTTTGTGGTAGTGCTTGATGGTTTTTGCGACTGCACGTGAAGAAACTTTCAAAGATCTTGAAATGTTCCGCATTGACTGACCTTCATGTCTTAAAGTAATGATGTACTGTAATTTCTCTTTGCTTATTTGAGCTGTTCTGGCCATAATATTGACTTGGTCTTTTACCAAATAGGGCTATTGTCTGTATACCACCCCTACCTTCTCACAACACAACTGATTGGCTGAAACGCATTAAGGAAAGAAATTCCAGAAATGTACTTTTAACAAAGCATACCTGAAATGCATTCCTGGTGACTACCTCATGAAGCTGGTTGAGAGAATGCTAATAGTGTGCAAAGCTGTCATCAAGGCAAAGAAAGGGTGGCTACTTTGAAGAATCTCAAATATAAAATATATTTTCATTTGTTTAACATTTTTTGGGATACTACATGATTCCATACAGTTGAAGTCAGAAGTTTACATACATTTAGGTCGGAGTCATTAAAACTCATTTTTCAACCACTCCACAAATGTCCTGTTAACAAACTATAGTTTTGGCAAGTCGGTTAGGACATCTACTTTGTGCATGACACAAGTCATTTTTCCAACAATTGTTTACAGACAGATTTTTTCACATATAATTCACTGTATCACAATTCCAGTGGGTCAGAAGTTTACATACAGTAAGTTGACTGTGCCATCAAACAGCTTATTATGTCATGACTTTAGAAGCTTCTGATAGGCTAATTGACATCATTTGAGTCAATTGGAGGTGTACCTGTGGATGTATTTCAAGACCTACCTTCAATGCCTCTTTGCTTGACATCATGGGAAAATCAAAAGAAATCAGCCGATACCGCAGAAAAGAAAATGTAGACCTCCACAAGTCTGGTTCATCCTTAGGAGCAATTTTCAAACGCCTGCAGGTACCACGTCCTTCTGTACCAACAATAGTACCTCAAGTATAAACACCATGGGACCACGCAGCCGTCATACCGCTCAGGAAAGTGAGACGCATTCTGTCTCCTAGAGATTAATGTACTTTGGCTTAAAGACAACAACGTTAAGGTATTGGAGTGGCCATCACAAAGCCCTGACCTCAATCCTATAGAAAATGTGTGGGCAGAACTGAAGAAGTGTGTGCGAGCAAGGTGCCTTACAAACCTGACTCAGTTACACCAGCTCTGTCAGGAGGAATGGGCCAAAAGTCACCCAACTTATTGTGGGAAGCTTGTGGAAGGCTACCCGAAACGTTTGACCAAAGTAAAAAAAATTAAAGGCAATGCTTCCAAAATACTAAATGAATGTATGTTTACTTCTGACCCACTGGGAATGTGATGGAAGAAATTAAAGCTGAAATAAATAATTCTCTGTACCATTATTCTGACATTTCACATTCTTAACATACAGTGATGATCCTAACTGACCTAAAACAGGGAATTTGTACTAGGATTAAATGTCAGGAATTGTGAAAAACTGAGTTTAAATGTATTTGGCTAAGGTGTATGTAAACTTCCGACTTCAACTGTATGTGTTATTTCATATTGTTGATGTCTTCACTATTATTCAAAAATGTAGAAATTAGTAAAAATAAATAACAGCCCTGGAAGGAGTAGGCGTGTCTAAACTTTTGACTGGCACTGTATAAGTGTATCTGTCCCAATATCTTTGGTGCCCTAAAATGTACAAAAAGTACTGTCATTTCTAAATGGTTCACCCGATATGGATGAAAATACCTTCAAATTAAAGCTGACAGTCTGTCACTTTCCCAGTACTTTTGGAGTTCAGAGTATATGGCAACATCGCCTTCGAAGTGTTTCGCTGTTATGTTTAAGTAAACGCTCCAACCCATGCTCTCGTTTTATGTTCTCTTGCCAGATAAGTGACACTTGTATTTGTATAATTCCTGTTCTCATGTTCTCCTTTGACTGCTCTGTTCTAGGTGATTCCCCAGGCCAGTGTTGGAGAGGTGCACCACACCATCCGCACCCCCTTCCAGAGGGTTGATGACTTCTTCATCCCCCCAACCAACCTCATTATCACACACGTCAGGTACAGAAGGCCCGTTAACCTTTAACACTGGTGACCTCACCACCTCATCTTCGCGATCTCTCTCAAATGGAGGAGAAAAGAGCAAATTATAATTTAATGAGAATCCTAACCACACAGTAATCACCCAAAAAAGACCATTAACCTTTCCCTTGAACTTTGTCGTCTTAGGTTTGGCTTCGTCTTCCTCAAATCTGAACCTGCGGTGCATAAGATTGACTTGGAGACCTTCCACCGAGTCAAAACCATCAGCCTGAAGAACTACAGCTGTGTGCCCGTCAGCATGGCCTACACACACCTGAGTGGCTTTTACTTCATTCAGTGCCAGTCTCAGAGCAGGGACCCCTCGTCAGCCCAGCCACAGCTCCTCATCGACAGTGTCACTGACACTGTCATTGGTCCCAACCTCAACATCACGGGCCAGCCCTATGTGTCCCCGGATGGCCGCTACATCATCACCCCTGACCAGCAGCGCGGCAAGGTCAGAGTTCAAACAGTGTCCTTCCAGGGGGTGCTGGGTTTGAGCCGGGAGCTGGACACCTCTCTCGTTGTGTCCGACCTGATCTTCCAGCCCTCATTCACTAAGTCCAACCAGTACACTGTGGTAGCTGCCTCTGGCTCAGGCACAGACCTGCTCTTCTCTGACCTGGCAACAGGGCACATTGAGGTCCTCAGAAGCCTCAAGGAGCCCCTGTCACACCACACCTGGCCCTGGGGGGGGCCCAACAGGGTGGTGGTGTCCAGCGGACTGTTTGGCCAGTACTTGGTCACTCCCTCAGCGGAATCTCTCTTTGTGTTGAACGGCAAACTGAACACACCCCACTGTGAGGTGTCAGACATCAAGAGAGGGAACACAGTGGTGTGGGTGGGAGAGGTATGAGAGAGTGGGAAGAAGGGGAGAGGGAGAGAAAGAGAGGGAGAGATCAGGCCAAAACACTTAATTAAGATATATATGGACATAAGTGGACTCAACCATGGGACTGAGTGCGAGGAACACACGCCTGGGTTATTGTAACAAAAGTACACAAAAAATAATAATTGAAAAAAATATTTAGAAAATCATATTATGGTATTTTTACGGGGAGAAGATGGGTGGTGAGTTCCTTTAGTGCAACTGTGATCTATGTGTACTTAACTAAGAGGAGTTGTACATTGCACTTCCTTGTAACACTGCAGATAACAGGAGGGATATAATGATGACATTTTGAAAATGTAACTATGCACAACGCTCACTTTTTTTAGACTAACGCTTTTTGGTTTCGAGATGTTTGTCGTTCACCAGTACTGCAAATAGTCCCAACAGGATGTCTGTCTGCCTCTAGTGTATACATGTGTTAGCGGTCCTTTCCAAAACCACAGCACCCTGTTACTCGCCTTTGTCCTTGTCCATGTTATTGTACACTTTCTGTAAAAGCTCTCATGCTGACCAACAACATACAGGTTGGCTTGAAACATGTTGTACCGTATTAGTCAAGACCTGTTACTTTCCAAAGAGAATACTTTTCCATCCCTTAGCTAAGAACAGTATCTAATAGCATATAGTAGAAAACCCATTCAGTGGATAACATGTTATTGTACAAAGAATAGATATGGTATAGTATGTCCCCCCACCCTCTCTCACACAGTAAGCCTACTTCCAGTTTTGATCCAGTGACCTCCTAGTCCTCTGTCCACTAAGTCTAGCATTGTAAGGGTGTTGTTCATCAGCATGGAGGTATTGTAAGTCCTGTGTATCCAGTTTCCCTATAGCTTAGTTTCCATTCTTCAACTGCTCCACAACTGAAATACAGCTTTCCCTCATGAGTAGCTGTGCCTGTTACCCTAATGTTGGCTAGTACTGTATGTGACGAGCAAGTAATAGCAAAACACGCCTGTAATTTAAAAAAAGACACAAACCAAGATTAACAGATGTGTTGCTCATGTTTGCGATTTAGATATGTGTTGCTACGGTAACTGCCTTGGCTCAATCTGACACAGAAGCAAAGGCTTGATGACATTTCTTAGAACACTGTTGTATCGAGAGAGAAACATGTGTGTGTTCCAGGAGTGAGGCAGAGATGTGTAATATAAATTCCAAAAGCCCAATTTGAAGCCCAATTATTTTGCGGTCACGAAAAAAAGAAAAACATTTCCGTAATTGCCATCAAAAAGCATCAGGCACTCAGACCAAAGTACTTATTTTGCCACCATTACAGAGTAACTTCAGAATAATTCATGTGAGTCACCACCAAAGGCATCATCAGAACTGAGTGTTCCATATGCATGTACTGAGAGTTGAGGCTCATCTCACTAATATTGTTTAAGAGCATTTCGGGCTGGGATTCAATCAAAGGCGCATTATCAACAAGGTCATTTCTGCTTGTCGACAAGGTAATTTCTGCAGCATTTACAGTTAATGCAACATCCACAATCGTCAGGAAAATTGCCTTTAAAAAGGTACATTGCCACTAGTGCAATGTGCTTATCATCAATGCGCCTCTGATTGAATCCCGGCCTTCAAGTACACAGGATCACAAACAGTACAGTTGCTGGTGAAAATGTCACATATATTACATACCTGGTCTCTAACCAAGACCATGGCTGCAAACCTGAACCTCTTGGTATGATATTGACATTAGAGACACTGTTGTAGATATAAATTGTTCTTGTTTAGAACACATTCAAACGAGTCCAGTTTTCTTTATGCATTTGGTGTGTTCTTGTTTATGAGGGAAATGGTTTGTAAAATAATATCTAATAAAATTACCCCAAAAAAACGTGCAGCTGTGTCACATTATAAATTACTTTGAACATAAAATATGTGAATATTCAGGGACAAATTTCACCAAACACATATGTTTGTTGCTAACGGTGAGGACAAACTATGGTATATAACCCCAAACTGATGCTGTATATGTATTTCAACGTTCATTACATCAAATTGTTAGAGCTACAGTTACATCAAATTGTTACGAGTTTGTTGATATCTGGGCCTCTGGATTTGGCTTTTTTGTGCAGCAGTTTCTCATACAGTACGTCATCCTGACATCTGGACAGCACCGGTCTGAAAACGTTGCAGACATCCCTTTGTCACATCTGACTCTCTTTACAATACTCTTCTTCCATCCAAAGACCAATCGATCCAGTGTAGCTTTCTGTCTGAAACCAGGCAAGAGTAGTTTCTAAATGAGGAGTACCATTTGTAATGCTCAGAAGAGTGGCCCAGACCCGCCAATGGCGAACACAGCATCACTTTGTTTTTTTTCTGTTGGGTTGAGTCAGGATGTGTCCAGTGGTAATGGGTTTTGGGTTGCCCCAGGACAACATACTAGCTCTTCTTCAGCAGTTACGACAATGACCAGTCTCAACGGGGGACTTCTTGCTAACTAGAGCGACAGTATTATGACTGAGAAAAAAAAACATCCAGTCAGCAGACATTCTTTACTATTAGAACGAAACTATGACTTTGACTAAACACTAACAATATATCAGCATTGTGCTGATACGTGGCTGAAACGTACATTTTTATCACTGTTTATACTTGGCTCTAACATGCATCCTTCGTTCTGATCTTGTCCTGATCTTGTCCTTATCTTGTCTGTTTACATTTCTAAGATCTGATAACAATCAGATCACAAAGCATCTTTTAATCGTCTACTGCTGCCTAAAATTGTGGGCTCAATCAGAATGTGATCAGGACAAAGGATGCATGTTAGCACCAGGTATAAATGGGGCTTGTGTTACCCATCCCTCAGTAACTGGCTAAGTAACGGCAAGATACGCCTTCCTCTAAATCTCACATTGTTAACAGAGCTACACAGTTCTTTAAGCATTAAAAACCACGTAGTTATCAGATATGAATTCATATAGGCTCAACTAAGAGTATTCAAATCAGCAGATATGTCAAATGTTATATAAATATCAACAACACAAGAGGCCTAAATTAGAGGATTAAATGTGTGCTGTTCTAAGATCTTTGGCAACCTTAAAGGCTTGTAGCTGTATCCATGCTGGTTTATCTCTATGCAACACATTCTCATTGTTAAGGCAATAACTGTTGTATGATGTATGTGTTTTGTGAGTAGATTTTTCCTAAGATGTTAAAACAGTCTGGGTGTATAAATGTATTACTTCTCCTCCAATTGTTAAAGGGAAACTTCACACAAAAACTATATTGGAGTCTTTTTTTTTCATTTGTCCACTTGGTGATGCGTTTCGAAACATCATGATGATGTGACACGTGACACTTTGCTTCTTGAAAATCCTTTATCTTGAAAACTTGACTGCTGACATGCAAAACATTTTGGGACTGTATCGACAGTGGATTAATGAACAAAAATACCAAAATATCATTTTTGAGTGGAGTCTCCCTTTAATGACTCCTATGCTTTCCCCCCCCCCACCTAACAATTGCCTCTGTACAATAATATATTAAAATATTTTGAGATTTTTTTTAAATATATTTTTGAGTTGCTTCATCTGAACTGAAATGTATGGAACCAGTGTCTATACCTCATATTATCTGCCCACAGACAAGACCCAGCTCACCAGTGATGTATTTGAATTAGCATTGACTGTAAGGATATTACATACTGTACTGTATTGTGTTGCCTGGGATGTAATTTTTCTTTCCCCCCCCCCCAGTTTTTCAATAAAATATAAAATGGACTATTTACTAAGAAGCGTATTTTCTTCTAACCATTCCGTTTTTTAGGAACATGCTACAGAATTGGCAAATAATGAGAATGGAACCAAATTCTCATTAGATGCTATTTATTTCATCACCCAATCTATGGATGCCAAAACAGAGGACAAAAGAGAACATGCAAAGATTGTTTCTGTTGTGAAGATGCATTGCCTCTTAAGTAAAAATTTGAACATGAACCATGGTTGACCAAAGGCAAACTGATTCCACAATCTCACATCACTTTGCCTTTAAATTGCATGGACGACAAGGAGTCTGTGCAAGGTGTGAATTGTGGGGGAGTCAGGGGGGCTTAGCTCCCCTAAATGCAACAAAACTCAAACTTTAGGTGGTCACTAAATGCTCATTTAACCAGTCTTCTATGTCTTTAAAATGAGGTGGCAGATATGTTTTACAGTGGTAAATATTAAAATAAAAGCTTAAACTCAGACCCCCACCTCTGTCCAACCAGTAACCATCTCAGAGCATTTTTGTATTATTCTGTATGTAAATCTGGGACACTCCATTTAGGATGATATGTTACGTTTAGCATGGTTATATAAGACAGATGGTTACTTAAGGCAGAAACGAAAGGTGGTTGCTAAGTGGATGGGTGGGTGTATAACGCAAACGTCTAGAAACCCAAAGGTTGCCCATCAACACCGCCATTGGACTCTGGAGCAGAGGAAACACATTCTATGCAGCAATTAATCACAATTCACCATCTGGCAGTCCGACGGACTAATCTAGGTTTGGCGGATGCCAGGAGAACGCTACCTGCCCCAACTGTAAAGTCTGGTGGAGGTGGAATACTGGTCTGGGCTGTTTTTCATGGTTCGGGCTAGGCCCCTTAATTCCAGTGAAGGGAAATCTTAACACTAAAGCATACAATAACAGTCTAGACGATTCTCTGCTTCCAACTTTGTGGCAACAGTTTGGGGAAGACCCTTTCCTGTTTCAGCATGATAATGCCCCCATGCACAAAGCGAGGTCCATAAAGAAATGGTTTGTTGAGATAGGTGAGGAAGAACTTGACTGACCTGCACAGTGCCCTGACCTCAACCCCGTCGAGCAGCTTTGGGATGAATTGGAACGCCGACTGCGAGCCAGGCCTAAACGCCCAACCTCACTAATGCTTTTGTGGCTGAATGGAAGCAAGTCCCTGCAGCAATGTTCTAACCTCTAGTGGAAATCCTTACTGTCCTTGGCTGTTATAGCAGCAAATGGGGGACCAACTCCATATTAATGCCCATGATTTTGGAATGAGCTGTTCAACGAGCAAGTGTTAACATATTTTGTAGCTAGCTTAGAAATGTAATTCATAACATATCATGCAAAATGGGTAATGGACATCCACAAATGAATACATACCATATAAAACCTAACATATCATACTAATGGAGTATCTCGGATGTACATACAGAATAGTATGAAATGCTCTGAGAACAGGTTGCTCTATCATGATGTTAACCATGTATTTCTATGTGGCTGAGCAGTCCACTCAGTAGTGCAACATTTTGGCCTAAGCTGAGCTCCTTTACTCATCGATTTCCCTTTGTACTTCCTCATTTTCGCCAGTTGTTTGCCATGAGCCCTTGATAGAAATAGCCCATGCCTTTATTCCAATGCATTATGTTTATCCGTTGATTTGTCATTGTTTTCTTTTGTCAGTCAGCTGATTAGAGCACTCATTGCTTTGTTTTTCAGGTGCGCTGGTGTTCTCCGTTTAGTCTGTGGCGCGAAGTAGTAGACCATTTATTTAGCTTTATGATTTTCTATCAATGCTTGTTTTCTTTCCTGGATCAGCTGATGATGGTCGACAATATCACTAGACAACTAGCCTACAGCTAGACACCAATGCACATCCAATCCATCCCACAAGTACGTTATTGACAGTAGGCCTATAGTTGACCCTTTCGATTAGAAGCATTCGATTTCGCAATGTAATATGCCTACATTATTTGGATTTGTGTGCCCATGAGAACTGTTTTCATGGCAAAACATAGTGAAATGTTACGTAGGTATAGTTACAATGACAGTGAATTTTCAGAGATCTCCAAGATCCATGATTCGTACAGGGTTAAGTTCATTGTGTTATTTGTCATTATTACTGTAAGCATTTAACAATTGAATTACACAAATGTTAAATGCTTAATAATTACAAATAACACTGTCATAAATGTCATTAACGTAAGGAAAGGTAGTGTTTTATGTCACACAATCTGTGAAGACTCCAAGCATTAACTCATGAATTATGGATAACTCGTGTTAAACATGTTTTGATTCAACTCATGCATTATATTGAAGGTAAGTTACCTGTTCTGGGTTTATCCACCTTTTTCTGAAAAATGTATTGAAAGTTTAATGAGCGTTACTTTTTCACCGTGACTGGCAATCAGAGTATACCCACCTATATGTTTTCCACTACATCACTGGCTACCGGCGAAGAACCTGACTATCAACAATGACAAGCCACAGGGGTCAGACAACTTGAATGGAAAATTATTGCAGATAATAGCGGACAATATTGCCACATCTTCAATTTAAGCCTACTAGAAACTGTGTGCCCTCAGGATTGGAGGGAAGCAAAAGTCTAAGAATAGTAAAGCCCCCTTCACTGGCTCGTATAGCCAACCAATCAGCCTGTTAACAACCATTAGTAAACTTATGGAAAAAATTGTGTTTGACCAGATACAATGCTATTTTACAGTAAACAAATGGACAACAAACGTTCAGCATGCTTATAGAGAAAGACATTCAACAAGCACAGCACTTACACAAATGACTGATGATTGGCTGAGAGAAATTGATGATAAAAAGATTGTGAAGGCTGTTTTGTTAGACTTCAGTGCGACCTTTGACATTATCGATCATAGTCTGTTGCTGGCAAAACATATGTGTTATGGCTTTACACCCCCTGCTATATTGTGGACAAAGAGTTGCCTGTCTAAGAGAACACAGAAGGTGTTCTTTAATGGAAGCCTCTTCAATATAATCCAGGTAGAATCAGGAATTCCCCAAGGCAGCTGTCTAGGCCCATTACCTTTTTCAATCTTTACTAATGAATTGCCACTGGCTTTGAGGAAAGCCAAAGTGTCTATGTATGCGGATGACTCAAAGCCATACATGTCAGCTACTACAGCGACTGAAATGACTACAACACTTAACAAAGAGTTGCAGTTAGTTTCAGAGTGGGTGGCAAGGAATACGTTAGTCCTAAATATTTCTAAAACTAAAAGCATTGTATTTGGGACAAATCATTCACTAAACCCTAAACCTCAACTAAATCTTGTAATAAATCATGTGGAAATTGAGCAAGTTGAGGTCAACTGTCAAGGTCAAAGGCAAGGCACGGCTGGCCCTTGGATGTACACAGATGTACACAGACAGCAAACATAAATAATATGCATGTCAATCTCTCCTGGCTCAAAGTGGAGGAGAGATTGACTTCATCATTGCTTGTATTTATGAGAGGTATTGACATGTTGAATGCACCGAGCTGTCTGTTTGAACTACTGGCACACAGCTCAGACACCCATGCATACCCCACAAGACATGCCACAAGAGGTCTCTTCACAGTCCCCAAGTCCAGAACAGACTATGGAAGGCGCACAATTCTAAATAGAGCCATGACTACATGGAACTCTATTCCACATCAAGTAACTCACGCAAGCAGTAAAATCTGATTTAAAAACAGATTTAAAAAACGGAACAGCGGGGACTGTGAAGCAACACAAACATTGGCACATACACACACACAAAATAGCATACGCACTATACACACACGTACACATGGATTTAGTACTGTATATATGTGTCAGTGGTGGAGTAGGGGCCTTAGGGCAGACAGTCTGAATGTATTGTAATGGTCTACCTGTGGATGTATTTCAAAGCCCACCTTCAAACTCAGTGTCTCTTTGCTTGACATCATGGGAAAATCAAAAGGAATCAGTCAAGACCTCAGAAAATGAATTGTAGACCTCCACAAGTCTGGTTCATCCTTGGGAGCAATTTCCAAATGTCTGAAGGTACCACGTTCATCTGTATAAACAATAATACGCAAGTATAAACACCATGGGACCATGCAGCTGTTCTGACGCTTTCTGTCTCCTAGAGATGCGAAAAGTGCAAATCAATCCCAGAACAACAGCAGGACCTTGCGAAGATGCTGGAGGAAACAGGTACACGTATCAAATCAAATCAAATTTATTTATATAGCCCTTCGTACATCAGCTGATATCTCAAAGTGCTGTACAGAAACCCAGCCTAAAACCCCAAACAGCAAGCAATGCAGGTGTAGAAGCACGGTGGCTAGGAAAAACTTCCTAGAAAGGCCAATACCTAGGAAGAAACCTAGAGAGGAACCAGGCTATGTGGGGTGGCCAGTCCTCTTCTGGCTGTGCCGGGTGGAGATTATAACAGAACATGGCCAAGATGTTCAATGTTCATAAATGACCAGCATGGTCGAATAATAATAAGGCAGAACAGTTGAAACTAGAGCAGCAGCACAGTCAGGTGGAAGTTGAAACTGGAGCAGCAGCATGGCCAGGTAGACTGGGGACAGCAAGGACAACAAGTATCTATATGCACAGTAAAACCAATCCTATATCGACATAACCTGAAAGGCCCGCTCAGCAAGGAAGAAGCCACTGCTCCAAAACCGCCATAAAAAGCCACACTACGGTTTGCAACTGCACATGGGGACAAAGATCATTCTTTTTGGAGAATATCCTCTGGTCTGATGAAACAAAAATATAACTGTTTGGCCATAATGACCATTGTTGTGTTTGGAGGAAAAAGGGGGATGCTTGCAAGCCAAAGTATACCATCCCAACCGTGAAGCACGGGGGTGGCAGCATCCATGTTGTGAGGGTTCTTTGCTGCAGGAGGGAATGGTTTATTTAACCAAATAGATGGCATCATGAGGCTGGAACATTATGTGGATATGTTAAAGCAACATCTCAAGACATCAGTCAGGAAGTTAAAGCTTGGTGGCAAATGGGTCTTCCAAATTGACAATGAACCCAATTATACTTCCAAAGTTATGGCAAAAGGGCTTAAGGACAACAAAGTCAAGGTATTGGAGTGGCCATCACAAACCTATAGAAAATGTGTGGGCAGAACTGAAAAGCGTGTGCGAGCAAGGAGGCCAACAAACCTGACTCAGTTACACCAGCTATGTCAGGAGGAATGGGCCAAAATTCACCCAACTTGTAGTGGGAAGCTTGTGGAAGGCTACCCAAAACGGTTGACCCAAGTTAAACAATTTAAAGACAATGCTATCAAATACTAATTGAGTGTATGTAAACTTCTGACCCACTGGGAATGTGATGAAAGAAATAAAACCTGAAGAAAAGCATTCTCTCTACTATTATTCTGAATTTTCACATTCTTGATATAAAGTGGTGATCCTAACTGACCTAAGACGAGGAATTTTTACTTGGATTAAATGTCAGGAAATGTGAAAAACTGTATGTAAACTTCCGACTTCAACTGTATCTTTGATTATGACACTGGTGAGGGGGAGAGAGTCCTTGTTAGACTTTGACACGAAGTAAGTCTGTGATAAATATTACAATATGTTTCATCTTAGTATTTGTTATAGTGAAAATAATCCATACATTATGCTTTTTTTGACTCAAAAATAAGTTGTATGAGCCCAAGTCAATAAATATCAAATAGAAGTTCAAAACTTGTAATGTTCACAAGAACTTAATTTGGTAAAAAGATCTAACACAACATTAGGTGATAAAATATGTATTATGGATTTATAGTCAGCTATAATGGGGCGATCATTTTGGACCGGGAACACAGAATTAATTAACATGAAACGAACACAACAGGAGGGTTCATTTTGGTGGACCCCAGGAACAGTAGCTGGGGATCCGAGTAATGGGGATCTGTAATAAATACAAATACCGGTTGGCCTATTTGAAGATAATTGAAATACACATTGTGGCCTAGTCTAGTAACTTGACTGTGTGTTAGGGTGACCATCCCGTTTTTTCAGCCCCATTTCAGGTGTCCCAACTTTTTAGGGTACAAAAATGGTAAATTTGTCAGCAAGATACATCAATTAATAGAGGCCTAATCAATGGCAACCACTGAATGTTATTAGGCACACCTTCTGGTATTTTGTAGCAGATGTCTATTCCCATTAATCAAGTGACGCGAGTATACATACAGTTTGTAGGCTGGAATTACTTGGAGTGGACGAACATGCACAGGTAGCCTACTTTTGTTGTGATTTGTTTGACAGTCAGATGAAAATATTATTACTGGTTGTGTTCATGCTATGTTCAAGGTAATACATTTTTACCTTTTAAAACTTCTTATGGCTGGAGGCAGTATTGAGTAGCTTGGATGAATAAGGTGCCCAGAGGTGTCCAGAGTAAACTGCCTGCTACTCAGTCCCAGTTGCTAATATATGCATATAGTATATTTAGATAGAAAACACTCTGACGTTTCCAAAACTAAGATTATTGCATGGTTTGATTTTTCCGTAAAGCTTTTTTGAAATCTGACACAGCGGTTGCATTAAGGAGAAGTGTATCTATTGTTTCATGTATAACACTTGTATTTTCATCAACATTTATGATAAGTATTTCTGTAAATTGATGTGGCTCTCTGCTCTGACCTAACATAATCGTTTGTGGTGCTTTTGCCGTAAAGCCTATTTGAAATCGGACACTGTGGTGGGATTAACAATACGGGTATCTTTAAAATGGTGTGAAATACTTGTATGTTTGAGGAATTTTAATTATGGGATTTCTTTTGTTTTGAATTTGGCGCCCTGCACTTTCACTGGCTGTTGTCATATCGATACTGTTAGCGGGATCTCAGCCATAAGAAGTTAAATTAGGTCTTTAAAAAAAAATTGCATAAACACATTCACTCAATAGAGACCACCCGGATGTAATGGTCTAACTCACACTCTGAGTCTGTGACAATCTTGATGAATCACAGGCCACTAGTCAATTACCTGATGACCCCTTCTGCAGAAGCTCCGTCCCTGTCCCTCTCTAGGCCATTGTCATTCATAGTTTCAGACCACTGCTGAGGTGGCTGGCTGGCAGATGGCCTTCACTCCTGTGGAAGTTCACGTTATATATAGGCTTCAGTGCTCAACATGGTCTCCGATCCATGTCCATTACTCATACCAATGTGCTTGTGAGGGACGCTGTCAATATCCTCTCCGTCAGCATCAGGTTTCCCAGGACACTCATTCCCTTCCCAGGCAGAGCCGACCGGATCAGTGTGTCGGCTCAAACCACAGAGCATGTGAATCTGATCACACGGCCAATTACCACCCTATTCACATCCCTAGCGTCCCAAATAGCACCCTACTCTCAATATAGTGCAGTACATTTGACATGGGCAGGGTCGAAGTCGTGCACTATATAGGAAATAGGGTTCCATTTGGGGCGCATCCCGCCACCATCTCCCAGGATTCCAAACATCACCAGGATAGAACTCTTCGATCCATCATGCAGTCTTCCAGGCTCTCCTGGGAAAGGTTGGCAATGAGATTGTGATGGTCCCAGGGAAAAAGAAGTAAATGTTTCATCACAATAAGAACTTTGAGATGATGTGAAGAAAATATGTGGAAATACTGGATTTGTAGTGGATGATTGGCAAAGCTCCAATTATCTGTGAGTGGTAGGTAGGGATAGTTATGCAGAACATTTTCAATATGTTTCTGTCTGCATGGCATTTTGTACAGTAGTTTCATATTAATATACTTCATTATAATGAGTTGTTTGAGAACATGAGGCTATGGTGTGATGTCATTCTGACAATGTACAAAGACACACTGTACAGTACATAGAATTCTTTCCAAATGAGAGGTATGCACCTCTCTTCACTTATGATTGAAATGTAATTACACTCACCCTCATATCTTCACATACCGTTTTGATTGGGTAGGTCATTATGTTGCCTCTAAACCACAGTATCCATCACTCCTACACATCATCACTCCTATACATTTGTAGCCTGGTCACCATATCTATAGCATTTGTGACTATATGGACTGACAACAAACAATATATTTGTTTTCTAAAGCAAAAACAGACAGGGCGCCCAGGCTAGGTACAGCAATTTGAAGTTCCCTTTCAATCGGCACTGTTGGTAGGGGAGAGTGGGGTAAGTTGAGCCAAAGGGTTAGTTGAGTCACCCCTTGTTTTGAGGAAACCATACACAAAATTCATAATTTGACCAAATATTTAGGAAGCGGTCATCATTTCTTTGAAGGAAGAAACCACATGGAAATAGTGGTAAGCATCTTAGATCCAAAAAACTGTTTTTCACCAAGTCATATTCTCTGATCTGTTTCACCTGTCTTGTGCTTGTCTCCAGCCCCCTCCAGGTGTCATCCATTTTCCCCGTTATCCCATGTGCATTCATACCTGTGTTTTCTGTTTGTCTGTTGCTAGTTCGATTTGTCTCGTAAAGCCTACCAGCGTGTTTTTCCCGTACTGTTTAGCTCTAGCGCTTGTTTTTCCAGTTTTGACCACTCTGCCTGCCCTGACCCTGAACCTGCATGCCGTTCTGTACCTGTCTGACACTGCCCTGGATTACTGACCTTTGCCTGCTCTGACCCTGAGCCTGACTGCCGTTCTGTACCTTACTGACTCTGCCCTGGATTACGGACCTCTGACTGCCCTTAACCTGTCTTTTGTCTGCCCCCCGTTTGGACAATAAACATCTGTAATTTGTCTGTCTGCATCTGGGTCTTATCATGAGTCGTGATAGTACGAACTAGCCGTAAGTACCAAGCAGACTCGAACCAGTTCCGCAACGCAGTCTCCTCCCAAGTAGCCACCATTGGGAGACACAGCGAGCTACTTCGAGGTCTTATGGAAGGATTCCAGACCTTTGCGGAATGCCACGACTGTGCTTAATATACATTGCTGGAGCAAGTCCGTGGATTGTCTATTAGACAGCCAGCCACTATCGTAACCTCCCAGCAACGCCACTGTCAGCAGTGTATCCCCACCACCCACCCCGGCTTCCCGAGAACCCTGCTTACCTCCTCTGGAATACTTTGCTATAGATTCGACCAGTGCTCCTTCATCTTTGAGCTACAGTCCTCTTCTTGTCCCTCGGACTGCTCTAAGGTAGCGTACCTTAAAACATGTCCAGGAGGGCTCTTGCCTGGGCTATGGCAGTGTGGCAGCAACAAGCCACCGTGTGTTTCAGTCTAGAGGAGTTTATGGCGGTGGTGAAGAAAGTGCTTAATTATCTGTTGTCAGAGAGAGAGGCTGGTCGGAAGCTACTCCGGCTTCGCCAAAACTCCCGTAGTGTGGAAGACTATGCGGTCAATTTCCTCACGTTAGCCGCCGAGAGTGCCTGGAACCCGGTAGCCCTGCTCGACACATTCCTTCACGGGTTATCGGAGGAGGTGAAAGACGAGCTCGCAGCCTGGGAGCTGCCCATCGATCTCGACTCTCTCATCGCCTTGACCATTCGGATCGATGGGCGAGTACAGGAACATAGGAGAGAGAAGAGGTCTGTTCCCATTCCCCCTCGCTCGTCCATGGATCCCAAATCACCTTCTGAGGAATCGCGGAAATCCTCTGTGTCTACATTGCCGAGAGAATCCAAGGTTACCCGAGTCCCCCCGGGAATCACAGAGTTCTGCTGACTCACCTCCTCCGGAGCCTATGCAACTTGGTAGAACTAGATTGCCTCCTGCCGAACAGTTACACAGACTGAACACCACCAGCTGTGTGTATTGTGGGAGTACAGGTCATTACATTTCTACCTGTCCTGTAAAAAGACCTGGTTCATCAGGAGCTGCGAGTACCCTGATGGGCATTACAGAGAATGTACCCCTCTCCATGTCATCCAGCTGTGGGGTGACTGGTCCAAATCTCTCCGGGTGCTCATTGACTCTGGGGCCGACGAGAGTTTTATGGACACTACCCTGGTGTCTGAGCTGGGAATCCCCACTCAACCCTTCTCCATTCCCATGGACATCAGAGTGCTGGATGGGCGATCATTTGGCAGAGTCACCTACAACACGGTTCGTATCAACCTGCGAGTGTCAGACAACCACAGCGAGTCGATCCAGTTTCTACTTATCGAATCCCCTCAGGTACACGTGGTGTTGGGGTTTTCATGTCTCCAGACACACAATCCCCTTATTGACTGGACTGTGAGTTTGATCAAGGCCTGGTGCACATTCTGCCATGCTCATTGCCTGAAGTCGGCACAGCCTGCATACTAGGACCTCTGTGAGGTTTTCAGCAAGGCCTGTGTCACCTCGCTTCCTCCGCATCGATCTTATGACTGCACCATCGACCTTCTCCCGGGAACTACACTACCGCGGGGGCGGCTTTATTCCCTGTCGGGTCCGGAGACCAAGACGATGGAGACGTACACTGAGGACTCCCTGACTGCATTGGGTATCTATCTGCCTGCGGGGGAGAAAGACAACACCCTGTGCCCGTGTGTCAACTACCGGGGCCTGAATGACGGTTAAAAACCGTTAGCCGCTTCCACTCATCGCCTCGGCTTGAGAGCATCTCCAGGGGGCTACCATCTTCTCCAAGTTGGACCTCCGGAACGCCTACCATCTGGTACAGATACGGGAAGTGGACAAGTGGAAGACCGCCATTGACACGGCTAAAAGGAACTACGAATACTTGCTGATGCCATTCAGACTGACGCTCCTGGTGTGTTCCAGGCCCTGGTTAAAGACATGTTCTCTGTGACATGTTGAACCGGTTCGTGTTTGTCCATCTCGATGACATTCTCGCTCAAGAACATGTCCGACATGTCCGACAAGTCCTCCAGCTTCTTCTGGAGAACCAGCTGTTCGTCAAAGCAGAGAAATACGAATTCCTTCGCTCTACCATCTCCTTCCTATTATACATCATAGCTGCAGGCAACATACAGATGGATCCTGGAGCCAACTCCCACTGCGCTGGGATCTGTTGTCCCAGGCATGGTTTGGCACCCTCGGCCAGAGATTTGGGATCAGTGGGCTTAGCCCTGGATTGTCCAATCTCACAGCTAGAGGGGATTGCTACTACTCAGTCCACAAGGGCATATAAGTGGCAGGCATGCAAGCTTTGGTGCCAAAATAGGTTATTTGGGAGACATTTTAATGTTCCTACAGGAGCTTTTCGAGCAGGGACATTCATTCTCCACTTTGAAAGTGTACATGGAGGCTATTTTAGAGGGGGAATTGAAGGCGTCACTTCAGGGCCTCATGCCCTGGTGGTGCGGTTCATAAAAGGTGTGAGCCAGTTTCTAAACCTATTGCTCCCTCTTGCGATTTAGCTTTGGTTTTGGATGCTCTGTGTGAGGCCCCCTTTGAAACACTGGAGGCTGTGGATCAGAAGATCCTCTCCTACAAGACGTCCCTGCTCGTGGCTTTGGCCACGGCTAAACATATTGGAGACCTCCACTCGTTATCCGTACACCCTTTCTCCACTCAGTTCACCCCTGGAGACCCATAGTTGACATTGCGTCTTATGGCAACCTTGTGCCCCAAAAGTCCTGGCTATGTCCATCAGATCATTAGCTTTTGAGCTGTTCGCTTTTTCTCCTCCTACGGTTGCTCAAAGGGGGTTGCATGCCTACATTGAGTGGATCTGGAATTTCCGTTTGGGTCACCAGAGCCTATACTATGAATGTAGTTTGAAGAGTTAGCGAGGTGACTTTGGTCAACTCTTAGTTAAACTTGGGATAACCGGTACCACGAAAGTGTCTCACCATTTAGCCAGGTACATTTGTATAGCAACGAATCCTTCAGATCTAACCTGCTCTGGGTAGTCTAACTAAGGGCTAACTACATTTAGGACCAATTAAATCAGATTCCCTCCCTCTAGGAAAGATTGCATCATCATCCACTTCATCTCAGGAAGATATCCGATTAAATATTGTATTAATGAAGTGTGTTTTGTGTGTTAAATACCTATCACATTACACATTTAGTAATGACAAATGCATGTCAAACTTCACGCACAGTAAACTTGTGTGACTTCATGAAATTATTTTATCAATAGAAGTGGGATAAAAGGTGCTCATGCATTGATAACCACACCAAAGAAATAAAATAAAGATGGCACTTCTAAAAGTATTTTTAACACGATAGCCTGCTGAATTTGCAAGATAACCTTTCTTTCATTTTGATTTAGACAGAAATGAAAATGTGGCACTGACTTGCCCAAGGATTGATGTTTCAGCATTGTCTCAATGAAGAGTTCGCCTTGTTCAACTAGCCACGTGCGACATGCATGAGCGATTACAAGCCTGCTAGAGTTAGCGGCAGGCGGACAAGTAACAGGAGACTGTCATTAGGCATAGGAGAAACCTAGAGCTGCACCTAGTTCGGATCTGATCATTACTGCGGCCGTTGTTGCCTCTCTCTCTGGCTTTCAGGTCATGGTGAGGGATAAGATTAGACAGCCATGTTTTCTGAGAATACAGACAGAATTAAATAGGTCTCCCTTTCTGTCTGTCTCTCTGTCTTTCTCTGTCTCTCTCTGTCTTTGTCTTTGTCTTTGTCTTTGTCTGTCTCTGTCTCTGTCTCTGTCTTTCCTGCCTCTCTGTCTATCACTCTCGGTCTCTCTCTCTTTTTATTTATTTTTATTTTTATTTTACCTTTATTTAACCAGGTAGGCTAGCTGAGAACAATTTCTCATTTACAACTGCGACCTGGCCAAGATAAAGCAAAGCAGTGTGACACAGACAACACAGAGTTACACCTGGAGTAAACAATAAACAAGCCAATAACACAATAAACAAGTCAGTGACACAGTGAACTGAGATAAGGCGGGGCTTTACCTAGCATAGACTTATAGATGACCTGGAACCAGTTGGACTGGCGATGAATATGTAGCGAGGACCAGCCGACTAGAGCATAAAGGTGGAAGTGGTGGGTGGTATAAGGTGCTTTGGTAACAAAACGGATGGCACTGTGATAGACTGCATCCAGTTTGCTGAACAGAGTTTTGGAAACTATTTTGTAGATGACATCGCCGACGTCGAGGATTGGTAGGATAGTCAGTTTTACGAGGGTAAGTTTGGCGGCGTGAGTGAAGGAGGCTTTGTTGCGAAATAGAAAGCCGATTCTAGATTTGATTTTGGATTGGAGATGTTTAATATGAGTCTGGAAGGAGAGTTTACAGTCTAACCAGACACCTAGGTATTTGTAGTTGTCCACATATTCTAGATCGGAACCGTCCAGGGTGGTGATGTTAGTCCGGCGGGCAGGTGCGGGCAGCATGCATTTGGTTTTACGAGCGTTTAAGAGCAGTTGGAGGCCACGGAAGGAGTGTTGTATGGCATTGAAGCTCGTTTGGAGGTTAGTTAGCACAGTGTCCAAGGAAGGGCCAGAAGTATACAGAATGGTGTCGTCTGTGTAGAGGTGGATCAGGGAATCGCTCACAGCAAGAGCGACATCATTGCTTTATACAGAGAAAAGAGTCGGCCCGAGAATTGAACCCTGTGGTACCCCCATAGAGACTGCCAGAGGTCCGGACAACATGCCCTCTGATGACATACTGAACTCTGTCTGCAAAGTAGTTAGTGAACCAGGTAAGACAGTCATTAGAAAAACCAATGGCTATTGAGTCTGCCGATAAGAATACGGTGATTGACAGAGTCGAAAGCCATTTATCAGTGGTGACCGTGTTAGCTAGCCTCAGTGCAGTGGGAAGCTGGGAGGAGGTGCTCTTGTTCTCCATGGACTTTACAGTGTCCCAAAAGTTTTTGGAGTTAGAGCTACAGGATGCGAATTTCTGCTTGAAAAAGCTAGCCTTTGCTTTCCTGACTAACTGTGTGTATTGGTTCCTGACTTCCCTGAACAGTTGCATATCGCGGGGACTATTTGATGCTATTGCAGTCCGCCACAGGATGTTTTTGTGCTGCTGATCAAGGGCAGTCAGGTCTGGAGTGAACCAAGGGCTGTTCTTAGTTCTGAACTTTTTGAAAGGTGCATGCCTATCTAAGATGGTGAGGAAATTACTTTTAAAGATTGACCAGGCATCCTCGACTGACGGGATGAGGTCAATATCCTTCCAGGATACCCGGGCCAGGTCGATTAGAAAGACCTGCTCACAGAAGTGTTTTAGGGGGCATTTGACAAGGATGAGGGGTGGTCGTTTGACCGCGGACCCATAGCGGATACAGGCAATGAGGCAGTGATCGCTGAGATCCTGATTGAAAACAGCGGAGGTGTATTTGGAGGGCAAGTTGGTCAGGATCAGGTCTATGAGGGTGCCCATGTTTACGGATTTAGGGTTGTACCTGGTGGGTTCCTTGATGATTTGTGTGAGATTGAGGGCATCTAGCTTAGATTGTAGGACTGTCAGGGTGTTAGAATATTCCAGTTTAGGTCACCTAACAAAATGAACTCTGAAGCTAGATGGGGCGCGATCAATTCACAAATGGTGTCCAGGGCACAGCTGGGAGCGGAGGGAGGTCGATAGCAGCAGTGGTCTCTCTCTCTGTCTCTCTCTCTCTCTGTTTGTCTTTCTCTGTCTGTCTTTCTCTATGTCTGTCTTTCTCTATCTCTGTCTTTGTCTCACTCGCTGTCTCTCTCTGTATGTCTATGTCTTTCTCTCTGTCTATGTCTTTCTCTCTGTCCCTCTCGGTCTCGCTCTCTGTATTTCGGTGTCTCTCTCTGTCTTTCTCTGTCTCTCTCTCTGTGTCTCTTTCTGACAATAAGCAGACAGCAATCACAAACAAGTCATAAGAAGAGTGATGCTGCCTCTCCATTATACTCAGGACAAGCAAGGTCCTCTTTAATGTGTATGTTGTATATGTCGTATACTTCTGAGTTTATAAACACCCAGCAGGGCAGCGTTAGAACAGTGTGCCTGTATTCCAACCATACTTCATTCTAAGGTAACTATTTCATGCTGAGGTCAAGTGAATTGGATGAAGTCTAAACCTGTGACGTTGACATGGAGTTTTGGTCAAAACATCAGAGCAAACGCATCCTCAAGATTTTTTTCTTCTCCACTGAGTCCACTGGTTTTACTTGTTTGGAATCATGCTGTGTTCCTGAAGGACAATGGACGCATTTTCCTGGAAATATCAGAGAACTAAGGAACGAGTGCTAGCTGTAGGCTTCCGAGCAGCAGTAAAGCAGCATGCTACCTAATGACATATTATATCTTCATTAGGACCATAGAAGAGTATGTGGATGTCCCCATTTCCATAGACAACCAGGACTAACATCAACATAAGCTCAAGCCCTCTAAGTAGTTCTGCAGACAGCATTACTCTTATGATATTCTTAAAAGGAAATAGAGGAGGGTCAATCGATGTATTAACACTAATGCCATTATACGTGGTAAATGACTGTGATAACAAAACAAGTCACCTTGTCTCTTAGAGCAAGCAACAAAATCAGATTGCAATGTGCTATGCTACTGTAGCTGTCAATAAGTTGGCCACAAAAAGGCTCAATGTTAATCAACAAGCAATGTTCGATCTCAACTCTGGACCTCAAAGTCCGTTCTACTGCCTTTTTTCATGGTTCCCCACTAACCAGGGCTGATTTAGACCTGTAACACCAGGTATGTGCAATTTATTATCAGGTAGAACAGAAAACCAGCAGGTTCCGGACCTCGTAGGGTAAGAATTGAATACCCCTGTGGTGTAGACCATAAAAAGAACAAAAGGTCATATTTTAACCAATACTGTAAATATCAGTTCAAACCAGTAAAAGAGCAGCCATATTAAAACAGACAGTATAGCAGCCCCAGCGATGTCCTTAGCTGTGGCTCTGATATAGAATCATTGTGAGTTGCTGAGCGGTTTGGCTTCTTCCCCTTCAACAGGCAATCATCCAGGGACTAGCCATTACAAACCAGCACCGCTCTACATGTGGGATTGGAGGAGCTAAAACTGTCTAATTACAAATGCTTAGACATTAGATTGTATTCAGCCAGATAATTAGGTATACAGGGCCTTCAGAATGTATTCATAACCCTTGACTGTTTCCATTTTTTTTGTAATACAGCCTGAATTTAACATTTACTAAATTGAGATGTTTGGTCACTGGCCTACACACAATACCCCATAATGTCAAAATGGAATAGTGTTTTTTGAAATTTTTTACAAATTAGTTTTTTTTTTAAAGCTACAAGTCTTGAGTCAATAAGTACTCAACCCCTTTGTTATGACAAGCCTAAATAAGTTCAGGAGTAAAGATGTGCTTAACAAGTCACATAACTTGCATGGGCTCACTGTGTGGAATAATAGCGCAAACCCCTTAGAGTCACATAATAAAAAAATCCCCATGAAAATCTGTCAATTTAACCTAGAGATGTCGGCATCCGCCGATGTCGCACTTCCATGTCTGCGGTGAAAGGGGACAGAGCTAGAGTGGTGTTTGTCAGACCATGAGACATCCCAAACATCGGTCCGCTTACGAAACTGTCTGTAGCGTCTGAACGGTGTGTCCTACATTATGGAAAAGGGGAGACTCTCACGAACACGATGGAGGTCTCCGTTTTGCTCTATGACCCCCACAAGTGTCAGGGGACTCCTCTGAAGTTGTTACAATCAATGTGCAAACTTCTGTTTGCGGCGTCCAAACCGTTTGGGCTACAAACTAATGTGAGCCGCTGTGGAAAGGGGAGATTCTCACGAACACGATGAATGGAAGTTTGAAGGTAGCTTTGTGCCTACACAAAAAAAGGGGTTAAATATGAGTAGAAAAATATATATATACAGTATGCTGAGCAAAAAGATAAACACAACATGTAAAGTGCTGGTCCCATGTTACATGAGCTGAAATGAAAGATATGAGAAATGTTACAATTTGTGCACAAATTAGTTTACCTCCTTGTTAGTGCACATTTCTCCTTTGCAAAGATCATCAATCCACCTGACAGGAGTAGCATATCAAGAAGCTGAGATCAGCCACCCGGACAGCTGTCTGTAATAATGCCCTTTTGTGGGGAAAAACGAATTCTGATTGGCCGGGCCTGGCTCCACAGTGGGTGGGTCTTTACATGTTGCCCAGTCATGTGAAATCCATAGATTGGGGTCTATTTAATTTACTTCAACTGACTGATTTCCTTATATGAACTGTAACTCAATAATATCGTTTAAATTGTTGCATGTTGCACTTATATTTTTGTTTAGTATATATATATATATTCCTAAACTTTTCTTATGATTTATTTTGACGATCTTTTTGCCATTTATGAATGTGTTATTCAATGCGTTTCTCTGGGCTATAGCACGGCTAGAGGCCAAAAGGGGTACTAGCCCCCCCCCCCCCCTCAAACAGCTTAGACTTTTAAGAATAAACATGATTTCTGTATGACCACCTCGTCAATGTACCCCACATATGTCACGCCTTGGTCTTAGTATTTTGTGTTTTCTTTAATTATTTGTTCAGGCCAGGGTGTGACATGGGTTATTGTGTTGTCGTATTGTTTTTTTTTGTAGGCATTGGGATTGTGGTTGATTAGGGGTGTGTCGAGTGTAGGCTTGGCTGCCTGAGGCGGTTCTCAATCAGCAGTCAGGTGCTTCTCGTTGCCTCTGATTGGGAACCGTATTTAGGTAGCCTGAGTTCGCTTTGTATTTCGTGGGTGATTGTTCCTGTCTCTGTGTAGTGTTCACCAGATAGGCTGTATAAGTTTCACGTTCCGTTTGTTGTTTTTGTATTTATTAGTTATTTCATGTATCGTCACTTTATTTTCATTAAAGATCATGAGTAACCACCACGCTGCATTTCGGTCCGACTCTCTTTCAACAAACGAAGAACGCCGTTACAGAATCACCCACCATACACGGACCGAGCGGCGTGTTTACAGGCAGCGACCGCAGGAAAAGCGAAAGGAGGACGTTATGGACAGCAATGGCATGGAGTATACGACGTGGGAAGAAATCGACAGGTGGGCGGCCGACCCAGAGAGAGTGCAGGAGCCCGCATGGGATTCGCTGGAGCAGTGCGAAGAAGGCTATAGGCGAATGGAGTTGGAGAAACAGACACGGCGGCGCAGAGCGAAACCCGAAAATGTTTTATTGGGGGGGGGGGGGGCTCAGAGGGAGAGTGGCTGAGTCAGGAGATGGACCTGAGCCAACTCTCCTTGTTTATCGTGAGGAGCCAAGGAGGAGACCAGAACCAGAGCCGGTGTTAGAGGTGAGCGAAGCAGAGACTGTGAAGGAGTTAATGGGGAAAGTGGAGTGGAGAGTAATGAGGGAGTTGCTAGCTTGGTGCTATAGATACCATATTCGTCCGACGGATCGTGTCGGGGATTTGATGGCACCTGAGTTTAGCGCTCCATACTCGTCCTGAGGTGCGTGTTAGTCGGCTGGTGAAGTTGGTGCCAGCCTCACGCACCAGGCCTCCTGTGCACATCCCTAGCCTTGCACATCCTGTGCCACCTCCACACTCCAGTCCTCCGGTAGCAGCTCCCCGCACCAGGCTTCCTGTGCGTGTCCTCGCTCCAGTATCACCAGTGCCCGCACCACGCATCAGGCCTACAGTGCGCCTCGCCTCTCCTGCTCTGTCGGAGTCTCCCGCCTGTTCAGCACAGCCAGAGCCTTTCTTCTCTACAGCGCTGCCGGAGCCTCCTGCCTGTTTGAAGCAGCCTGAGCTGCCAGTCTGCAGGGTGCTGTCAGCCTGCATGGAGCAGTTAGAGCTGTCAGTCTGCATGAAGCAGCCAGAGCTGTCAGTCTGCAAGGAGCTGTCAGTCTGCAAGGAGCTGTCAGTCTGCAAGGAGCTGTCAGTCTGCAAGGAGCTGTCAGCCTGCATGGAGCAGTCAGAGCTGTCAGTCTGCAAGGAGCTGCCAGTCTGCAGGGAGCTGTCAGTCTGCAAGGAGCTGTCAGTCTGCAAGGAGCTGCCAGTCTGCAAGGAGCTGTCAGCCTGCATGGAGCAGTCAGAGCTGTCAGTCTGCATGAAGCAGCCAGAGCTGCCAGTCTGCAAGGAGCTGCCAGTCTGCAGGGAGCTGTCAGTCTGCAAGGAGCTGTCAGTCTGCAAGGAGCTGCCAGTCTGCAAGGAGCTGTCAGCCTGCATGGAGCAGTCAGAGCTGTCAGTCTGCATGAAGCAGCCAGAGCTGCCAGTCTGCAAGGAGCTGCCAGTCTGCAAGGAGCTGTCAGTCTGCAAGGAGCTGTCAGCCTGCATGGAGCAGTCAGAGCTGTCAGCCTGCATGGAGCAGTCAGAGCTGTCAGTCTGCAAAGAGCTGCCAGTCTGCAAGGAGCTGTCAGCCTGCATGGAGCAGTCAGAGCTGTCAGTCTGAATAGAGCAGCTAGATCAGCCAGCCAGGATCTACCGGAGCCTACTACCTACCTGAGCTTCATCTCAGTACTGGGCTTCCTCTCAGTACTGGGCTTCCTCTCAGTACTGGGCTTCCCCTCAGTTCCGGGCTGCCCCTCAGTTCCGGGCTGCCCCTCAGTTCCAGGCTGCCCCTCAGTCCCGAGCTGCCCCTCAGTCCCGAGCTGCCCCTCAGTCCCGAGCTGCCCCTCAGTCCCGAGCTGCCCCTCAGTCCCGAGATGCCCCTCAGTCACGAGCTGCTCCTCAGTTCTGTGGGGTTCTGGGTGAGGACTATTAGGCCATGGTCGGCGGCGAGGGTGGATTATCCCAGGACGCGAAGGTGAGGAACTATGACATTTATGGAGTGGGGTCCACGTCCCGAGCCAGAGCCGCCACCATGGACAGACGCCCACCCGGACCCTCCCTATGGTTTTGAGGTGCGTCCGGGAGTCCGCACCTTGGGGGGGGGGGGGGGGGTTCTGTCACGCCTTGGTCTTAGTATTTTGTGTTTTCTTTAATTATTTGTTCAGGCCCGGGTGTGACATGGGTTATTGTGTTGTCGTATTGTTTTTTTTTGTAGGCATTGGGATTTTTGTTGATTAGGGGTGTGTCGAGTGTAGGCTTGGCTGCCTGAGGCAGTTCTCAATCAGCAGTCAGGTGCTTCTCGTTGCCTCTGATTGGGAACCGTATTTAGGTAGCCTGAGTTCGCTTTGTATTTCGTGGGTGATTGTTCCTGTCTCTGTGTAGTGTTCACCAGATAGGCTGTATAACTTTCACGTTCCGTTTGTTGTTTTTGTATTTATTAGTTATTTCATGTATCGTCACTTTATTTTCATTAAAGATCATGAGTAACCACCACGCTGCATTTCGGTCCGACTCTCTTTCAACAAACGAAGAACGCCGTTACAACATAAAACATGCAATTCTAGATATTATGACGTTTTAATCCATGGTTTTGCTGCTACTGTCATCACCAAGAACTATATTATGACTTTCTTTTTAAACAGATGGCTTAAATGTTTAATGAACAGATTCATATTCTCTTTTCTACTCAATTATATCTTTGAGTTATAGAATTTAATAAGTATTACAGCCCCCGTTGCATATTGCTATTCAAATCGGTTTGTGTAAATGAGTTCTAAAGTGACTAAGTTCGAGAAGACTTCATTCTTCAGTGGAGTGAGGCTGAGCCGAGAATGAAAACTGTAATATCAACAAACGTAATTTTCGTTGTTGTTTTTCCCTGCATATGTTTTATTGATGCAAGTGTCAGATATGGCTGCCATGGGGTAAGTGATCAATGAGCAGAGAAGGATTCTTTCCTGGCCCCTCCTTCACCGGCTGTCATACGCTAATCAAGTCAGAGCTCATTATCTGACACTCCCCAATAAACACCACGTTAATCCTTATGAAGGAGAGACGGAACGGAAATTAGTATTGAGAGAAATTTGTAAATCAAATTTTAACAAGGCCGGCTGTGGTAATATAATGGGGCCTAATGAAAATAATGTTTTGCCGCAGCGCTGACAGCATGGCATTTACCCAGCTGTGCCTGGCCTGGTGAATAAAGGGAAGGGTAGGGGTGTTGAGCGAGCAGGAGGGTAGAGGCGCTAATAGGAGGGGGGGGTTCATTGATGGATTTAGTGAACAGAATCCCATTTTGGAGCTGCTGAGGTGTTGCATTGAGTCATCCCGAAGGGGGCAGCCAAAGATTGAAAACCTTGACCCTTGATTCCACTCTGCCAGTGCCGAGTCACAGTGCATTGACTTGATGCATGAATGCCGCCAAAAGAGAAAATGAAAGGGAAGTTTAAGCTAAAGTGGATGGACTTTGAACTGACAGCCACTTATTGTCATCACCAATTCATTTGGGTATTGGGGGAGGAAGAAAGGGAGCAAATGAGGACACAATAAAGCTGGGGGTAAGTGAGTACAGTGTAATAGAGGTGTAATAGATATGTAATTGCATGTTACACCAGTGGGTGATATAAATGTACGTAATGAAGTCATTGTTCCCTATTTCCTTTCTTTCCTCATCTAATTGACCTGGTACAATTGTGTGAAGGAGTAAACTCTGGAAAATGCGGTTATATTTGTTCTGGATATCAGACTTTTCTGGATTAGTGCATTCTAGGTCAGGAGTTAATTGTATTCTCACAATTTGAAATAAATCCATTGAATCACAAATCCTTTGAAGGACTGACATATTATCCTTTTAACACTGTGGTTAATCATAATACAGTCAAAAGTACAACTATGTGAGTAATTCCTCAAAGGAGTTGGAAGAAAAACCAAGAAGCTACTGTACTCTGAAGCTAAAAATCCTCACAGAAATATTTTCTGAGAAGCTGTAGATAATTGATGAGGGCTCTTGTTTTCTGACAGGGTAGCTCTCGTGCAGCTGGAACAACCTGCTCTAAAATGGGGATAAAGAGGTGTTAAAGTGCCGCAGAGTTTGTCAGATGTGTTCCTACAAAAGCACCTGCCAAATAGTTGAAAACCTAATTCCATCTCTCCGCTGTGGCGCTGCGGCTGCGGCAGCTGCTTTTGTGAGTCCGGATCGGCTCGCGGTTCAACCGTGTATTTCAGCTCGACAGACAATGCTGCATGAGCAGGTGTCATCTTCAAAGAAAATCCTCCCCCAATTACCCCTCAGAGCTGGCAGCCAGTCTTCTTTGGAATGCCGGGTAGGACTTGAAAGTAACGGGAAAGGGGAAACATAGAGACAACCACAAAGTTCATCAGCTAACTATGTTTCCTTGAAAGTATCAAAGAGGCAGGAACTCTCTGCTTGACTCTAAAAAGGGTCACGACAGGGTAGCTCGGATGGCATGGAGCAGAGCATTTTGAACGGCGCTGTGTCTTCCGTGTGGGGAAAGTGCGGAGCCGAAGGGATTCGAGGATCTGTCCCTGCAGATCTTAAAACGAAGACACGTAGGCCTAGATTCAATCGGGACCAAGGATGATCGGCATCGTAGCTCAATCAACATTTCAAGGGAAGGTTCCCACATTTGCGGAGACCGCGTTCATTGCGAATGCCGCAGATATCGGCTCAATCAGAAAATATCTTTAAATGTATATTGCGCTCTAATGCAGATCTTCCACGGTCCAGATTAAATGTAGCTGTCAGAAATACAGAAAATTTGAGCATTTATATGAAAACAGTGTTATGAGATCAATTGTACTTAATTGTTATTCTAAACCCATTTAGACCTACAGGTAACTGCCAAAACAAAGGAAACACCAACATAACGGGTCTTAATAGGGCGTTGGGCCACCACGAGCTACCAGAACATCTTCAATGCACCTTCCATAGATTCTACAAGTGTCTGAATCTCTTTTGGAATGATGCGACACCATTCTTCCACGAGAAATTCCACCATTTGGTGTTTTGTTGATGGGGATGGAAACACGGTCTCAGGTGCCACTCCAGAATCAACTGGGTTGAGATCTGGTGACTGAGACACACAGACACACCCTATAGCCAAAATAATGGGCAACTGGGCATTTTTATTCATGACCCTAAGCATGATGGGATGTTTTAATTGCTTAATTAACTCAGGAACCACACCTGTGTGGAAACACCTGCTTTCAATATACATTGTGTCCCTCATTTAGTGTTTCCTTTATTTTGGCAGTTACCCGCTTTCCAAATGATGTCAACCTATCTCATATGGAGACACATTAACACCTGAGTACCCTATACAAGGTGTTAACACGGGTGCTTTCACAGGTCGCATTTAGAAAGCCAAATGTAATCGGGCATGTTAAGTCGAAGGTGCTAATAGGTGCAGGATACAGCCTTGTTGACAGCAGGCAGGCAGAATGGATCGTGTCTCAGTGAATAAGTTATGAAAAGGCTCCTCAGCCTGTTCATTATCAGGGCAGTCAGACAGGCAGGTATTTGTTTACTCATTGACAGAAACAACTTGTCCCTCACACTTAAGATACTCTTGTGTTCTGTTAGGAAATCGCAGAAAGTGTTCTGTGATGCAAGCTCGTGATTTCTTGTCTCTGACTTTTCTCCATTTATCATCTCGGCTATCTATTTGCCTGCCAGTCACGTTCACGTAGGGTGTTCAACCACTCTGACCAGAGTGATGAAATTTCACTTCCTTACGCTATAAAATACATGTAACATTTCACAGAGATACCCTTGTTTTTTCTAATGAATATAAATGCATATTCTAAAATATGGAAATACTACATGTATTCTCTCATGGCTCATCACGTAAACATAATATGCTTAATCCTTTAAATTCTCTCACATGACGCTGTCACTAGTTTGACAAGGTACATGCACCATATTCAGTCCAAGGCTGAGTGGGGGGGGGGGGAAGAGAAACGACTCTCCGATATCGGTTTATCAATGCTAGGACAAATAGTCGGGTAGAGAAGGTGAAAGGATTGGAAAACAAGACAATGAGACCCTGAGAACTTGAGTGCACAGATAATATTGAGTGATGGCACCCACATAGGAAACCTGTCTAGGATGCCTTTTCACCCATTTTTCCCTGTGGAAATGAATTAAAGCTGAGACAATATGGCTGTGCATTTTACTTTTCAATTAGAGACGACGCTGAGACTTGGAGTTTCCAGACTAAACGTTGTAGCACTTTTTAGGCCATTCACCACCGAGGCTGTGATCAATAAGTCATCAGCTACAGCAGCGCACAAAAACAAAGAGGCAATCATCTGTGAATGAAGCAGTACAGCGCAGCGCTACATTTTCTGCAAGAACTCTACTGCCACAACAATCTCATCCAGTGCGCACTCTCACCACCGCGTGTGCAAACGCCGAGAAACGTCTGTTGGCTATATGAAAGCTATCCAGTAAAAGGCGATCTAGTAAAATACAAAACATTTCTAAGATGCATTTTTGTTTTGGTGAAATGGCTGCTGGCTTTATTATGATCATGTATTTTCATTTTATCAACAAAAACAGACCACTTGACTTTTTCCACATGTTGTTACATTACAACCTTGTTCTTAAATGGATTAAATAAAAACATTTCCTCATCAATCTACATAATGAAAAAGTGAAAACAGGTTTTTAGAAGTATTCAGACCCTTGATTGGAGTCCACCTGTGGTAAATTCAATTGATTGGACATGACTTGGAAAGACTCACACCTGTCTATATAAGGTCCCACAGTTGACAGTGAATATCAGAGCGAAAACCAAGCCATGAGGTCGAAGGAATTGTCCGTAGAGCTCTGAGACAGATTGTGTCGAGGCACAGATGTGTCTGCAGCATTCCATAATTAAATGGAAGAAGTTTGGAACCACCAAGACTCCTCCAAGAGCTGGCCGCCCGTACAACTGAGCAATAGGGGAAGAAGGGCCTTGGTCAGGAGGTGACAAAGAACCCGATGGTCACTATGACAGAGCTCCAGAGTTCCTCTGTGGAGATGGTTTTCCTTCTGTAAGGTTCTCACATCTCTGCAGCACTCGCCCAATCAGGCCTTTATGGTATAGTGGCCAGACGGAAGCCACTCCTCAGTAAAAGGCACATGACAGCCAGCTTGGAGTTTGCCAAAAGGCACCTAAAGGACTCTCAGACCATGAGAAACAGGACAACAACCCTAAGCACACAGCCAAGACAACGCAGGAGTTTCTGAATGTCCTTGAATGGCCCAGCCAGAGCCCAGACTTGAACCCGATCTAACATCTCTGGAGGGAACTGAAAGTAGCTGTGCAGCGACGCTCCCCATCCTACCTGACAGAGCTTGAGAGGATCTGCAGAGAAGAACAGGAGATACTCCCCAAGTAGGTGTGCCAAGCTTGTAGCGTCATACCCAAGAACACTGTAATCGCTACCAAAGGTGCTTCAACAAAGTACTGAGCAAAGGTTCTGAATACTTTTGTAAATGTGATATTTCAGTTGTTTTATTCATTTTAGAATAAGGATCTCATGTGGAAAAAGTCAAGGGGTCTGAATACTTTTCGTATGTAAAGGCCATATCTACTTTCGAAAAATAGAAGTGAATGTTCTGTAAGCTTAATTGTAATCAATCATCAGAACACAATAAGAAGCCCATCGGCAGGGGTGTAAAGTATTTAAAAATACTTGGAAGTACAACTTCAATAGTTTGTTGGATTATTTGTACTTTACTTTACTAATTATATTTTTGACTACTTTTACTTTTACTCCACTACATTCCTAAAGAAAAGAATGTACTTTCTACTCCATTCATTTCCCCTGACACCCAAAAGTGCTGATTACTTTTTGAATGCTTAGCAGGACAGGAAAAATGTTCACAGACTTAAAGAGAAAATCCTAGGTCATCTCTACTGCATCTAAACTGGGGGACTCACTAGACACAGAGGCTTTGTTTGTAAATGATGTCTGAGTGTTGGAGTGTGCCCCTGGCTATCCGTATTTTTTTTTAAAAGAACATTGTGCTGTCTGGCTTGCTTAATATAAGGATTAAGGGGGGAGGGGGTACAGCAGCCCAAACGGTTGAAAACCCTGGGCCTGCTGCATCTAGGACCTGAAGGATGGAAAGAGTGTCATGTTGAAAACAAGAGCAAAAACCAGGGGACTGCACAAATATGCACTCAATGGAAGAACCAACTTCGGCACACTGTAGTGTAGTGCACTGTAGTGGCCAAGACCCTACAGAGCACAGTTGAAGTCAGAAGTTAACATACACTTAGGTTGGAGTCATTAAAACTCGTTTTTCAACCACTCCAAAAATGTATTGTTGACAAACTATAGTTTTGGCAAGTCGGTTAGGACATCTACTTTGTGCGTGACACAAGTAATTTTTCCAGCAATTGTTCACAGACAGATTATTTAACTTCTAATTCACTGTATCACAATTCCAGTCGGTCAGAAGATTACATACACGAAATTGAATGTGCCTTTTAACAGCTTGGAAAATTCCCGAAAATGATGTCATGGCTTTAGAAGCTTCTGATAGGCTAATTGACATAATTTGAGTCAATTGGAGGTGTACCTGTTGATGTAGTTCAAGGGCTACCTTCAAACTCAGTGCCTCTTTGCTTGACATCATGGGAAACTCAAAAGAAATCAACCAAGACCTCAGAAAAAAATTGTGGTCCTCCACAAGTCTGGTTCATCCTTGGGGTCAAATGCCTGAAGGTACCACGTTCATCTGTACAAACAATATACACCATGGGACCACGTAGCCGTTATAGCGCTCAGGAAGGAGATGCATTCTATCTCCAAGAGATGGTGCGAAAAGTGCAAATCAATCCCAGAACAACAGCAAAGGAGCTTGTGAAGATGTTGGAGGAAACAGGTACAAAATGATCTCTATCCACGAGTCCTATATCGACATAACCTGAAAGGCCGCTCAGCAAGGAAGAAGCCACTGCTCCAAAACCGCCATAAAAAAGCCAGACAACGGTTTGCAACTGCACATGGGGACAAAGATCATACTTTTGGGAGAAATGTCCTCTGGTCTGATGAAACAAAATAGAACTGTTTGGCCATAATGACCATCGTTATGTTCGGAGGAAAAAGGGGGAGGCTTGCAAGCCAAAGGACACCATCCCAACCGTGAAGCATGGCTGCATCATGTTGTGGGGGTGCTTTGCTGCAGGAGGGACTGGTGCACTTCACAAAATAGATGACATCATGAGGATGGAAAACTATGTGGATATATTGAAGCAACATCTCAAGACATCAGTCAGGAAGTTAAAGCTTGGTCTCAAATGGGTCTTCCAAATGGACAATGACTTCCAAAGTTGAGGCAAAATTGCTTAAGGACAACAAAGTTGAGGTATTGGAGTGGCCATCACAAAGCACTGACCTCATTCCCATAGAAAATGTGTGGGCAGAACTGAAAAAGCTTGTGTGAGCAAGGAGGCCTACAAATCTGACTCAGTTACACCATCTCTGTCAGGAGAAATGGGCCAAAATTCACCCAACTTATTGTGGGAAGCTTGTGGAAGGCACCCAAAACATTTGACCCAACTTAAACAATTTAAGGGCAATGCTACCAAATACTAATTGAGTGTATGTAAACTTCTGACCCACTGGGAATGTGATGAAAGAAATAAAAGCTGAAATTAATCCTTCTCTCTACTATTATTCTGACATTTCACATTCTTAAAATAAAGTGGTGATCCTAACTGACCTAATTCAGGGAATATTTACTTGGATTAAATGTCAGGACTTGTGACAAACTGAGTTTAATGTATAGTTAGTTTTATGTATTTGGCTAAGGTGTACATAAACTTCTGACTTCAACTGTATTTAACCTCAGCTGAAAACTGTGGTCCTGATTAAAGAAGCAATAAAAATGGCCTTCTTTGGACTAGTTGAGTATCTGGAGCATCAGCATTTGTGGGTTAGATTTCATACTCAAAATGGCCAGAAACAATTAACTTTCTTCTGAAACTTATCAGTTTATTCTTTTTCTGAGAAATGAAGGCTATTCCATGCGAGAAATTGCCAAGAAACTGAAGATCTCGTACAACGCTGTGTACTACTTCCTTCACAGAACATCGCAAACTGGCTCTAACCAGAATAGTACATTAGAGTGTCTAGTTTGAGAAACAGACGCCTCACCATTCCTCAACTGCCAGCTTCATTAAATTGTACTCGCAAAACACCCGTCTCAATGTCAACAATGAAGGGCGACTCTGGGATGCTGGCCTTCTAGGCAGAGTTCCTCTCTCCTATGTCTTTGCTATTTTGCCCATCTTAATCGTTTCTTTTTATTGACCAGTCTGAGATATGGCTTTTTGCAACTCTGCCAAGAAGGCCAGCATCCCGGAGTCGCCTCTTTACTGTTGACGTTGAGACTGGTGTTTTGCGGGTACTATTTAATGAAGCTGCCAGTGCAATTAGAAGTGGAGAGACGATTCGAGGATATCAGCAAGATGCAGCAAAAGGAAGCACATTTCAACTGGATGCGCAGTCCCTTGACTTCCTCCACCTCCCCATGAAGCTAGACACAAACCGCCTGCTGCGCCAACTCCACATGTTGGGAGACATCACAAAAAATACCCCATGCAGCTGTCCCAGAGGTTACTTCAACTCTGGCCAAAGTTCACCCACAAACGAGAGGTCTCTTCAGAGAAGGAGAAACCCTAATCAAACTGTGCCTCTGTCTTCCGATCTCTGTCATGTCCTAGGAGAGGACTTTTCCAACCCTAAATACGTGGGTACACAGCACAATGAGTCAGAAAAGGCTGAAACACCTGACCCTTATCCAAGTTCACTGAGAAATTCTGGACACATAGGACTTACATGCCCTGATGAGGTCCTTCATCAGCGGCACCCTGGAGCACAAGGCCACTTTTATTGTTTTATGACTGCCGGTGCACATGGCCCTGCAGCATGCGGTAATATTCTTTATTCAATGCATTTTGGGGATGTATTAATAGTTTTTTTCTGTGTTACAAAATGCCATATTAATGCATTGTTAATGAATTGAATGATGGTTGAACTCCAGTTCGGTCAAGCCATACTAGCCAGATGAAGCTAGCTGGAGGCAACAGGGATGTATATATATTTTCTAATCTTAATCTTTAACTATGCATTGTTAGAAGAATTTCCCTGTTAGTCTACACCTTTAGTTTACAAAGCATGTGACAAATAAAATGAGATTTGATTTTGAGGTAGCTGGCTAGCTTGTTTAGTTCGTTATCTAGCTACCTACCTACGTAGGTAGCTAGTTATTTTCATGAACTGAAGTTCCATTTCAATAGGAGAACAACAAGTGTCTGCCTACATCATACTTAGTCACATGGATTCCTAAATTAGTGCAAAGAATATTGATAATGATTGCAGTTTCTGGTCATTGTTTTCAGGCTGGTTGCATTGGTGCTAGGCTAGCTACTGTAGGTACCAAGCTAAACCTAGCTAGATACCCCAGAAGCTGCTAATATCATCTGTAACAAAGCTGTCATACTGCAAACCAAAGTCAACTTAATATGGGGAGACAGCTTACCTCCAGATTCCAAGATGTCATGGATGTTGACAAAATTCTTGATTATTATTCTGTGGTTTCTACTAGCTAGAATGAATCAGGTGAAATTGCCTGGGATGTGGCTGGCTGGCAGAAGCAACAGGATCACCATTCAGTCAAACAAATTACGGTTTATTAACAACGCAGTACTGTAAACACATCATGGCCATTGTTTGTACTTGTTTACAGACTTTTTTTTATGGCTTTGACAATGCTACTGAACATAGTGGCGGCGCTTGGCTTGCACATACAAATTCAGAGCACCTCAACATATTGTGGAATACACGTATAAACAATAGCCTAAATGTAGGTACATTTTTCTGGGGGGCAATGGGGAGATTTGGGATGGAGATGCAGGTGGGAAAGCGGTGTAGTCTTTTTCTTCATGCTATCTTGGCTGAGCTCCTATGTCAAGCACCGGGAAACAGACTCCATAATCTCAGGGAGGTAAGGTCTTGTCTTTTCGTTTAGCCAGTTGCTTGTAACTAGCCGACTGTAGAGATCAGCCCTAAATCACTACGAGTGGTGTGGTGCAGGCCAATTTATTGGATGCTTATGACAGCTCCCTGAATGCTCTGACTTCTGTGGAGGCCGCATCTCAGTAAATGCTGTACGGCCACTGCAGAGTTCAGATTGACCATGCAGGGTAATAGCAGTCAGAGTAATAGCAGCCATGATACAAGTCAGTATTCGACGTCCATCCATGTTTGAGGACGTTGGGAGAGGACGTTGGGAGATGACGTGGAAACCGGCCACTGGGGGCAACAGTGAACAGTGTTAGATTGAAGTAGGTTAGGTTTTGTTAGGGCATGGAGATGGTGAATGGGCATAAGCATCTGTATCTAGTGCCAAATGTTGCGTGTTTGAATCCAGCCATACAAAGTTGTTTTTGAGATTTTTGTTTTTAAGCCTTTCCCAAACCTTAACCCTTACCATAACCATTCGGAGTTATTACCTAACCTTAAGATTTTTGCATTTAACCCGAACTTTAAAAGGGTTAAAATGCAAAAATCTTAAGGTTAGGTAATAACTCCAAAAGGTTTGGAGATAATGCCTAAATTTACTTAAACACTTTGAAATTTGACGTTTGGAACAACTTAGAAATTGTACATTTGAGTATCAAAGATAAACATCTAATTCTGATGTGAGACTGTGGGAGCTAGTTGTAGCTAGCCCACTAGCACGCAACACATGTCGTGGCCCTGCCGCTGCTGGATAGAGGTGAACTCTTTTCTCTGCGATGGCTCCCATCGCTGTCCAAGGTCCTCAAACCATTTATTTTTGTGCTCAGTTTCATCTTCTGTACTTCTCTTCTTTACTTATTTAGTTATAACACCCCTCTCGTTTTCTCTCGCACTCTCTCTCCCACTCTCTCTCGCACTCTCTCTCTCGCACTCTCTCTCTCGCACTCTCTCTCTCGCACTCTCTCTCTCGCACTCTCTCTCGCACTCTCTCTCACACTCTCTCTCACACTCTCTCTCACACTCTCTCTCACACTCTCTCTCACACACCCTTTGTAATATGCAGTAGGCTACAAAGAAATGTGCACGCTGTGTATTAAGACCTTTTTTTTTGCAAACAGCCATGAGTTAAATTAAATTAGGCTGCAGTAATACTGTTACCAGATTGTGTCCTATGCTTAGGATACTTATCACATTAGGAATTGTATTGTTAGTCTGCATAGAGGCATGAAACGCTTTATTATTAAGGACATTTTTTTTCAGTCAGTACATCTTACTAAAACCAACTTCCCATGCACGTGGTTCTTATAGTAATTATTCAGTTGGTGGCCAGCTATTTAGTCAGGCCTACATATAGTTATATTGTCATCAGCTGATTCAGTAAATCATTTTCTGAATGACAGTCAAGTGATTAAAAGTGCTATTGTCTGCTTTATGTATAGAAGGATCTTGTGAGAAAAATTCTAAGTAATGAGTTAACGTCCACTGTGCGCAATTGTGTATAGGCTATCGCACAACACCCAACAATATGTTCTAATATTCATTCAGGACATTTAGAATGCCATTTCATGAAAAAGAAACATTCAATTATAGCCCTAGATATATGTTGTTAGACCCAATGTGTCTCTCCTCACTGATGTAAATGGGGAAAATGGTAGGCGATCGAATTGTGCATGTGACTTGATTGAATTAGAATGATATGAATAGCCTAAGGATGATGATGATGATGATGATGTGAGCCCAGTAACAAATTGACTGTAGCCCCTTTAATAGGCTATTGTTACTTTGTGTCTCTAAAATCACAATGCTTCCATTTACATATTCGTCTGACAAATAGTCAAAAATTATCAGCCTTTTACCAGATATGACTATTTTCACATGAACTGTATGTTTCCTTAACTGATCAAATTTCTGCAGGCTATTGGCCTATATCTAAGCATAATATTCTGCAAAAATGAACACATTTTTTTCCCTATCCCATAGCCTAAGAAACAGCATGATTTAATGAAAAGCACCAAACAGACATAACATTGTTTCACATCACATTCTACAACAGACTCAAACACAAACACGCAATAGGCTACAGCTCCTTCACAGCTGTTTCCCACCCAAATACAGGGAAATTGAAAGTACTATACTACGCATGCACTGAGTGCACAGGGGGGTATGTACGCAGTGCTGTACCTTCGTTTTACTCAACAAAAAGATACTTACGCATCTGTAACCACGGAAACCAGAAACTTACCTCAGACCGCCAGGTGTGTCTCAGACTGTAGGATTAGCTGGCCACAGTGGCTAGTGACATTGGCAGGCTTGGGACAATCCTGGAAGATGTTGTTCAAATGGGACCTGCAGAGTAAAGAAGCATAATACTGTTATCTTACTGTTAACATAACATACCCAATGCATGGGGCATTGTACACATAACTGTGTACATACTCTCTATGGTCCCACTGACAAAAATAAAGATTTAGATAGATAGATAGATAGATAGATAGATAGATAGATAGATAGATAGATAGATAGATAGATAGATAGATAGATAGATAGATAGATAGATAGATAGATAGATAGATAGATAGATAGATAGATAGATAGATAGATAGATAGATAGATAGATAGATAGATAGATAGATAGATAGATAGATAGATAGATAGATAGATAGATAGATAGATAGATAGATAGATAGATAGATAGATAGAAATACATGTAAAAAGTATTCAGAAATAGACTGTCCTCAGAAGAACTCTTAATTTATACATTGCTATAAATTAAGCTGCTTCATCAGTCACCTTCCAAAATGTCTGACTTTATCACATTGCCACATTATGTTAACTTCTCATTTTCCTCGTTGATTTTCCAATTACCAGTCTGGCTGTGCAACCACAGGACTGAGAACTTCTCTGATCGCTCAATACACACAAAGTGCATTCGGCAAGTACTCAGACCCCTTCACCTTTCCCACATTTTTTTACTTTACAGCATCCCCCCTCAATCTACACACATTACCCCATAATGATGATGCAAAAAAACTGTTTGTTTTTTATTTTAGCCAATGTATATACAAAAATATATATCACACTTACATAAGTATTCAGACCCCTTACTCAGTACTTTGTTGAAGTACCTTTGGCAGGGATTACAGCCTCCAGTCTTCTTGGATATGACGCTACAAGCTTGGCACACCTGTATTTGAGGAGTTTCTCCCATTCTTCTCTACAGATCCTCTCAAGCTCTGTCAGTTTGGATTGGGAGCATTGCTGTACAACTATTTTCAGGTCTCTCCAGAGATTTTCAAACGGGTTCAAGTCCGGGTTCTGGCTGGGCCACTCAAGGACATTCAGAGACTTGTCCCGAAGCCACTTGTCTTAGCTGTGTGCTTAAGATTGTTGTCCTGTTGGAAGGTGAACCTTCGCCCCAGTCTGAGGTCCTGAGCACTCTGGAGCAGGTTTTCAAGGATTTTGCTCTGTTCATCTTTCCCTTGATCTTGACTAGTCTCTCAGTCCCTGCAGCTAAAAAACATCCCCACAGCATGATGCTGCCAACACCATGCTTCACCGTAGAGATGGTGCCAGGTTTCTTCCAAACGTGACGTGTAGCATTCAGGCTCAATCTTGGTTTCCTCAGACTAGAGAATCTTGTTTATCATGGTCTGAGAGTCTTTAGGTGCATTTTGGCAAACTTCATGTGCCTTTACTGAGGAGTGGCTTCCATCTGGCCACTCTACCATAAATACCTCTTCCATTTAAGAATGATGGAGACCACTTTGTTCTTGGAGGCCTTCAATGCTACAGAAATGTTTTGGTACACTTCCCCAGATCTGCGCCTCGACACAATCCTGTCTCGGAGCTCTACGGACAATTCCTTCAACCTCATGGCTTGGTTTTTGCTCTGACATCCAATGTCAACTGTGGGACATTATATAGACAGGTGTGTGCCTTTCCAAATCATGTCCAATCAATTGAATTTACCACAGGTGGAGTCCAATCAAGTTGTAGAAACATCTCAAGGATGATCAATGGAAACAGGATGGACCAGAGCTCAATTTTGAGTCTCATATCAATTTATTTATTTTTATTTTTATTTTACCTTTATTTAACCAGGCAAGTCAGTTAAGAACAAATTCTTATTTTCAATGATGGCCTGGGTTAACTGCCTGTTCAGGGGCAGAACGACAGATTTGTACCTTGTCAGCTCGGGGATTCGAACTTGCAACCTTTCGATTACTAGTCCAACGCTCTAACCACTAGGCTACCCTGCCGCCCCGGTCTGAATACTTATGTAAATAAGGTATTTCTGTTTTTTATTTTTAATACATTTGCAAAAATGTCTAAAAACCTGTTTTCACATTGTCCTTATGGGGCATTTTATGTAGATTGATGATGAAAACAAGTATTTAATCCATTTTAGATTAAGGCTGTATGTAACAAAATGTGGAAAAAGGGAAGGGGTCTGAATACTTTCCGAATGCACTATACTCATTTTGAATGTCAAAAATGGTAAATTAACAGGTTGCACCTCAGGTAAATAGTTAATGCTGGTATCTTTTGACAACATTTAACAAGATGCACACTGTGTTTTGATGATTAGGAAAAAGTTAAATGAGGGTGTCTTCTAAGCAAGTAAATTACATGGAGTCATGTTGATCATTGTCTGACTCACAGAATTCTGTTACATAACCTAGACTGTATTGCTTTGAAATCCTCATAGCCCACAGTCAGTACAGGAAGCACTCAGGCTAGTGCAGAGAGTAGAGGGACTACTCTTTCATCTGTATCTGAGGCCTTACCCTTAAGCCTCTCAAATCCTGCTCTTAAGAGAAACCAAACACACACCGGAGTAGGAGAGAATCACAGGTGTCTGAGTGAAGTACAAACAGAATCAGTGTGCTCAGCACTGCTTACTGCCCAGCCTCACTTCATGCGAGAAAAAACTTTGCATTGAAATAATCGCTAACATTTGAAAGTGCTTGCTTCCTTTGTAGTGTTTGAAGATGAGGCACTTGTTTGCATTTACCTGTATATAAAAATATGGCGAAAATAAGTCTTCCTGACGCACATTTTCATCAACAATTTATTTTGTCTTTGTTGAAGAAATGTGTTTGAGTCCATGAATTATAAATAGCAAGAGCTAATCCACTACCAAGGATGAATATGGGTGTCAGCTGGCTTGCCTGGGGGAACATGATATACAGACCTTTCTGCCTGTTATCTGATTTCATTTCGGTGACGGCTTCTTTGGGCTTTAATATGGCTTCTGAATGATGTATGCCAAGGCTGCTTCTCAGCAATCTCTGTATTCTTAAAATGTTGTGAAGACAACAAACTGGACACAGAAGTCGTTTTAATATCTATTCTACGTTGGTTCAGCGGGATTTCATTGAAATGATGTGGAAACAATGTTGATTCAACCAGTGTGTGTGTCCCAAGCGGGAAGCTAATGGGTGATCCACAAAATGAGTCCTTTTTGTGTCCCTTTGATATTTTAAGTAGAAATTGTGCACCAATATGGAATTTTAAAAGCCTGTTATATTAAAAAAAAGATCACATGTAAAATTCAATCAGCCTTTTTAATATGAATAAGGACTTGCTAAAGTGCGAAAATTAAGCCTTCTCTGTGACTTATAGGAGGATTTTAACCCACTTAACCCCAAACAGTTTTCACCATCATTGTAAAGCCTTGGATATTTTGTTCCTTCGACAAAGTAATTTCCTAGAGATTATTATTTATTTCATGTGATTAGTGATTCATTTTAAGGTAATAAAAAAAACCTGTCCCTCATTTTAAGGTCAACCCTGTTACATGAACAGAACTCTCATTTTAATATGGTGAAACTATAATTGCTTTATACATTTTTTCAAAAGGAACGTTGAACATCTAACAGAAAAATCATAGGGTAAAAGCAGGAGAGAGAGAGAGAGAGAGAGAGAGAGAGAGAGAGAGAGAGAGAGAGAGAGAGAGAGAGAGGCAGGAAGAGAGAGAGGCAGGAAGAGAGAGAGAGAGAGAGAGAGAGAGAGAACACACACTCTCACCTTCCCTCCCAACTTGTCTGTGTAGCTTGACACATCTCTCTGGATCTGACATATCTGTTGAAGCACGAGCAGTCAGCTGTAGGTCCTGCTCTACTACCTCCCGCTAATGAAACAGTCACACTTCCCTCAACTCAAGAGGAAATGGAACAGGTTGTATTGTCTTTGCACCGTTCAGGGGCACAATGGTGACCTCAACAATAGCGAGTACATTGAACAGCGTCCCCAATAGCACCCATCTGTCGATTTTCTAGTTTTAGACTGTAAGAAAAACCTTGCTTGGATTAATGAGCAGGATCATAAACTACAATACTCTGAAGAGAGCGAGGGAAACATCTGTAAAGATTTAGCCAGAAGGCATCTTCCGTTTGTTTTGCTACTCTGAGGTTTCAATGAGAGGATGTCATCCTTGATCTTCTGCACTGTATGATCTCTGTCGTGTCAGATAGCTTCCTTATGCTTATTGCTTGACATCTGTTCAGTTAACATCTTATGCCAATTAAGAACTTGCTATCTTTCTTCTGGTACTCAGTGTCTACATAAGGGCACAGGTTGTGAACACTCACAAAAGCTCTGACGAAGGCCTTGAGGCCGACACGTAAAAGCTTAAAAATGAGCAGTGATACTCGCAAGAGCAGTGTGCGGGTTTCTTCTTTCTTTCTTATCTTATTCAACTGTTACCATGCACCTGCAACAAAGAGAGCTCAGATGTGCAAGTGCCTTTTTGAATTTGTACTCTTTCACTATCCCAAAGCCACAGGCATAGAGTGATACTCAAAGGGGCAATCAGCAGTTGCTACAACCTTGTAGAGTCCATGCCCTAACGAATTGAGGCTGTTCTGACAAACACTGTATAGCCTCAAGACATGGTTAAAACTATAATTTTGAGATCATGGATGCTCAGACCTTGCATCGGTAGCTCTGTTTATGGATTTGAGATTGATCAGATTTCTCCAGCTCCATCCCTCAACTTTTGACCGAAACAGCGGCGGGGAATTGCTTGGTTATTGTTTCTATGTGTTGTGTTAAATGTGCTGTGTTAAAGTATATGGTGATTTTCTCCCCAGGTATAGAGAACAAGCATATGAGATGTGCATGGATAAAAATGAGACCATTTTCTAGGTCAGTCTGTTCAGTCAGTGTTCCCGAAAACAACAACGAGTGGCAACGGGACTGAGCAATCTGACGCAAAAGCCAGATCATGTGCAGTGTGTGCAGCACTCGCATCCCTCAAAATGCGACTCGTCGCCAAACTGAGTCAGGCACCCACTCTGTGTAAGATGTCATCGCTCTGTGGCCAATTGTCCCGCCTCCAGGAGATTAGTGGTGAAGGATGGAGAAGCTGATCTAAACCCACAGGCAGGCAGGCCGCAGCCATGCCCTCTGCTTCGTGCCAGTCTCCCAGCCAGGCAGCTAAGGTCCAGACTGACAGAGACAGAGGGATGGGGAGACACGAGGCCCCGGCTAGCATTGTCCTGGGCCGTCCCCCAAATGGCACCCTATTCCCCATATTGTGCTCTACTTTTGACCAAAGTATTGCACTACATAGGGAATAGGGTGCCATTTGGGACACTGCCCTGGTCTCCCTCTGCCCAGGTCCGCCTGGGTATCTCTGGACATTAGTCTCTGACTGAGGGAAGACAGTGAAGACCAGGCCAAAGCACAGAGCAGATGCACTTTCATCCCAGAGAATGGGATTGGTCTCAGATGAAATTGTATTGACACAGATTTTAGGTTGGGGGATAAATAACCCTCATGGGATATTGAGATGATATTCCCCACACATATTGAGTTGTGAGCTTCATTCAAACTAAACAGAAATGGTCAAAAGTATAGAAAATGTAAACAAACTTGCTAACCCTCAGGAGCCCTATTCTATCTTGGATCCCTATTGGATATTGGATCCCTATTCTATCTTGGATCCCTATTCTATCTTGGATCCCTATTGAATATTGGATCCCTATTCTATCTTGAATCCCAATTGTATTTCGCAACGATTTGTTTTTGAGAATGTTTTTTTCCCCCACTTCTTTCTCAAAGGACCATGAAAAAGAGCGTAAATGAATCATTTCCTCTGCAGTTTATGTGAATCAATATAAGACCTGATCATCTCAGATAATCTGCGGACACTAATAAATCATTTTTTGGAGTACACTAAAACCAAAACACAGAGTGGAAAACAGAGTGACCCTAAGTCTCATTTTACGATTGATTGAAATACCATCAATTGTGGAATCTTCCCACACCCAGTGTCAACCAACAGACGTTCCATCTATGGCCTTTTGGAGGGAAATGTCAGATCAACAGAGGGAGGGAGGGAGGGAGGGTCCGACGAGCAGAGCAGTCGATGGGCAATTCAGCATACTGACAAACAATTACCAGTTTTCCTTTCCTATGAAGTGGCGAGGCAGAACACCGCTTACATGCAAGTCAAGTACCATCTACTATACTGTCTAAACACAGATTCAGACATAACTCAATTATGAGAGCCAGATGTGAGGAGCATTGTGACTGCAGTATATTTAAAAAATACAGTACATACTGTTACTCTATTGTGCATTTTGATGTTTAGGAAACAGTGGTGCACAGAGATTAAACCGATTCATGGTTTGATTCACAAATTACGGATATAAAGAACTGTTGCTATGGCAGCAGGCTGTCAAACAAATTCGATGTACCTTTTACATTCCAGGTCCGTGTGCAGATAAGACAGTTAATTACCAACATAAACATTAGAAAATGAAATGGAATGACAACCTATAACTTTAACGTGTGAGCTATCATCACTCCAAGAGTGGCTACATAGCCTACCTCTCACATAACAAATATTTTCTCAATTATTGCACATTGGTTGGACTGCAAGGTATTAAATACTGATTCCTTACTTTGTCCTAATTTTGTTGTGTTCCAACCTGAATTAAAAATGTATTCAATTTAGATGCTTTGTCACTGGCTAAAACACAACACCCTATAATGTCAAAGTGGAATTATGTTTTTTTTAATTTTTAATTTTGACAAATTAATACAAAATTGAAAGATGAAATACCTTGAATCAATAAGTATTCAACCCCTTTGTTATGGCAAGCCTAAAAATAAGCTCAGGAGTGAAAATATACTTAACAAGTCACATAATACTGAATATCCCTTTGAGCACGGTGAAGTTATTAATTTCCCATTGGATGGTGTATCAATACACTCATTCACTACAAAGATGCAAGCATCCTTCCTAACCTCTGTCCGGCAACAGAAAGGAAACCGCTTAGGAATTTCACTATGAGGCCAATAGTGACTTTAAAACACTTAAAGTTTAATAGCTGTGATAGGAGAAAACTGAAGATGGATCAACAACATTGTAGTTACTCCACAATACTAACCTAATTGACAGAGTGAAAAGAAGGACATCTGTACAGAAAATAAATGTATCCTGTTTGCAACAATGCACTAAAGTAATACTGCAAAGAAAATTCGCAAAGCAATTAACTTTTGTCCTGAATACAAGTGCCATGCAAATCCAATACAACACATTGCTGAGTACCACTCTCCATATTTTCAAATAGCATTGGCTGCATCATGTTATGGGTATACATGTAATCATTAGGACTGGGGAGTTTTTCAAGATAAAAAAAAAGAAGAAATGGAATTGAGCTAAGCACACACAAAATCCTAGAGGAAAACCTGGTTCGTTCTGCTTTGCACCAGACACTTGGGAGATTAATTCACTTTTCAGCAGGACAATAACCTAAAACACGAGGCCAAATCTACGCTGGAGTTGCTTACCAAATCATATCAAAGTTTATTTGTCACGTGCGCCGAATACAACAGGTGACAGTGAATGTTCCTGAGTGGGTATTCATACTTTCTGAAGGCACTGTATATTCCCATGTTGACCTGAACCTCTACTTCAATATGAAAGAAGAAACAAGCAATAGCATTTGAAAGTCTTTCGTTTATCACGGGTGCCTTTGGAGAAAGACATATATTAAAAAGAGAGTCAACTGAGAGTCAACAACTACCTACATCTAATTAAACAAAACTCAATCAAAACTTTTCATTTTCAGCTGGTGGTAAGTGGTATTTTCAGCTAGTGGCAAAAAGGTAAGTTTTAGAACTCGTCCCAATTTTTTTTTAAATAAATAAATAAATGTTGTGATGGCCAACAGCCAGGAGTTGTAGAGCTTTCTCCTGAATTATGCCATTTGTTTTCCAATTCTAAAAGCCTCCAAGGGCTGCTTTCAACATATTTCAGAAGCTCTGCAAAGTGAGAGGGAGGAGGAGTGGGAGAAGAAAAGAGGAGAGGATAGGGTGGGGGAAGAGGGAGAGGAGAGAGAGAGAGAAGATGAGGGAGAGAGAGAGAGAAAAGGCGGTAGAGGGAGCAGAGTGGTTGTGGGGCATCATGTATTCCTAATAGAGCTGGCTTCAGAGGGTATTGCATCCTCCTGTGGAAAGAGAGAGAGCAGAAGAGTGTGTTGCCCATACAGCCTTCCTCTCTCCTTTCTCCCCTTCTTCCCTCCTCAACACAGAGCCCAGACAGACACACATTTCATGGTTTGATAGCTTCTCTGTGTGATGCCACCGCCTGATAGCTTATCTGCAGGGTTCTCCTTTGGTTGGAGTTCAGTCCAGTAATCAGAGGGGCGAGGGGGGGGGGGGGGGGGGGGGGGGGGGGGGGGGGGGGGGGGACAGCCATTGACAAAGGCCCGCCGATGAGGAGATCAGATCAGGTGATAGAGAACACGGGCACAAACATGGGAGGGACAGGCTGGGATGGCAGGGGCCGGGAGGATGGCCCGGCATTAGAAAAGAGTTGGGCATTCATGGTAAACGTGATCTAAATGTGCCATAATTGAGCGTTACCTGTCCCAGTAGCCCGTTGTATGAGTCACATTGTGAGCCTTATCTCTCTCAACACATGGCTGCGCTCGGCAATCAAATCTGCAGCCAATCACTCGCCTCAAAATAAAGAGAAACACGGCATCAGGGAAGCAGGCAGCCTATAAGCCTTGAGTCAACCGCTCCAGCATCCAGCAGCTCGCCTTCAGCCGGCTTCGCCTCCCTGATACAGCTATCGCCCTCCTCTCCTCATGGTGCAATAAGTCCCTGTGCCAGTGTGGAGCTTCTCTGGATGGCATTATTGAAAGACGCGGCGGCAGACTGAGCCTTTCCTCTGATTAAGTCATTACAGGCCAGGGGAAGAATGAGCAGAGCAGGCCCTGGGTGGAGGAAGAAAGCCCTGATAGGGATTATGACTGCACCCTAGTGGCCACAGATAGATTTAAAGAGGCCCGGGCCTGTAGGGATTTGTTTCACATCTCCTATTATGCTCTCAAGTTTTATTGTCTGTGACTTTGAGATTGGGATTTTCTATTGACTTTGAGTCACTTAAGAAGGCTTGACATATACCCCCCCCCCCCCCCCCCCCCCCCCCAATGCGAGACACAATCACACACGAAACAAAGCAATACAAGCAAAACAACAAATTCTGAGACCTTGACTAATGAAGGCAATTGTGTTGATGTATGTAGCTCTGGGGGCTAAGAGAATGTACAGCACAGTGTGTTTTACCTTGTTTAGCCCATTGTTCCATTTGAAATGGAGTTAGGAGAAAGAGCCATTTTCGTCCAGCGCACAACAGCCCACATTTTTTTTATGAATGTTAATGCCTTCCCAGAGCACACAAAGTAGTCTGGGGGCATCCAGGGAGGGAAGGCTAGTGCCTGGTCGAAAATAAGGCCCAAGAAGAAAACCGTGTAATCCAGCTTTTCTATAAAATCCTTTTTTTCCTAAATGTCACGTTGAATCCGGACAAAGCCTTTACATGGCAACATGTAACAACGTAGCATTGTTTTCCAGTTAAGATGTCAAGGGAGTGATTTAGTTGTTGGCAAAGTGGATTTGGAGCATGATTCACACACCCTTTCTGTCAGAGTGGAATGAACAGCATGTTTACAAGGCAGGTATCGACCCAGTCCGCTGGGATGAGCTTGTTTGATGCTTGTCTGGTCTGGAGCATTTGACTCAGATTACTGTTCATTTGATTGATATGGGTAGAGAATTCCATGTAATGTCATGAGGAAAGAAAAATAGAATTATATAAGTTAAGACAAAATAGATCACAGGATTTAGAGTCACTGCTCCAGTTTCCGCAATCAATTTACTTGCACGTGATAGAACGGTACATTATAGCTGGTCTCATCAGATAACCTGGCACATTAGACTTAACCTCACCAATTGACAACACATTTTGCCTCAGCCTATCAAAGAGTCTTTATATCCACCAAACAATGGCATTTCTTAAAGATGCAATATTCAGATATCGTTCCGCCATTTCCTGGTTGCTAAAAGAAGAAAAAAAATGAAACTTAAGAATGGGAAGCACAGAAATAGCGCACATAGTACATATCTGCCACTTCTTAGACTTGCTTTCAATGAAAATTACAGATCTACAACTCACATTACTGTAAAAAAAATATATAAATGACGTCATTACAAGATGTACGTTTATTATAAAGATCAAGAGCCTTATGAACTTGTCATAATCATTGCTTCAAGGTGGCACACACTGCTAAAGTGGTTGACTTGGGTTTGAGCCCCCTTGCATCAAGCGTACTTGATGCTCGATTCAAAACGCATATGTGACAAAGTGGATGATTATAATAATGCATGCTAAGAGTTGCACATCTACACTGAGTTTTCAAAATATCAAGAACACCTGCTCTTTCCATTACATAGCCTGACCAGGTGAATCCAGGTGAAAGCCATTGATCCCCTTATTGATGTCACTTGTTAAATCCACTTCAATCAGTGTAGATGAAGGGGAGGAGACAGGTTGAAGGGGTGTTTCTAAGCCTTGAAACAATTGAGACAGACTGTGTATGTGTGCCATTTAGAAAGTGGAATGTGCAAGAAAAAATTGGAAGCGCCTTTGAATAGAGTATGGTAGTAGGTGCCAGGCGTACTGGTTTGTGCCAAGAACAGCAACGTTGCTGGGTTGTTCATGCTCAACAGTTTCCTGTGTGTATCAAGAATGGTCCGCCATCAGCCACCAGCCAAAAATGGACATCCAGCCATTCAGCGTTGCTTGATACATCCAGCCAACTTGATACAACTGTGGGGAGCATTGTAGACGACCTGGGCCAGCATCCCTGTGGAATGCTTTCGACACCTTGTAGAGTCCATACCCTGACGAATTGCGACTGTTTTGAGGGCAAGCGAGAGGGTGGGGTGCAACTCAGTATTAGGAAGGTGTTCCTAATGTTTGGTGTACTCAGTGTAAGTTTAGCCCACATGAGAAATGAAGCTGGGTTTTTCGTCTAACCGGGTTGTTAGCAAAGGGTTAAGTTTACCAGGTTATCTGATGGGAAAAGCGAACAAGTGGCGTTTTATCACGGGAACTACACCAACGATTTGAATTGGCTGATGAGGATTTTGAGGCTGAGAAACAGTAAACTGTTTCTAATGCCCCCAGTATATTTTGACAGCAATTTTATGCACCATAAACTAAACCATATCATCCAAGCACCTCACATTAACATAATCTCCCATTTTATATGACTGGTTTTACCTCAGCAGCCAGCGTAACAGTCATGTGTTTGACGCCCAAGGTTATTGCCTGTATGAGATGTGCAGTATGAAACCAGGGAAAGCTCTGTCAGTCATCACTGTGTTAGCCACACATTGTACATTGAGACTTTATTCAGCCAAGCATAGTCTTACAGGGGATGGTTGTCGATCTCTGTCTGACTAGTCCTCTGGGTCTTTCAACAGTAACGTACTTTTCTCCTCCCGTGCTCCCGAGACCATGGGAGAGAGTGAAATTAACATTTCATTATACACGTATTGATTTGTAGCTTTTCATGTTGCCAATGTACGTTTTCTCAAGGTGATGGAGATGATCATATGAAGACGACTTCTGGTGAGAAAAAAAATAGATTTTCAAATCAAGGCGGTGTTGAATGGAGAGAGGTGAACAAACACCCACACATCAGGTCAGAGAGAAAACAGAGGAAAGAGAGTCCCAGGGGAAAAGACAGAAAAACATACAGTATACTCAGTTCCTGTCTTCATTTTATATCAGTATTTCACATACTCAGGTCAGTAAAGTGTAGAAGTGGTCATTATGAACCCCATGCTGTCTATTTTTCATCCCTAAAACGCTGGTTGTCACTGGTTTGTAAAGTACGTGTCAAGAACAGATAGCATGGCTTCATGTTGCTGCGGCAGAGACTGCCAATCAAACACACAAGCAGAATGACCATGAGATCCCAAGTGGATGGAGTGGCTACTTGAAAGGCTGCAATGGAAGATGAGAAAAAACAAAGACTTCTTCTGTCCAGCTCTCTCTCTCTCTCTCTCTCTCTCTCTCTCTCTCTCTCTCTCTCTCTCTCTCTCTCTCTCTCTCTCTCTCTCTCTCTCTCTCTCTCTCTCTCTCTCTCTCTCTCTCTCTCTCTCTCTCTCTCTCTCTCTCTCTCTCTCTCTCTCTCTCTCTCTCTCTCTCTCTCTCTCTCTCTCTCTCTCTCTCTCTCTCTCTCTCTCTCTCTCTCTCTCTCTCTGCTGTGTGTTTCACAAAAGGCCTCTGTTTTTGTCCTCAGGCATTGCCTACATATTACATCGAGAGGAATACAAATGAACAGTCTTTTATAAATGGGCTTCCCTGTAAAAGGTGTCATGACGACGACCATTCTGACTATGGATGATGAGAGTGAGGGACATGGTTGTCTTTTGCATCCTCCAAAACTCTAATCCTGCCGTTCATTCAAAGTAATACAGCCTCTCTTTAGGGATCACAAGTTAGAGCAGGACAGAGAGAAACTTTGAAACTTCAATTGTCACTACCACATCGCCCCAAATAATGCATTGAGTCCTTTCCTAGACAGATAATCGGTTACAATTTGTTCAAGCCCCTCTTGACAAACTGCTCCATTTCTCCTGTTTAGAGCAGTGTGAGGTGTTGTAGTCGAGCCTGGCACTCCTCAGCGACTGTCATTGTTTTCCATTTGTGACGACAGCACCACCTCCTCCACTCAGGCAGCACACTCCGGGGAGACGAGGCGATCTGCCGTGCTGCCGCACTGCTCCAGCAGCCTGGGAGTGGAGTCAATCTGCCTCCCGAACTCCATCTCCATATGCAGCAGGAGGAGGGAGCGACAGACACCATTGCGGAACTATTCGAGACTGAGAGCGCCTAGTGTGAAACTGCTGTAGCGTGCCACGCTACCGGTGCTTACAGGAGTGGCCCTGCTGTGCATAGAATTCAATTTATTTTCTTTTTTACATTCAGTGGAAGTCTACTTTACGCTTGCACATACTCTGTTCCACTAGTAGACCTTGATTTTGCCAGGAAACCTCTCTGATAGTGTAAGAAAGTGTGTACGGTGTGATCAACTGTGAAATCCTAGCACTAGTTTGATCTTAAATGTGTCTCTTTTCAAACAACTGCCTGATAGTTTTGGTATGAAAGATAGAGATGATGGACCATCACACACATACACACATTGGAGAACTCAATTATAAAAGCCTTTAATGGGTCATATGTCCTATGATGGAGTCTATATGATGTATTGGGCAATCTCTGTACTGCACTGCCCCGAGCCCTCAATCCTCCCCCTTTCAAAACATTCACATGATCTAATTCTACCTGCAGTGCTGGGAAGAGAGTGTGTGATGCATGCCTGTGCCAGCCTAATGTTGTTGCAGAGGGCTCAATAACCCTGTACCAGACTCCCTGGATGACACAAGACCCCAAAACTGCAGGCTTTACAGCCTCATGCTCTCCACTAGGCTCTGGCCATCAGTCATCTTATTGAGGTTTGATTCCCAGGTAATGGTCGTATTTGGGTGTGTGCCTCAGCAGTCACACTTAGCTTTCAGTAGGGGTCTGTGATGATGCCGGGTACCTCTGATCTCTCTCCAGCTCGAAAATAGCAGAAGGGACACTGCAGGCCACTGTGTAGGGTGGAGACAGGAAAGAGGTCGAGCTATAACAAAGATTATTTACTTCTATTTACCAAGTCTAGTGAACGCTAATCATGTTGAAATACAATAACTATCAGTTCAAAGTGACTTGTAACCTGGACATCAATCATCATAAATGGAACATACATTGTAGAATGGAAGGTTAGAATGTAGAATGTTTGTACTGTAATTCATACCTCCGGTGTAGAATGGAAGGTTAGAATGTAGAATGTGTGTACTGTAATTCATACCTCCGGTGTAGAATGGAAGGTTAGAATGTAGAATGTTTGTACTGTAATTCATACCTCCGGTGTAGAATGTGTGTACTGTAATTCATACCTCCAGTGTAGAATTTGTGTACTGTATTTCATACCTCCGGTGTAGAATGGAAGGTTAGATTGTAGAATGTTTGTACTGTAATTCATACCTCCAGTGTAGAATGTGTGTACTGTAATTCATACCTCCAGTGTAGAATGTGTGTACTGTAATTCATACCTCGGGTGTAGAATGTGTGTACTGTAATTCATACCTCCGGTGTAGAATGGAAGGTTAGATTGTAGAATGTTTGTACTGTAATTCATACCTCCAGTGTAGAATGTGTGTACTGTAATTCATACCTCCGGTGTAGAACGGAAGGTTAGAATGTAGAATGTGTGTGCTGTAGTTCATACCTCCGGTGTAGAATGGAAGGTTAGAATGTAGAATGTGTGTACTGTAATTCATACCTCCAGTGTAGAATGTGTGTACTGTAATTCATACCTCCGGTGTAGAACGGAAGGTTAGAATGTAGAATGTGTGTACTGTAGTTCATACCTCCGGTGTAGAATGGAAGGTTAGAATGTAGAATGTGTGTACTGTAATTCATACCTCCGGTGTAGAACGGAAGGTTAGAATGTAGAATGTGTGTACTGTAGTTCATACCTCCGGTGTAGAACGGAAGGTTAGAATGTAGAATGTGTGTACTGTAGTTCATACCTCTGGTGTAGAATGGAAGGTTAGAATGTAGAATGTGTGTACTGTAATTCATACCTCCGGTGTAGAATGGAAGGTTAGAATGTAGAATGTGTGTACTGTAATTCATACCTCCGGTGTAGAATGGAAGTTACAGCATAAAGTTAGTCTCACCAACAGCCAGACACTTTCACAGTTCCAGTATCATGGGCACCTTGCAGGGTTGTGCAGCATATTTCCTCATATCCAACCTCGCCTATACTTTTAAACAAACTAGGACGTGGTTAATCACTTGGTTAATCAGGAAGTGATAACATGCGTATTCTGAATATGATCATTTTCATAGCGTACTTAGCATGCTGTAGCTTTAAAGCAAGCACATAGAGATAGAAATAGACATTTGCGCTGTGCTCAGTCCGACATAAGGTTTTACCCTGACAGATTGACTACACATGCACTCAGTGGGCCATTAGTGCTAGGTCAGCACAAGAAGCCTCAGCGTATCTACAGATAAAGACTCGACTAGTAACTTCCCCAGTAAGAAACACAGTGGATGCGTCCCAAATGGTCCCCTATTCCCTATATAGAGCACTACTGTTGACCAGGGCCCATATACTGTAGGGTGACATTTGGGACAAGTGGAGGGATTATACAACAGCAAGCATCCACCACATGTTGGGCTTTTAAACCATACATATATAAATAGAAATGATTCCATGTGTAATGATCTAAACCTAACCCAGCCGGTGACTAAGCCTACTATCCTTCAAAGTCAACTCTGATTGGTTGATCTTATTTTAACGAATACACCAGAGAAATATTATTCTACCAGTGTCTTCGTCCCCTGAGATATTAATTACCATTGCCCAGTTCTTTGTGTTAGAGATGTAAGAATACAAAAATCTAAGTCTAGTGACATCACAAGGAGGAACTTTAAAAACTTCAGTGAACAGGCTTTTTTACATGATCTTTATTTTAGTGACCTTGATTGTATTTCAGCTTTCCCTGAACCTGATGTAGCTTTCAGCCTTTTTACAGATGTCTTCAATACTATTGTGGATAATCATGCTCCCTTCAAAAAATTAAGGGTTAAAGATGGGTTGAAAGCCTTGGTGCACTCCAAAATTATCAGAAGTCATTCATAAAAGAGATCATGCTTGGGTTAAGGCAAGGAACACTGGCTTAGGCCCGGACTGGTAAGCTTTTAAGCAACTGAGGAATCATCGTGTAAGACAAATCAGAAAGGCTGAATCTGCTTATTATGTAACTGCTCTTTCGGATTGTATTGGGTATATGGCTAAATTCTGGAAAACTGTCAAATGCCTGAAGGGTTCTACTTCCTCCTCTCTGCCACAACAAATTAATTCAGACATTGGCCTCATTACAGAAAAAAATATGTAATTGAAACAACTTTGAAAGAACTTCTAAACCTATTCACAATGATATTGGGCTTGATGCTGATATGGGAAACTTGCTGAATGATCAGATAAATGAGAATTGAAGCCTTTCTTTAGTAGATAGTAGTGGTCAAAATAGTTACCGCCTCATTTCAAGGCATCCTTATCTAGCTAAGATTCTTGAGTCCTTGGTAAATGTACAACTTTGATATGTTTTATCTGAGAAATGTATTTTGAATGTAAACCAGTCAGAGTTTAGGCCTGGGCATAGCACTATCACAACATCCACTTGTTGCTAATTGTTAATGATTGCTAGTTGTTAATGATCTTGTCAATTCCTTAGACACTAAAATGTGTCTCTTCACTATTTATTTAAACGCCATTGGTCAATCTGTTTAATATTGTAAAGTGAACCCCTATATGCGGATGATACGATTATGTACGCACTACAGATGGCTATATCTATATTGGTGCGCTAATACACGACCAGTAAAGTCCCAGTGCACTATGAACAAAACTAACTCCAAAATATTCCGATTTTTCAGGGGGTGCTGCAGTCCCTGACGGATTTTAAACTTGTGCTTAATACCAGCAAAAACGAAATACATGTTTTTAAACGCTTGTAAGAATGTTTCCGGTGCACTACATGTTCAATCATTAGATGGTTCTCCAATCGAATGTGTTCCCGCATATAAATACTGAGGCATTTGGATTGATATGGATTTGAAGTTTTATAGATGAGCTGGTTAAGTGTTCCTACAGAAACAGATTGTGCCTTTCAGATAAATTAGCAGTAGAAAGGAAGCAGATTATTCAGTCAACCTATTTAACTGTTCTTGATTATGGTGACATTATTTATCAAAGCGAAGCTGCTACTAATTTCAAACCTTTGGATGCCATTTACCATAGTGCCCTTCGTTTTGTTACAGGTGAACGTTTTGATACTCATCACTGCATCCTGTACCAAAGGTTTGGCTGGACTTCACTAACAACCCTTAGATCACTACATTACTCCCTTTCTGTTTACATGGCCCTACTTCATAAATGTACACCTTATCTAAATTTGTTGTTGAGTCCCCGAAGCAATGTTCCAACATCCAGTGGATAGCCTTCTCAGAAGATTGGAGGCTGTTACAGAGGCGAAGAGGGGACGAACTCCAAATGAATGCACGACATTTTGGAATGAGATATTCCACGAGCATGTGTCCACACACGTTTGGTCATCTGGTGTATGGAAGTTTTTTTTTTAATACATCTTTGAATAAGGCTGTAACGTAACAAAATGTGGAAAAGGGGAAGGGGTCTGAATACTTTCCGAATGCACTGTATGTACAGTTGAAGTCAGAAGTTTACATACACCTTAGCCAAATACATTTACACTCAGTATTTCACAATTCTTGACATTTAATCCAAGTAAAAATTCCCTGTCTTAGGTCAGTTAGGATCACCACTTTATTTTAAGATGGTGAAATGTCAGAATAATAGTAGATAGAATGATTAATTTCAGCTTTTATTTCTTTCATCACATTCCCATTGGGTCAGAAGTTGATGTACAATCAATTAGTATTTGGTAGCATTGCCTTTAAATTGTTTAATTTAGGTCAAACATTTTGGGTAGCCTTCCACAAGATCCCCACAATATGTTTTGGCCATTCCTCCTGACAGAGCTGGTGTAACTGAGTCAGGTATGAAGGCCTCCTTGCTCACACACGCTTTCTTCAGTTCTGCCCACAAATGTTCTATAGGATTCAAATCAAATCAAATGTATTTATATAGCCCTTCTTACATCAGCTGATATCTCAAAGTGCTGTACAGAAACCCAGCCTAAAACCCCAAACAGCAAGCAATGCAGGTGTAGAAGCATGGTGGCTAGGAAAAACATCCTAGAAAGGCCAAAACCTAGGAAGAAACCTAGAGAGGAACCAGGCTATGAGGGGTGGCCAGTCCTCTTCTGGCTGTTCAAGGTGGAGATTATAACAGAACATGGCCAAGATGTTCAAATGTTCATAAATGACCAGCATGGTCAAAAAATAATAATCACAGTAGTTGTCGAGGGTGCAGCAAGTCGGCACCTCAGGAGTAAATGTCAGTTGGCTTTTCATAGCCGATCATTAAGAGTATCTCTACCGCTCCTGCTGTCTCTAGAGAGTTGAAAACAGCAGGTCTGAGACAACTAGCGCGTCCGGTGAACAGGTCAGGGTTCCATAGCCACAGGCAGAACAGTTTAAACTGGAGCAGCAGCACGGCCAGGTGGACTGGGGACAGCAAGGAGTCATCACGCCAGGTAGTCCTGAGGCATGGTCCTAACTCAACCGACTCAAGTGACGCCCCCATCCTAAGGACGGCATGGAAGAGCACCAGTAAGCCAGTGACTGTAATAGGGTTAGAGGCAGAGAATCCCAGTGGAGAGAGGGGAACCGGGCAGGCAGAGACAGCAAGGGCGGTTCATTGCTCCAGAGCATTTCTGTTCACCTTCACACCCCTGGGCCAGACTACACTCAATCATATGACCTACTGGAGAGATGAGTCTTCAGTAAAGACTTAAAGGTTGAGACCGAGTCTGCGTCTCTCACATGGGTAGGCAGACCATTCCATAAAAATGGAGCTCTATAGAAGAAAGCCCTGCCTCCAGCTGTTTGCTTAGAAATTCTAGGGACAATTAGGAGGCCTGCGTCTTGTGACCATAGCATACGTGTAGGTATGTACGGCAGGACCAAATTGGAAAGATCGGTAGGAGCAAGCCCATGTAATGCTTTGTAGGGTAGCAGTAAAACATTGAAACCAGCCCTTGCCTTAACAGGAAGCCAGTGTAGGGAGGCTAGCACTGGAGTAATATGATCAAATTTTTGTGTTCTAGTCAGGATTCTAGCAGCCGTATTTAGCACTAACTGAAGTTTATTTAGTGCTTTATCCGGGTAGCCGGAAAGTAGAGCATAGCATCTCATCTAGAAGTAGCAAAAACATGGATTAATTTTTCTGCATAATTTTTGGACAGAACATTTCTGATTTTTGCAAAGTAACGTAGATGGAAAAAAATCTTGATATGTTCGTCAAAAGAGAGATCGGGGTCCAGAGTAACGCCGAGGTCCTTCACAGTTTTATTTGAGACAACTGTACAACCATCAAGATTAATTGTCAGATTCAACAGAAGATCTCTTTGTTTCTTGGGACCCAGAACAAGCATCTCTGTTTTGTCTGAGTTTAAAAGTAGAAAGTTTGCAGCCATCCACTTCCTTATGTCTGAAACACAGGCTTCTAGCGAGGGCAATTTTGGGGGCTTCACCATGTTTCATTGAAATGTACAGCTGTGTGTCATCCGCATAGCAGTGAATGTTAACATTATGTTTTTGAATGACATCCCCAAGAGGTAAAATATATAGTGAAAACAATAGTGGTCCTAAAACGGAACCTTGAGGAACACCGAAATTTACAGTTGATTTGTCAGAGGACAAACCATTCACAGAGACAAACTGATATCTTTACGACAGATAAGATCTAAACTAGGCCAAAACTTGTCCGTGTAGACCAATTTGGGTTTCCAATTTCTTCACATTCCAAGAATGTGGTGATCGATGGTATCAAAAGCAGCACTAAGGTCTAGGAGCACGAGGACAGATGCAGAGCGTCGGTCTGACGCCATTAAAATGCCATTTACCACCTTCACAAGTGCAGTCTCAGTGCGATGATGGGGTCTAAATCCAGACTGAAGCATTTTGTATACATTGTTTGTCTTCAGGGAGGCAGTGAGTTGCTGCCCAACAGCTTTTAAAAAAATGTTCGATTCGATATAGGCCGATAGTTGATGTTTGACTTTTTCAAGAAAGGCTTTATTACTGCCACTTTAAGTGAGTTTGGTACACATCTGGTGGATAGAGAGCCGTTTATTATGTTCAACATAGTAGTTTAGTTGGAATATGGTCCAGTATATGGTCCAGTATACAGCTTGAAGGTTTAGAGGACATTATTATTTTCATCAATGTGTCAAGAGATATAGTACTAAAACACTTGAGTGTCTCCCTTGATCCTAGGTCCTGGCAGAGTTGTGCAGACTCAGGACAACTGAGCTTTGGAGGAATACGCAGATTTAAAGAGGAGTCCATAATTTGCTTTCTAATGATCATGATTTTTTCCTCAAAGAAGTTAATGAATTTATTACTGCTGAAAGCCATCCTCTCTTGGAGAATGCTGCTTTTTAGTTAGCATTATTGTTCTTATTTTCCTCAATTAAGTTGGAAAAATAGGATGATCGAGCAGCAGTGAGGTGTCGTGTCTTTGGCTATGCCGGATTAAGTGATATGACATGCTATTCTCCGTCATTAATATTACCTTATTGAGCTAATCATGTCAATGTAATTAACTAGAGAGTCTGGAATCACTAAATACTATTTGTAGAGCTGTTATCTTTCCAAATAAACTGTTAAAGACCTATTAATATTTTACATCAATAGCAGTCAATATTAATCATCATCTTAATTCAGTCTCATCTGAAAGTTGTAAATTCTTGGTTATCTGCACAAACCCTGGCTAACAAGTTGAATCAGCAATGCAAAATTGAGTTTAATTATTTATTTACTAAATACCAAACTAATCACACAGAATTACACATACATATATTTAAATCATAACTTGATTACAAATTACGTCAAAGGAAAATGTCCCTGGCGGGCGGAACAGATATGACAGCTGGTTACACAAAAGAAAAGGGTCTGGGTTTGAGTGAAAGAGCGGGAAGACTGAGGAACAAAGGGCTAAGCTGTGCTGTCGTAAATACAGTATCTTATGCATTCTAAATTACCGCCCATTTGGAAAAGGAAAATGCAATAAATATTTATTCTAAACTGAGCTTCAGTAGGTTGGTGTTAGATGGAAGGCCATGTTGCCCAACCGAGTCCTTTGAAGAATGTCTCTGCTGGTAAATTGAATATGTTGTAGTAACGTTGTTGTGTGGTAGACGGGATACTCTGTCTGTTCCTTCCTAACCCTCGTTTGCAGAGGCTGTTGCTAACTCAACGGCTAGGAGGTATCACTTCTGTAGTGAACAAGAGTTCAAAGTTCATACCATTCGCAACCAAAGCTCACACTGATGTTGGCTTCGTTCTATAGTTATTATCTGAACCATTTTGACATCGGACCGTTGTCCTTTCGTCCTCGGAACAGGAGGTTATATTGTGGTCAAGGGCTTATATAGGAAGGGAGAGGAGGGCGTGTCTGAAAAGTTTTATAGCCCATGTCCATTCACAGGGGCGGACCACTGATTGAGCAGAGCCCTATCTTATGAAAACCCAAATCTCACATTTTAGAAGCTAAAATTACATTTCATCCCATCACGAATAATTTCATATTCAAACATTTAAACTGAACAACAATTCCATGTGAATCCGATAACTCTGATGTGTAGACTTTCCATTGTAGAGTTTGTCATCTTATCATTGATGAGAATGTCTCAGATGACAAACGAACTGACATCATATTCATTAAGTACCACCACATATGTTCAATTGGTCGGATTACCAGAATATAGTTCATTTCCCCCTACCTTCTGATGTTCCCAGTATCTCTATGTTATCCAAGGGTTTTGCAAATGTAACATCAGTAGGGTAGAGAGAGGAAAAAGGGGGAAAGAGGTATTTATGACTGTCATAAACCTACCCCCAGGCCAACGTCATGACAGAGAGCTCTTCGATACTGCATGGTACTGTCTTTCCAAGCTAGTCTGAAGACTTCCAGTTTGGTATGGCGCAATTTCCATTCCAATTTTCTGGAAGCTTGCTTCCGAGCTCGAGTATTTTCTGTATACCAGGGAGATGGTTTTAGTTTTTAGGGGTGCAACTGCATCTAGGGTATTGCGCAAGGTTAAATTGAGTTCTTCAGTTGAGTTCCTCAGTTAGGATTGAGGTCAAGGCTTTGTGATGGCCACTCCAATTCCTTGACTTTGTTGTCCTTAAGCCATTTTGCCACAACTTTGGATGTATGCTTGGGGTCATTGTCCATTTGGAAGACCCATTTGCGACCAAGCTTTAACTTCCTGACTGATGACTTCAGATGTTATATCCACATAATCAATATATCCACATAATTTTCCTACCTCATGATACCATCTGTTTTGTGAAGTCCACCTGTCCCTGCTGCAGCAAAGCACCCCCACAACATGATGCTGCCACACCCGTGCTTCATGGTTGGGATAGTGTTCTTCGCATTTTATAAGCCTCCCCCTTTTTCCTACAGACATAACGATAGTCATTATGGCCAAACAGTTCTATTATTGTTTCCTCAGACCAGAGGACATTTCTCCAAAAAGTATGATCTTTGTCCCCATGTACAGTTGCAAACCGTAGTCTGGCTTTTTGATGGCGGTTTTGGAACAGTGGCTTCTTCCTTGCCTTTCAGGTTATGTCGATATAGGACTCATTTTACTGTGGATATAGATACTTTTGTACCGGTTTCTTCCAGCATCTTCACAAGGTTCTTTGCTGTTGTTCTGGGATTGATTTGCACATTTCGCACCAAAGTACGTTCATCTCCAGGAGGCAGAACGTGTCTCCTTCCTAAGCGGTATGACGTCTGCGTGGTCCCATGCTGGTGTTTAAGATGCGGGAGGACAATTTTCTTTTTTTTATGAGCATGGCCTTATTTCTATTACAGCATTCTATGCCAGCATGACTGGCATTCGTATTCCATTCACCCAGCACAATGTAACATCGATAGGTATAGGCTACTACATGATACTCAAATTTTCCCTATACCCATCCTAGCCTATGAATTAATAAGGTTTACAATGCAGGAGCACAGGTCAAAAGACGTTTTGGTAAATCAATACCGCCTTGCACACTCTTGCCTGCATCTAGCTGATCTAGGGTGTTATCATTAGTCCAACAGTTGCAAACGAGAGTTCCTATTGGACAAGTTTGGTTCCATTTAAGAAACATTTTTCAACAGAATCGGCCAAATGAATACCCCCCTGTATCACACGCAAACACAGTTCACTTTTAGAGCAGCCACATACAAACAGCATGATCCATTAGATAGTTGCATAATTAAATTTTGCATCTACGCACTCTCCTCCTCTCACCTTTTCCCTTCGCTTGTGGACTTCAGTGCACAACACATCAGTTGTCTGTGACCAGGTGAAAAGATCTTTCCAAGCCAAGTCTTCTTATCATAACTGCTAACGGCGACACACAGGCTACATCGTAGTCACCATATTAACGTCATAGTCAACATAGCTACTAGTACTAAAACGTTAGTAATACCCAATACAATCATGCAGTAAAGTGTGCAGCAAGCAGTTTAGCAGCTACACCTGCGGGCCCCAGTGGCAATACATTAATAAAACCAAATGCTTACCTTGACTTGGATTAGTTCCCGTGTTAAATAGCTATAGCCAGCTATCTAATATAGCATCCCTCTCTGTTTGAGTTGGGTGTTTGAGAAGGCTAAACAAGCTAGCTGCATTCACTAGCTAAGCAAGTGAAAGTGAATAAAATACAAAATATAGCTAGCTCTCTTTCTCTCTCTCTTGCTTCTCCTTCATTTTTGAAGAAATTAATTTGTTCAAAACTGTTCAACTATTGTCTTTCACTCTCTTTGAGTCAACTACTCACCACATGTTATGCGCCGTAGTGCTAGCTGTAGCGTATACTTTAAGTACAAGATTCATTCTCTGATCCTTTGATTGGGTGGACACCATAATCAGTTCATGCTACAAGAGCTCTGATAGGTTGGAGGACGTCCTCTAGAAGTTGTCATAATAATTACTGTGTAAGTATATGGAAGGGGGTGAGAACCATGAGCCTCCAAGGTTTTTTAAGGAAGTCAATGTACCCAGAGGAGGACGGAAACTAGCTGTCCTCTGGCTACACCATGGTGCTGCCCTACAGAGACTCTGGCGGCTCGGGACAGGCGGGGGAGACTCTGGCGGCTCGGGACAGGCGGGGGAGACTCTGGCGGCTCGGGACTGGCGGGGGAGACTCTGGCGGCTCGGGACTGGCGGGGGAGACTCTGGCGGCTCGAGACAGGCTGGGGAGACTCTGGCGGCTCGGGACTGGCGGGGGAGACTCTGGCGGCTCGGGACTGGCGGGGGAAACTCTGGCGGCTCGGGACTGGCGGGGGAGACTCTGGCGGCTCGGGACTGGCGGGGGAGACTCTGGCGGCTCGGGACAGGCGGGAGTACCTGTAGTGAGGAGATGGAGAGAAAGCCTGGTGCGGGGGGCTGCCACCGGAGGCCTGGTGCGTGGAGGAGGCACCGGATAGACCGGAACGTGGAGGCGCACTGGAGGTCTCGAGCACCGAGCGAGGTGTAATAGACCACACTGGGCTGTGCTGGCGAACCGGGAACACCATGCATAGGGCTGGTGCCATGTACCCCGGTCCGAGGAGACACACTGGAGACCAGATGCGCTGAGCCGGCTTCATGGCACCTGGCTCGATGCCCACTCTAGCCCGGCCGATACGAGGTGCTGCGATGTAAGACACCGGACTATGCCTGCGCACCGGGGACACCGTGCGCCTCAAGGCATATCACGGTGCCTGCCCGGTCCACCTCTCTCCATGGTAAGCACGGGTATTTGGATCAGGTCTCCTACCTGACTTAACCACGCCCCCACGCCCCCTGTGTGCCTCCAACCAATACATTTTTGGGGCTGTCTCTCGTCCCAGCCGCGCTACCGTGCTGCCTCCTCATACCACTGCCGCTCAGCTTTCGCTGCCTCCAGCTCTGCTTTGGGTCGGCGATATTCCCCAGCCTGTGCCCAGGGTCCCTTGCCGTCCAGAATCTCCTCCCATGTCCGTGAGTCCCAAGATTTCTGCTGTTGCCCGATACCAGGCTGCTTGGACCTTTGGTGGGGGGTGATTCTGTAACGTTCGTTGTCCTCGTCTGAGGAGTATGAAGGATCGGAGGACCAATGCGCAGCGTGGTACGTGTTCATGATGAATTTATTAAACACAGAACACTAAAACAAAAATAACAAAGCGAATGACACGAAACGAAACAGTCCTGTCTGGTGACATACACAAAGACAGAAAACAATCACCCATGAAACACAGGTGGGAAAAGGCTACCGAAGTATGATTCTCAATCAGAGACAACTAATGACACCTGCCTCCGATTGAGAACCATACCAGGCCAAACACAAAATACACATAGTAAAACGAACATAGACAACCCACCCCAACTCATGCCCTGACCAACCTAAAACAAATACATAACAAAAGAACTAAGGTCAGAACGTGACAACTGTTGAGAGTACTGTAAACCTCATATCAAATCAAAGTTTGTCACATGCACCGAATACAACAGGTCACCTTACAGTGAAATGCTTACTTACAGGCTCTAACCAATAGTGCATGTATTAGGTGAACAATAGGTAAGTAAAGAGATAAAACAACAGTAAAAAGACAGGCTATATACAGTAGCGAGGCTATAAAAGTAGCGAGGCTACATACAGACACCTCTTAGTCAGGCTGATTGAGGTAGTATGTACATGTAGATATGGTTAAAGTGACTATGCATATATGATGAACAGATAGTAGCAGCAGCGTAAAAGAGGGGTTGGCGGGTGGTGGGTGGCGGGACACAATGCAGATAGCCCAGTTAGCCAATGTGCGGGAGAACTGGTTGGTCGGGCCAATTGAGGTAGTATGTACATGAGAGTATAGTTAAAGTGACTATGCATGTATGATAAACAGAGAGTAGCAGCAGCGTAAAAGAGGGGTTGGGGGGGCACACAATGTAAATAGTCCTGGTAGCCATTTGATTACATGTTCAGGAGTCTTATGGCTTGGGGGTAAAAACTGTTGAGAAGCCTTTTTGTCCTAGACTTGGCACTCCGCTACCGCTTGCCATGCGGTAGTAGAGAGAGCAGTCTATGACTGGGGTGGTTGGCGTCTTTGACCATTCTTAGGGCCTTCCTCTGACAATGCCTGGTGTAGAGGTCCTAGATGGCAGGCTGCTTTGCCCCAGTGATGTACTGGTCTGTACTCACTACCCTCTGTGGTGCCTTACGGTCAGAGGCCGAGCATTTGTCGTCCCAGGCAGTGATGCAAACAGTCAGGATGCTCTCGATGTTGCAGCTGTAGAACCTTTTGAGGATCTCAGGACCCATGCCAAATATTTTTAGTTTCCTGAGGGGGAATAGGCTTTGCCGTGCCCTCTTCACGACTGTCTTGGTGTGTTTGGACCATTCTAGTTTGTTGGTGATGTGGATACCAAGGAACTTGAAGCTCTCAACCTGCTCCGATACAGTCCTCCTTTTCCTGTAGTCCACTATCATCTCCTTAGTCTTGGTAACATTGAGGGATAGGCACCACCCGACCAGGTCTCTGACCTCCTCCCTATAGGCTGTCTCGTCGTTGTCGGTGATCAGGCGACACTGTTGGGGCGTCTGCAAACTTAATGATGGTGTTGGAGTCGTGCCTGGCCATGCAGTCATGGGTGAACAGGGAGTACAGGAGGGGGCTGAGAACCCACCCCTGGGGAGCTCCAGTGTTGAGGATCAGCGTGGCAGATATGTATCTACCTACCCTCACCACCTCACCATCCTTAGCTTAGTGATGAGCTTTGAGGGTGCTATGGTGTTGAACGCTGAGCTGTTGTCAATGAATTCTCACATAAGTGTTCCTTTTGTCCAGGTGGGAAAGGGCAGTGTGGAGTGCAATAGAGATTGCATCATCTATGGATCTGTTTGGGCGGTATGCAAATTGGAGTAGGTCTCGGGTTTCCGGGATAATGGTGTTGATGTGAGCCATTACCAGTCCTTCAAAGCACTTCATGGCTACGGATGTGAGTGCTACGGTTCTGTAGTAATTTAGGCAGGTTGCCTTTGTGTTCTTGGGCACAGGGACTATGGTGATCTGCTTGAAACATGTTGGTATTACAGACTCAATCAGGGACATGTTTTAAATGTCAGTGAAGACACCTGCCAGTTGGTCAGCACATGCCCTTCATTGCATAACAGTGTGTTTTAATCAATGATTTGGTGAGTGAATACATTTAGTATATAGTTTTATCTAACTTTTCTGATGTTTTACTATTTTCATTTTTATTAAATTCACTGAGGATGATCCTCCCCTTCTTCCTCTGACGAGCCTCCACTGATACATTGGTGCAACGTATTCTCACCAGCAGAGCTGTAGTTGCTAGTTGGAAAATCACTTTCTAAACTGTGAAATGCCTTTGTATAGGAATGGAATACCACACTGGGATTCCCCACAAGATATTGGCACTGTGACGAAAGACACGGATGCATCTATGGTCTCCTCAGCATAAGGCCTGTCCAGCCAACTCCCCCACCCTACCTCTCCTCCTCCTCACCCATCTACCCCCTAGCCTTACCGTCTTCAACTGTGGAGAGGAGACTTTCTCTTCCTTCCTCCCACCTTCCCTCCTCCCTCTTGCTTTATGTGCCTTTAAAGAGGTGCCTGGGCAGAAACATTTAATTATTTGTTAGCTAATAGCAGCCTCTATCTCTGGTTCACCCACCACTCTGCTGGTCAATGACCAGACATTAATCCCGAAGGGCATTTAAACATGTTTACCACAGCTTCTATACTGCACAGACTGTTGTCACCAGAATACTGAGATGATATGTCACTCTAAGGGGTCACAGGGTCAGCCACATGATGATTTCGTCCAGAAGAAACTGGGAATATCATACCATTTTTATTTCCTGGTATTTAAGTCTAGATTTTCACAGAATCCTTAAATCCAGGTAAAACGCGATAATCACCTTTTCATCAATGTGTGCCTGATATCTCATCCCTCTCACACCCTGAGGCCTTCTCATCTAATGAGAGCTGGTAATTCCTTCCATAGGCCCAGCTAGCCCAGAGTGCAGTATCAAGACATCAATATCCACTAAACTACTATAATATAAGTCAAAATGGATTGTGGAGAGGACCATTCCCAAAAGTGGATTCTCATTGGCTTGTCTAAAAGATATAATGGTTTCTCTCAACGGACCAGAACATCCCAGTTTATACATGATCAGTTGAAAGAAGTTATATAGACATCTGAAACAGCTGAGTAATATGGTTGCATCCCAAATTGCACTCTTTACAGTGCATTACTTTTGACCTGGGCCCATAGGGCTCTGATAAAAAAAGAAAGAAAGTAGTGCACTATGTAGGGAACAGGGTACCATTTGTGATGCCGCCTATCTGTTCTCATCGAGAAAGACTGTAGTTTATAAATGTGTTGTGCATAACTTCTTAAACAATGATCAGACCTCCAGTTTTATTGGCTGTGCCCTGGAGAGGTTAATTAACACAGAATAGAACATTTTCAAAGTGTGAGAACAGCAAACTATTGTCTATTCTGCAGTACATCAAAGACAACTAATACACTATTGGAGGCATTATCAGGCGACGTGGCAGAAAGTACGAGTATATAAGCATGGTTTGCTGAGGCAATTACTTTAGGATCACGTCTATTCTGGAGTCAAAACATTTAAATTAATCTAGTTCGTACTGCTGCGCAGCTTAATTAATGTTTGTCTCTCTTCTGAACATGATGTTTGCAGCGGCAAAGTCTCAGTAAATACTCAGTGTCAGAGACAGAGTACAGAAGCTAGCAGCACTCCACCCATGCCCCCCGTCTCTGTCAATCCCATTCACGGTAGGGAGACATGTACAGAAGGAGGCATCATCCAATACTGCTGTGTCATAACCACAAACATCCAGAATGAAGTGTACCCACACTGAGTTTAAAAAGAAAAATCACACTCTCACTTCCATTTTTTAAATTGATCCCACAGATATGGGATCATTAGAATTGGCATGGAAGGAAGAAGGAGGCCTGCTTTGATCCCATGGCGGTAGAAGGCAGACAGCTTAAGAAGAGTGAGTGGGAGGGAAAGATTAGATGAGTGGAGGGGAGGGGAGGGTAGGGAAGGAGGGATGAGGAGTGGATGGGGAGGGAGGAAGAGATGCCCAGACTTATTGGAGAATGGTACATGTCTTGGCCTGAATTCCATGTGTTGGGTGCGGAAGGAACGGAGGGATGACAGGGATGGAAAAGAAGTGCGGAAATGAGGGAAAAGAGGGATGAAGGGAACAGATGGAGGGAAAGGAATGATGCAGTGGGGGCTTGTGGTAGGGGAGATCTTCATGGGCTTTTGATATCCCTCTGCTGGTGTGGGGACAGTGTTTTGGCCAAGTGTGTGGGGTCATGTCCTGCCTGATTGGCTCTGTCCGGGGGTATCGTCAGACTGGGCCCTGACCCTCCCTGTCTCAATCTCCAGTATCTATGCTGCAATAGTCTATGTGCTATGGGGCTAGGGTCAGTCTGTTATATCTTGTGTAATTCTCCTGTCTTATCTGGTGTCCTGTGTGATCTTAAGTATGCTCCCTTTAATCCTCCCATCTCTCTCTCGCTCTCACTCTCCCCTCCCAGAGGACCTGAGCCCTATGACCATCCCTCAGGACTACCTAGCCATCAAGCTAACGAAGTTAGTCCCAGATTAGTTTTCCAATGGAGACCTCCAAGTCTGGAGAAGTCAATGAACAGTTCCAGGGCTGTAGGAGCTGTATCTACTGCGCTTTGTTTTGGGACAAACTGTATCATTCAGAGTTACAATGCTGCATTTGTTTGCTTGCCGAGGACTATAGGCTTGAGGTGGCTTCCTTGATCACGCAGGTCGTCAGCCTACGTAAGGAACTGGGGAAAAACGCAGAGTGGAATGTTTACCTTTTCTACACCGGTGGTTGGGCGCCGTTCGGTTGTTTGGGCGCTGTTCGCGCTTGTTGGATGGATCTCAGCCTTGTTGTTTGTCTTTATCCGACTGGCCAGTGTTGCCCGGTGTTCATTTGCCAAGGCAGCCATCTCCTGCCTCTCCTCCCCCATCTGATAGCGGAGTTGAAGGAGCACAGCAAGAGGAGCATGGCAAATAAATGATGGTCGCATGTAGGACTGCGGCGGTCATGAAATTTTGTCAGCCGGTGTTTGTCAAGCAAATAACTGTCGGCCTCACGGTAATTTACCATTGACTAACATAAACCCATTTAGCAACTCCTGGCTTCCACACATAGCCTACAAGCCAATGATGCATACCTTTGGAACATCTACATTTTAAAAAGTCTAATATATCTATGGTGGCAAGAAAAAGTATGTAATACCTTTGGAAATACCTGGATTTCTGAATAAATTGTTAATCATTTTTGATCTGATCTTCATCTAGGTCACAACAATAGACAAACACAGTCAACTTAACCTTTTGTTACTAGGGGGCAGTATTTTCATAACGTTCCCGTAGTAAACAGGATATTTTGTCAGGACAAGATGCTAGAATATGCATATAATTGACAGCTTAGGATAGAAAACACTCTAAAGTTTCCAAAACTGTAAAAATATTGTCTGTGAGTATAACAGAACTGTTATTGCAGGCAAAAGCCTGAGAAAAATCCAATCCAGAAGTGACTCATCTTTTGAAAGCTCTGCGTTCCAATGCGTCCCTATTGAGCAGTGAATGGGCTATCAACCAGATTACTTTTTCTCCGTATTCCACAAGGTGTCTACAGCATTGTGACGTAGTTTTACGCTTTTATGTTGAAGAATACCCGTAAGCGGCTACATTGCGCTTCTGGTCACCTGATGGCTCCCAGAGTGATTATCGCGTAAAATACAGAGGTAGCCATTATTCCAATCGGTCCTACTGAAAAACCAATTGTCCCAGTGGATATATTATCAAATAGATATTTGGAAAACACCTTGAGGATTGATTATAAACAACGTTTGCCATGTTTCTGTCGATATTATGGAGCTAATTTGGAATATTTTTGACTGCAATTTCCGGGTGATTTCTCAGCCAAACGTGAAGAACAAACGGAGCTATTTCGCCTACAAAAATACTATTTTTGGAAAAAAGGAACATTTGCTATCTAACTGGGAGTCTCGTGAGTGAAAACATCCGAAGCTCATCAAAGGTAAACGATTTAATTTGATTTCTGAATAAATTGGATTTCTGAATTAATTGTTAATCATTTTTGATCTGATCTTCATCTAGGTCACAACAATAGACAAACACAGTCTGCTTAATCTAATAACACACATTTAATTATACGTTTTCATGTCTTTATTGAACACAACGTGTAAACATTCACAAACACTTTCTGTAGTTGTGGATCAGACCTGCACAACGGTCAGGAGGACTTTTGGACCATTCCTTTTTACAAAACGATTCAGCAATATTCTTGGGGTTTCTGGTGGGAACTGCTCCCTTGAGGTCATGCCACAGCATCTCAATCAGGTTGAGGTCAGGACTCTGACTGGGCCACTACAGAAGACGTATTTTCTTCTGTTGAAGCCATTCTGTTGTTATTTTGGGTTGTTGTCCTGTTGCATCACCCAACTTATGTTGAGCTTCAATTGGTGGACAGATAACCTAACATTCTTCCGTAAAATGTCTTGATAAAATTGGGAATTCATTTTTCTGTCGATGATAGCAAGCTGTCCAGGCCATGAGGCAGCAAAGCAGCCCCAAACCCTGATGATCCCTCCACCATACTTTGAAAAATGTCAAATAGCAAATGGAGGACGTTTTCTCTGTGGTCCGTTTTCATGCCAGCAAGGTAGGCTATACTTGGTTCATCCTGACCCGTCCCGTCACTTCGTGGTGGAGACCGATGCTTCGGATGTCGGAGTGGGGGCTCTCCTGTCCCAGCGTTCTGCCCTGGAACTCAAGTTACATCCCTGCACTGCCTTCTCCCATCACCTCAACGCCATGGAGAGGAGTTACGATGTGGGAAATTGTGAGCTTCTCACAGTGAAGATGGCGTTGGAGGAGTGGAGACTCTGGTTGGAGGGGGCGGAACAAACGTACATTCTGTGGACAGATCACAAGAACCTGGAATATCTCCACACAGTCCAGCGTCTCAAGCCCAGGCAAGCTAGAAGGGCCCTGCTTTTCACCCAGTTGATTTTTTCCCTCTCCTACTGACCAGGATCCAAGAATATCAAGCTGGATGCGCTGTCACACCGCTATAGCCCCGTGGCTACACCCTCAGACCCAGAGACCATTCTTCCTACCTCGTGCCTGGTGACAGCACTCAGCTGGGGAATAGAAAAGCAGGTCCGTGAGGAGCAGCGTTCCCAGCCGAACCCCGGGGGGGTGTTCCTGATGGGACCCCGGATGTTTGTTCCTGACGCTGTCCGCTCCTCGGGCCTGGCGTGGGCCCACTCCTCCAGGCTTGCCTGATTCCCAGGGTCCCATCAGACTCTGGCCTTTGTGTGGCAATGCTTTTGTTGGCCTACCATGGTCCCAGACGTCTCCGGGTTCATCACCACCTGCATGGTCTGTGCGCAGAACAAGACTCCTCAGCAAACTCTGGCTGGTCTCCTTCAACCACTGCCTGTCCCACACCATCCCTGGTCTCGCATATCCCTGGACTTCGTCACGGGTGTTCCACCGTCTGATGTTAACACTGCCATCCAGACAGTAGTGGACCAGTTTTCAAACCTCTCCCCAAGCTACCCTCTGCCAGAGATGGCCCAGCCTATGGTGCAACATGTCTTCCGGATCCATGGACTCCCAGTGGACATGGTCTCCGACCAGGGATCTCAGTTCTCGTTCCTGGAAGGCATTCTGCACGCTCATTGGGTCATCGGCCAGCCAGTCCTCCGGGTTCCACCCTCAGACCAACAGCCAGTCGGAGCGAGCCAATCAAGACCTGGAGACGACTCTTCACTGCCTTGCCTACCCCAACACCACCACCTAGAACCAACAAGTCATGTGGGTTGAAGTCGCCTGTAACACTCTCCCTCGCTCTTCCACTGGGCTCTCGCCTTTCGAGTGTTCCCTGGGTTATCAGCCCCGCTCTTTCTGCAGCAAGGAAGAGGTCGGCATACCCTCTGCCCAGATGTTTGTCCGCCGCTGTCACCGTACCTGGAAGAGTGCCCGGTCGTCTCTTCTCAAGACAACCTCCAGGTATCGATGCCAAGCGGACCACCACCGGACCCCGGCTCTACGGTATCAGTTTGGGCTGAAGATATGGCTGTTCACTCGGGATCTGCCCCTCCGGGTGGAGTCCCGCAAACTCTTCCCCCCCACGTTTTATCGGTCCTTTCCCCCATCTCCAAGATTATTACCCCCTCTGCTGTTTGTCTTCTGTTGCCCCGTAGCCTTGTATACATCCCACTTTTCATGTGTTTAGGATTAAACCTGTCTCACAGCCCTTTGTCTCCTGTTTCTAGGCCCACCCCTCTTTCCCGTTTCATCGGCAGCCAACAGGAGTACACGGTGAGGCGCCTTCTGATGGTTCGACCGCGGGGCAGGGGATTCCAATACCTGGTTGACTGGGAGGGTTATGGCCCGGAGGAGAGGTGCTGGGTCCTTGCTAGGGACATCCTGGACCCAGGCCTTATCGCTGAGTTCCAGCACCGGCACCCCAGTCAACAAGGTATGCGCCCAGGTAGGACACCAGGTGGCGCCCCTAGGGGGGGGGGGTTACTGTCACACCCTGTTCTCTGTCTGTTGCCAGTTTGTTTTGTTTCGTCAAGCCTACCAGCGTTTTTTCACAGTGCTCCTGTCTCTAGTTCCTGTTTTCTATCAGAATGTTGACCATTCTGCCTACCCTAAGCCTGCCTGTCGTTCTGTACCTTGTCACACCACCATGGACTATTGACCTCTGCCTGCCCTTGCCCCCGTTTTTGTAGTAAACATTTGCTACTTCAAAACTGTCTGCATCTGGGTCTTCTCCTGAGCCGTGACAGGCATTCATATCCTGACTATCTCTGAAACTCACTTAGACAATACATTTGATGATACAGTGGTAGCAATACAAGGTTATAACATTTACAGAAAACACAGAAATGCCAGTGGTGGAGGTGTTGCTGTTTATATTCAGAACCACATTCCTGTAAAGATTAGAAAGGATCTCTTGTTAAATACTGTTGACGTTAAATGGCTACAGGTTCATCTGCCTCACCTAAAGCCCATTTTTGTGAGAAGCTGCTATAGACCACCAAGTGCAGTCAGTATCTGGGGAACATGTGTGAAATGCTTGATAATGTACGTGATATCAACAGAGAAGTATATCTTCTGGGAATGAAATCAACATGTATTGATCATGTCTTTACTAATGTTGCAGGAATGTGACTGAAAGCAGTATCCAGATCCATCGGATGTAGTGATCACATTATATCAGCCATATCTAGGAAAACCAAAGTTCCAAAGGCTGGGCCTAAAATAATGTATAAGAGGTCAAACAACAAGTTTTGTAGTGATTCCTATGTTGTTGATGTAAATAATATTTGTTTGGCTATGGTGTGTAAATGAGGAGCAAAAGAGACATTGCACTTTTACACATTTATGAAATGGTTTTTCCCAATTACTAATAAGCATGGACCCATTAAGAAAGTGACTGTAAAATGTTAAATCCCAGGGGATTGAGGAGGAATCGAAAAATTGTTTGGTTGAGAGATTTGAGTCAAAAGGAATGGCAAATAAGTGTGGCTGCACAACCGATTGGCAAACGTACTGCAAATTCAGAAATGTGACTAAACTGAATTTAAAATAAACTACACTATTAAACAAGATAAATTACATAACGAATGATAGTAAAAAGATTTGGAGCACCTTCAATTACATTTTAGGAAAAAAAGCAAGCTCAGTTCCATCAGATAGCTAATTTATCACAAAACCGACTGATATGGCCAACTATTTTCATAATTTTTTAATTAGCAAGATTATCAAATTTAGGCATGACATTCCACCAACAAACACTGACACTACACATCCAAGTATATCTGAACAAATTATGAAAGAAAATTATTGTTATTTTAAATTCCGTAAAGCTAGTGTGGAAGAGGGGGATTTTTTGTTGTTGCCTATCAACAATAAAAAGCCACAGGGTCTGACAACTTGGATGGAAAATTACTGAGGATAATAGCAGACGATAATGTCACTCCTATTTGCCATATCTTCAATTTAAGCCTACCACAAAGTGTGTGTCCTCAGGCATGGAGGGAAGCCAAAGTCAATCCGCTACCTAAGAATAGTAAAGCCCCCTTTACTGGCTCAAATAGCTGACCAATCAGCCTGTTACCAACCCGTAGTAAAGTTTTGGGAAAAATTGAGTTTCACCAGATACAATGATATTTTACGGTAAACAAATTGACAACAGACTTTTAGCGCGCTTATTTTTTAAATTTTAATTTATCCTTTATTTTACCAGGTAAGTTGACTGAGAACACGTTCTCATTTAAAGAAATGACATGGGGAATAGTTACAGGGGAGGACACTCAACAAGCACAGCACTTACACAAATTACTGATGATTAGCTGAGAGAAACCGATTGTACAGTGGGGGTTGTTTTGTTATGGCTTTCAAAATTAATTGTATTATTTCAAAGATTAATAGCATTGTATTTGGGACAAATCATTCACTAAACTAAATCTTGTAATAAATAATGTAGAAATTGAGCAAGTTGAGGTCACTAAACTGCTTGGAGTAACCTTGGATTGTAAACTGTCATGGTCATATTAACTACAACAGTAGCTAAGATAGGGAGAAGTCTGTCCATAATAAAGCGCTGCTCTACCTTCTTAACAGCACTATCAACAAGGCAGGTCCTAAAGCCTCTAGTTTTGTTGCACCTGGACTAATGTTCAGTCGTGTGGTCAGGTGCCACAAAGAGAGACATAGGAAAATTGCAATTGGCTCAGAACAGGGCAGCACGGCTGGCCCTTGGATGTTCACAGAGAGCAAACAGGAATAATATGCATGTCAATCTTTCCTGGCGCAAAGTGGAGGAGAGACGGACTTCATCACTACTTGTATTTGTGAGAGGTATTGACATGTTGAAAGCACCAAGCTGTCAGTTTAAACGACTAGCAGACAGCTCAGACACCCATACATAACCCACAAGACATGCCACCAGAGGTCTCTTCACAGTCCCCAAGTCAAGAACAGACTATGGGAGGCGCACAATAATACATAGAGCCATGGCTACATGGAACTCTATTCCACATCGGGTAACTGATGCAAGCAGTAGAATAAAACAGAAGAAAATTGAACTTATGGAACAGCAGGGACTGAGAAGCAACACAAACATACGCACAGACACGTGCATGCACACACGATAACATACGCACTATACACACGTACACATGGATTTTCTGTTGTAGGTATGTGGTAGTGGAGTAGGGTCCTGAGGGAACACACTTAGTGTGTTGTGAAATCTGTTATGAATGTATTGTAATGTTTTTTAAATTGTATAACTGCCTTAATTTTGCCTGACCCCAGGAAGAGTAGCAGCAGCTAATGGGGATCCATAATAAATACAGTAGTTACAATGGAACCCTGACCTGTACACCGGACCTGCGCTCCCTAGCTCTCTGCCTCTCTCTCAACTGTCTTTGTGCTTGTCTCCACCTCCCTCTAGGTGTCGCCCATCTTCCCCATTAGTCACCGTGTCTCAACATCTGCATTGCTTGCTCTTTGAGGTTTTAGGTTGGGTTTCTGTATAATACTTTGTATAAGCATCCACCACCCCAGGGTTTAGAGTTCACACGGTTATACTTTATGTATTACATATGCACACATGCCATGCCATTTACACATTACACTATAGTCCCTCTTACGCTCCATTCTCTATTTACTATCTATTTCTAGTACTATTTTCCAGCAGTACATCTGGTGACCTTTATAAGTCATGAAACCTGTCTCTACTCATGTGAACCAAAAGGTTTCCATTTAAGCTTCCCTTTTCTGTCCTCCACTCTTTTCCCACTACATAGATTGGAAAGCTAGCTATTTGAACCATTTCATTCACACAGAAAAGAGGAGGACACACATGCCATTGTGGATAAGACTAAATAAGCCATATACACTTCCTGCTCATGGAGACCTTATGAAGAGCTTATGGAGACCTTGGGAAGGGCTTATGGAGACCTTGGGAAGGGCTTATGGAGACCTTGTGAAGGGCTTGGAGACCTTGTTAAGCCAACACAAAATGACTGGGGATGCGTCCAAAATGGCGCCCTATCCCCTTTATCGTGCACTACTTTTGACCACTGCCCTATGGGCACTACATAGCAAAAAGGGTTCCATTTGCGATGCACTTGGTCTGTATGCTGTACATCTCTGGTCCTAATCTAATGGCCCCTGGCTGCCCCACACTGAGTCACCCCTCATCTGGCAATGTCACACACAGAGGTACAGCAGGACAGGAGATAACGGGGGTCCACACCTGAACGGCACACACACATACATACATGCAAACATATAATGAAGCACTGGTGACAAACAGATGAATGCAAAGAGAAACATGACCCACACACTTCATCCAATCATCACATTCCCATTTCAACCTCTCAGCGAATCAGGATGCATGACAGATTCCAGGGGACATAGCTAGTAGCTGTACGGCAGGGCTATTCAACTATGTTCTTACGGGGGCATGATTTGAAAAAGGTTATTTATAGGGGGGCCAGACGTTTTCCACATGGGATTACTCTTCCTGTAATAGGTATAAAACTATGCACAAACACAATTATCTTCTAAAAACTATGCACAAACACAATTATCTTTATTTATTTTTTAAATGGTGCCGGAAGAAATGGCAAGAGTTTTACGAGAACCCAACCAATTGTGCTATTATGTGTTTTTTTCGCGTTATTTGTAACTTATTTTGGACATAATGTTTCTGCAACCGTATCTTACAGCAAAAAAATAGCTTCTGGATATCAGGACAGCGATCACTCACCTCGGATTAGACTAAGGTTTTTTCTACAACAAGCAAGACGCACAGGACATACTCCAAACACCCGGCAGGGCCAACATCCCCGTTATTTGCAAGAGGAAGAAACACAGGTACACAGAGCGGGATGCCTCGTGAGGTCCCGCAGAAGGTGAGTGGGAAAGCTGCCATTACCGTCAATATTACTCGCCAACGTGCAATCATTGGACAATAAGTTAGACGAGATACGATCACGAATATCCTACCTAACGGGACATCAATGTGCATATTTGTAAAGAACAGCTGGTGCACGAAATCTATGGAAGTCTCTAGATTTTGCTCACCTGAAGTAGAGTACATTGTGATGAATTGCAGGCCACACTACAGTAGGGCAAAAAAGTATTTAGTCAGCCACCAATTGTGCAAGATCTCCCACTTAAAAAGATGAGAGAGGCCTGTAATTTTCATCATAGGTACACTTCAACTATGACAGACAAAATTAGGGGAAAAGAATCCAGAAAATCACATTGTAGGATTTCTAATGAATTTATTTGCAAATTATGGTGGAAAATAAATATTTGGTCAATATGGGCCAAATACCAGCAACAGTGTGTGAAAACCTTGTGAAGACTTACAGGAAACGTTTGACCTCTGTCATTGCCAACAAAGGGTTTATAACAGTAAAGTAAGTAAAGTAAGTATTGAGATAAACTTTTGTTATTGACCAAATACTTATTTTCCTCCATAATTTTCAAATAAATTCATAAACAATCCTACAATGTGATTTTCTGGATTTTTTTCCCCTCATTTTGTCTTTCATAGTTGAAGTGTACCTATGATGAAAATTACAGGCCTCTCTCATCTTTTTAACTGGGAGAACTTGCACAATTGGTAGCTGACTAAATACTCTTTTGCCCCACTGTACATAGAGAGTTTTCAGCTATACTTTTCGTGGCTCTTTATTTACCACCACAAACAGATGCTGGCACTAAGACCGCACTTAGTCAGCTGTGTAAGGAAATAAGCAAACAGGAAACCACTCCCCCAGAGGCGGCGCACCTAGCGGCCGGAGAATTTAATGCAGGGAAACTTAAATCAGTTCAACCACATTTCTATCAACATGTTAAATGTGCAACCAGAGGGAAAAAATTCTAGATTACCTGTACTCCACACACAGAGTGTCACGCCCTGACCTTAGAGAGCCGTTTTATTTCTCTATTTGGTTAGGTCAGGGTGTGATGTGGGTTGGGCATTATATGTTTTGTATTTCTGTGTGTTTGGCCGAGTGTGGTTCCCAATCAGAGGCAGCTGTCTATCGTTGTCTCTGATTGGGAATCATACTTAGGCAGCCTGTTTTGCCACCTTAGTGGTGGGTAGTTGTCTTTGTTAGTGGCTTGTATAGCTGAAGTAAGCTTCACGGTCGTTTCCTTATTCTTTGTTTGTTGGCGACATTTATAAATAAAAAGAAATGTACGCTCACCATGCTGCACCTTGGTAAATCCAACCACAACTCTGTCCTCCTGATTCCTGCTTACAAGTCAAAATAAAGCAGGAAGCACCAGTGACTCGGTCTATAAAAAAAGTGGTCAGATGAAGCAGATGAAGCAGGCCTGTTTGCTAGCACAGACTGGAACATGTTCTGGGATTGTTCCGATGGCGTGAAGGAGTACACCACATCAGTCACTGGCTTTATCAATAAGTGCATCGGGGATGTCTTCCCCACAGTGACTGTACGTTCATACCCCAACCAGAAGCCAAGGATTACAGGCAACATTCGCACTGAGATAAAGGGCAGAGCTACCGCTTTCAAGGTGCGGGACTCTAACCTGGAAGCTGACAAGAAATCCTGCTATGCCCTTTGATGAACCATCAAACAGGCAAAGCGTCAATACAGAGCTAAGATTGAATCATACTACATCTGCTCCGACACTCGTCTTATGTGGCAGGGCTTGCAAACTATTACAGACTACAAAAGGAAGCACAGCCATGAGCTGCCCAGTGACACGAGCCTACCAGACAAGCTAAATCACTTCTATATTCGCTTCAAGGAAAGCAACACTGAGGCATGCATGACAGCATCAGCTGTTCCGGACGACTCTGTGATCACGCTCTCCGTTACCGACATAAGTAAGACCTTTAACAGGTCAACATACACAAGGCTGTGGGGCTAGACAGATTACCAGGACTTGTGCTCCGAGCATGTGCTGACCAACTGGCAGGTGTCTTCACTGACATTTTCAACATTTCCCTGATTGAGTATGTAATACCAACATGTTTTAAGCAGATCACCATAGTGTCAGAATAACAACCCATCCCTCAACCTAACCAAGACTAAGGAGATGATTGTGGAGTACAGGAAAAGGAGGACAGAGTACGCCCCCATTCTCATCGACGGGGCTGTAGCGGAGAAGGTTGAGAGCACCAAGTTCCTTGGTGTCCACATCAAAAACAAACTAGAATGGTCCAAACACACCAAGACAGTCGTGAAGAGGGCACCACAAAGCCTATTCCCCCTCAGGAAACTAAAAAGATTTGGCATGGGTCCTGAGATCCTCAAAAGGTTCTACAGCTGCAACATCGAGAGCATCCTGGTTGCACCACTGCCTGGTACAGCAATTGCTCGGCCTCTGACCGAAAGCCAGTACTGAGGGTAATGCCTTTCGGCCCAGTACATCACTGGGGCTAAGCTGCCTGCAATCCAGGACCTCTACACCAGGCGTTGTCAGAGGAAGGCCCTAAAAATTGTCAAAGTCCCCAGCCATAGACTGTTCTCTCTACTACCGCATGGCAAGCGGTAGCGGAGTGCCAAGTCTAGGACAAAAAGGCTTCTCAACAGTTTTTACCCCCAAGCCATAAGACTCCTGAACAGGTAATCAAATGGCTACCCGTACTATTTGCATTGTGTCCCCCCCAACCCCTCTTTTACGTTGCTGCTACTCTCTATTTATCATATATGCACAGTCACTTTAACTATACATTCATGTACATATGTACATACTACCTCAATTGGCCAGGCCAACAAGTGCTCCCGCACATTGGCTAACCTGGGCTATCAGAGTTGTGTCTCACCACCCACCACCCCCTCTTTACGCTACTGCTACTCTCTGTTCATCACATATGAAAAGTCACTTTAACCATATCTACATGTACATACTACCTTAATCAGCCTGACTAACCGGTGTCAGTATGTAGCCTCGCTACATTTATAGCCTCACTACTGTATGTAGCCTCACTACTGTATGTAGCCTCACTACTGTATGTAGCCTCACTACTGTATATAGCCTCACTACTGTATGTAGCCTCACTACTGTATATAGCCTCACTACTGTATGTAGCCTCACTACTGTATATAGCCTCACTACTGTATATAGCCTCACTACTGTATATAGCCTCACTACTGTATGTAGCCTCACTACTGTATATAGCCTCACTACTGTATATAGCCTCACTACTGTATGTAGCCTCACTACTGTATATAGCCTCACTACTGTATATAGCCTCACTACTGTATGTAGCCTCACTACTGTATGTAGCCTCACTACTGTATGTAGCCTCACTACTGTATATAGCCTCACTACTGTATATAGCCTCGCTACTGTTTTTCTGTTTCTGTCTTTTTACTGTTGTTTTTATTTTTTTACTTACCTATTGTTCACCTAATACCTTTTTGCACTATTGGTTAGAGCCTGTAAGTAAGCATTCCACTGTAAGGCCTGTTGTATTCAGCGCACGTGACAAATCAACTTTGATCTGATTTGAAGCACTTTTATTAAAATGTAATGTATGTGTTGGCTTTCTTGTGGCGGCAATCGTGGAGAAATGCCGACATAGGCTGCTCTCTTGAAAGCAGTATTACCCTTGCTTAACTACCGAACATCATTATGTAAAAATAGATCATGATGCTCAGCAGACTATGAAACAAGCGATGTTGTCAGCTAGATGTTGATAGGGTAAAGTGTCATGGTGTTTTTTGAACGAGGGCTCCTTTTGGCACTAAACAGTTCTTTTGCAGATTTATTTTACACTGAACAAAAATATAAACGCAACTTGGAAAAAGTTACAGTTCATATTAGGAAATCAGTCTATTGAAATAAATAAATTAGGCCCTAATCTATGGATTTCACATGACTTGGCAGTCTGGCCCACCCACTTGGGAGCCAGGCCAAGCCAATCAAGATGAGTTTTTCCCCAGAAACGGGATTTATTACAGACAGAATTACTTTTAAGCACCCACCCCACCAAACACCCCTCTCAGATGATCCCACAGGTGAAGAAGCCGGATGTGGAGGTCCTGGGCTGGCGTGGTTACACATGGTCTGCGGTTGTGAGGCCGCACCTGTGTAATGATCATGCTGTTTAATCAGGTTATTGATATGCGCCACCTGTCAGGTGGATGGATTATCTTGGTAAAAGAGAAATGCGCACTAACAGGGATGTAAACAAATTTGTGCACAAAATTTGAGAGAAATAGGCTTTTTGTGCATTTGGAACATTTCTGGATTTTTTTATTTCAGCTCATACTTTAGATGTTGCATTTATATTTTTATTGAGTCTATTAATGTTTAGAATTGGTCCAAGGGCCATTCTAAATTGATAAAGGGGCCGGATCTGGCCCGCAGGCCACCAGTTGAATAGTCCTTCTGTACGGCATATACCAGCCAGATGCAGTGTTCAGGGTCGAGTTCAAGGTGTCCGATTCATTTTCTGTTGATGCTCCAAATCTCAGTGAAGTATGATGCTCGATCCGCTCCCCCACAAATGATGTAAAACCCAGCTGCAAAGAAACTGATCTGAGATGATGTTCAGGCATCACGATCATCATAACCATCATCATTACCACTATGGCTTTTAATTGGCAGAGGCTGTCCTCTTTTGGCTGGGGGCTTTTGTAGAATCTGTGAAAAAGCCAGAGTGAGCCAGCTGAAATATGGCAGTGGGCTTACAGGCAGATCGAGCAGCAGTCTACTAGGACACAAACTCCTGACCCTACCTCATGAATCCGGAGCCATCCCCATGACTCCAGACAGAGTGTCCTTGAAATGGCTTTGCCACGCTGTTTTGACCAGCGCTATAGGCTTGCTACAGGGACATGTTTTTATCCTCTCCTCTCTGCTGACAGAATGTAGCCATCCATGAATGACTCTCTCCATTCACAGACTGACCTGCCTGACCCACTTTACTACCAGCAAGACATTTTGTTCTCCTAAAACAAACACACGCACACATGCATGGACGCATGCAAGCACTAATGCACATGCGCACGCGCACACACACACACATGCGCATGAACGCATGCACGGATACACACACAAACACACACGTTTGTTGTACTATCCTTGTGGGGACCCAAAAAATGTATTCCCATTCAAAATCCTATTTTCCCTAACGCATAACCACTAACCCTAAACCTAACCCTAACCGTAACACCTAAAACTGTCCTTTGCTGCATTGTCAATTTGAAGGTGCTTTGTTCCTGTCCTGATATCGGTAATAGGTTGGTAATTAACATACAGGATGTGTCCTAAATGACAACCTATTCCCTATGTAGCGCACTACTTTTGACCAGGGCTCTGGTCGAAAGTAGTGCACTGTATAGGGAATAGGGTGCCATTTGGGAATCACCCTGCATAATGTCAAGGTGAGGGCGTTCAGAGGAAATATAACTTCTAAAGGAGTTTGGGCTAGGACATGAACTGATAAATGCACCCGAGCCAGCAATAAACTGATGCTTTCACTGTACTACAATTTGAAACCCTGTGGCATCAGTCTCCATTTCCCCCTGAAGTGTCTAAAAGCGTTGACATTCCCATAAGAGTTGGCTCTCAGGGAGGAAGCCTTTTTATCAACCTCTCACTAACCCATGAGATATTGCGTTGACATATAGGGAGCCATCGAGGCCTTTACAAGCCAAACAAGCCCTGACAGAGAGTGTCCGTTTCCCATCAGGCCCGGCGAGCCGAACGCTTCCGTACTGCACCGTATGTAAATGACAGAGAGTCTCAGTGGAGCACGGAGAGCATTGACACGCTGGTCACTGGCTTTTAATGTCCATTAAAAGCACCAGCGTGGCAAGCTCTCCATAAAGTAACAGCTCCATGACAGAAGAGCGAACCTCTCCCCCCGAGCAGAGCAGGATATGGCCCCTGGGTGAGTTATGATAATGGATGCTCTTCAGCCCATGGCGAAACCAAATGTTACTTTGATTTGCATACTCCCCTTTGGCTCCTTCCATCGATTTTTTTTTTCCCGCTGAAGAGGGAAGTTGATTGGATTGACAGTTTATTGGATTGATGCTTTATGACATCTGCAATGGAAATGTAATTTCCTTGTCTCTCAAATTCGATTGGCACCAATCTCCTAACTGCTGAAGGTACACTTATTACATTTTAAGCAGCAGAATGCAATCAACGTTTTTTTTTACGTAAAAAGCATCGCATGTGACTTTTAGAAAATGCCTTGATACTATTACACAAGTCGATTTGATGTCATTCCGTCGATACAAATACATTCAAAAGTTACAATAAAGATACACAATATATTGAAACGCGGTGAACTTTATGAACCCCTACTGCAACACTCTGGCTGATAAGGACCCGTTGCATTTACTGATATAATATGGCATGCTTAGTCTCTAACAGCAGGCCTGAGTACACCAGACTCTCACCAGGCAGTGATGCTGAATGGCAAGCCAAAGCACTCTGAGACTCATATCATTTATATTCATTAGCACATGTTGCTGCCAGACCTCCAGATCTCCCTCCATCCCGCGCCCTCCAAGAAACGTCCGTCAAGCGGAGATAGTGTTACTCCCCACCCACTAGGGAGGGGAAAATAAAGCAGACAACATCACACCTGCATTGTTCAAAGACATGCCTAGACACTGGTGGTGCATAGCGGAGGCAGCTGTTTGGATACATGCCAAATACTGTAGGTGAACTCATCCAGTGGCCTAGGAAATAGCATTGTGCCTCACTGCAGGGCATAGGCTTACACATCCAACACACAACTTAAAATATCTGGCGAAGAAGCAGACAACCTAACAATCAATTTATTTGGTCTGTGTGGCTATTTCCAGCGGATCAAATCAGATGTACACGCATGATGTCCCCAGCCAGACTACAGCCCATCTTCTAAGCCTCCAAGCCCCGGCCGCCCGACACGGTCTCAAATGGACACAGAGATGGACACAAAGTGAAGCAGATCCAAACGTCTATGGTTCTGTGGCAGCTGCACAGTCGCCAACGCCATCCCAGCCTTGACAGGGACCAAACTAAAAGCATTATCCTGCAGCAACACGGTTCCGCCATCTGCTCATGAGAAAGGACTACGGCTGCGTCCCAAATGGCACCCTATTCCCCAAATAGTGCTCTACGTTTGACCAGAGCCCAATTGGGGGAAAGCACTACATAGGGAATAGGGTGCCATTTGGGATTCAACCTGACTGTTCCTCCTCACTGAAGGCAATCTCTGAGAGATAATCAGCATGTAATAGGAGCAGGAGACTCTCCACTTCAAACAAACACAAGCACGACAACATAGCCTTATAGAGATGTGGATTTATCAGATGGTACATGTTTCAAACCCATTTATTTCCTTTTGTACAATACCAGATGAGATTGGCCTCCACGGGACAGGCCAGCCTCTCTGAAGGAAGAAAGAGAGAATCAAAGAGAGATTGGTTCCTCTCCTATGAGGGCTGCAGATAGGCCTTTCTCTCTGTTCAGAGGAGATTACTACTCAACACATAAAGCAGCTATTGAGACATAGCCACATAGAGGACATGCACTGGTGTACACTAGTCTTCAAAATCGACTAATTTGGCACGATCAAAGAACTTTCCAGACAGACAAGCGGAAATGTTAGTCAAGAGTATCAGTGAATCAGTGAACAAGTGCTTCTCAGAACAGCAAGAGGGGGAGGCAGGCAGAACAGATGCATTGTGTGATGCTCTAGGTGTCCAACAAAGATTTATTGTGGTGCTGCAGCTATTTACAATATAATTAGGGGAGAATTTATGCAGCTGCTGTTCTTCAGCCTTGCCCAGAACCCAAAGTTTTTCCTGTGGCTAGTTTGGTGCCCTTGCAGAAGGGCTGGGTGACATCACACCTGGCACAGCTGGGGAAACAGATTAGGCAGGCATATGCAGTGGATGCCCGTTGGGTTTTCGAAAAGCCGCCCGGGGACCAGCAGTAAAAAGAGTAATTCAATCACCCTTACTCTCCTTCCTCTCTTTCAACCCCCCCCCCCCCCCCCCCCCACTCCTTCCCTTCCCCCCCCCCCCCCCCCCCCCCCCCCCCCCCTTCTCCTCGTTTGCTCGCGTGTGCCAAGTGTTGGAGATCAGTCAAAGATACGACTGCACACAAAACCAGCCAAACCATTAAAGCCGGGGTCCTCCGTGTTAATAAAGTGGAAGTTCATGGAGTAAGGAGCTATCATTTACGTCTCATCTGAGCTAGCCTAGCTGTGTGCAGAGCTCTATGCTGTGGTGTGGTTTGTCCACCGGCCAACCCCCTAGCTCCCCCTCCTCTCCTCGGGACCTCTCTCTGTTCTCTTTAGGAGTAATAGCCCTGGTCTTAAACCTTCTCATGGACATGACCTTTTCACGGTCTCAATGTGCAAATTATTCTTCATTGCCAAGTATTTTCCCGCATCCGAAATGGGCAGTGCACGAGTCAATCGACGGCCGACCAGTCATATATCACATTTGTAATCTGGGGGTTGTATGGATTTCTAATATCCCGCTACAGCGGTTGTACAGATAGAACAGATATGAGTTCTGAGCACACAAAAAAACGATTTCTGTCTGGGAAATCCAAATAGCCTACAGTATATACAAGAGATATTATATTAAACATTTTGTAGGTTAGAGGACCTTGGTATACATTTTGGGATTTAAAAGGTACTCGAACATTGTATAAGATACAGGGCTCTATTTTCGGCTGGCGTTGAGCCAGCTCAATTGTCAAACGCGCGCTCGTTTGCAATTACCTCTTCTATTTTCAAACCTTAGTGCCGGGATTGGTAATTTACCTGTATCATATGAGCTTGCTTGTGCTGAGGTGGGAGGGGTGGCAACATCTGAGCTGTGTCCTCAAAATGTGAGCCAAAGTGTCAATTTCAGTATGAGATGGTGGGGATATTTAAGAGCAACCGAAAGCTGGTCTTAGCAGTAAAGTGGTTGGTTATGGCATGTATTTGGACAACGGAAGTGCATCCTATCCAGCAGTGACATTGAACAAGAGAGATGTGCTTTTTGTTCCTTAAATCTCGTATTTAGAAACATGGCGGTGTGAGACCGCTTTGAAATAAATCTTAAACACTAAAGCTTTATTGAAAGATTAAGTTTGGCAGCAGCAAAACAGTGAGCGGACACCCATTTTTTTGTAAAACAGTAAGCAGACATCCCCTGTTTATCTACAGAGCTTTCGGAAAGTATTCAGACCCCTTGACTTTTTCCACATTTTGTTACTTTACACCCTTATTCTAAAATTGATTAAATAAAACAATTTATTCAGCAATCTACACACAATAATGACAAAATGAAAACAGGTTTTTAGACATTTTTGCTAATGTATTAAAAACAAAAACCAGAATCAGTTGACAGTCGAATAAATTGTCCGTAGAGCTCTGAGACAGGATTGTGTTGAGGCGCAGATCTTGGGAAAGGTCCCAAAAGAATTCTGCAGCATTGAAGGTCCCCAAGAACACAGTGGCCTCCATCATTCTAAATGGAAGAACTTTGGAACCACCAAGACTCTTCCTAGAGCTGGCCGCCCGGCCAAACTGAGCAATCGGGGGAGAAGGGCCTTGTTCAGGGAGGTGACCAAGAACCAGGTGGTCACACTGACAGAGCTCCAGAGTTCCTCTGTAGAGATGGGAGAACCTTCCAGAAGGACAACCATCTCTGCAGCACTCCACCAATTAGGCCTTTATGGTAAACTGACCAGACGGAAGCCTTGGAGTTTGCCAAAAGGCACCTAACGACTCTCAGACCATGAGAAACAAGTTTCTCTGGTCTGATGAAACCAAGATTGAATTATTTGGCCTAAATGCCAAGCATCATGTCTGGAGGAAACCTGGCACCATCCCTACAGTGAAGCATCATATTTAGACAAATTCAAGTTATTTTCCTGCAAAAAATGCTTGTTTTCCATTTTGTTTAATTAAAAAACAAGACCTTAGCAAAACAGTGTGACCATTTTCCTCGCATATGCTCCCAAACATTTTGTTGTGCTACCTGGAAGGATCGAACCCTTTTTTAAATTTTTGCCTAAAATGACTGCATGTCGCTCAGAACCTGAAGGATATGCATATTATTGATACTATTTGAAAGGAAACTGGGTTGACGCCCCCCTCTTGGGTTGTGCCTTGGCGGAGATCTTTGTGGGCTATACTCGGCCTTGTCTCAGGATGGTAAGTTGGTTGTTAAAGTTATCCCTCTAGTGGTGTGGGGGCTGTGCTTTGGCAAAGTGGGTGGGGTTGTATCCTTCCTGTTTGGCCCTGTCCGGGGGTATCATCGGATGGGGCCACAGTGTCTCTTGTCTCAGCCTCCAGTATTTATGCTGCAGTAGTTTATGTGTCGGGGGGCTAGGGTCAGTTTGTTATATCTGGAGTACTCCTGTCTTATCCGGTGTCCTGTGTGAATTTAAGTATGCTCTCTCTAATTCTCTCTTTCTTTCTCTCTCTCGAAGGACCTGAGCCTTAGGACCATGCCTCAGGACTACCTGGCATGATGACTCCTTGCTGTCCCCAGTCCACCTGGCCGTGCTGCTGCTCCAGTTTCAACTGTTCTGCCTGCGGCTATGGAATCCTGACCTGTTCACCGGACATGCTACCTGTCCCAGACCTGCTGTTTTCAACTCTCTAGAGACAGCAGGAGTGGTAGAGATACTCTTAATGATCGGCTATGAAAAGCCAACTGACATTTACTCCTGAGGTGCTGAATTGCTGCACCCTCGACAACTACTGTGATTATTATTATTTGACCATGCTGGTCATTTATGAACATTTGAACATCTTGGCCATGTTCTGTTATAATCTCCACCCGGCACAGCCAGAAGAGGACTGGCCACCCCTCATATCCTTGTTCCTCTCTAGGTTACTTTCTAGGTCTTGGCCTTTCTAGGGAGTCTTTCCTAGCCACCATGCTTCTACACCTGCATTGCTTGCTGTTTGGGGTTTTAGGCTGGGTTTCTGTACAGCACTTTGAGATATCAGCTGATGTACGAAGGGCTATATAAATATATTTGATTTGATTTGATTTTGATTTTAAACACTTTGAAGTTTGTGGAAATGTAAAATTAATGTAGGAGAATATAACACATTTGATCTGGTAAAAGATAATGCAAACAAAAAACATGCAAGTTTCAGATTAATCCAGTGAAGCATGGCAATGCTGGACAATATTTTCAATAACCAACAGAACTTGAGACAAACGCATGCAGTATTAAGCCATGGAATACCTTGATTGGCCTGTGAGTGGCCAAGCCCTCATCAAACCTACAACCTATGTATTCATAAAAACCCAGCTCTTTCGCACCACCACCAGCTATTGCGCTCATAATAACTTTAAAATTACCAATCCTGGCACTAGGGTTTGAAACTAGAAGAGTGAAATTGCAAAACAAGCGTGCGTTTGACAATTGCACCTATGATCGTGAGGATGTTCCATTTTTATGTCACCTAGCAATAAAAACACAGGACATTGCAAAAAATGAATTTCTCTCAACAAGTTGAGGTCAGAGAGGTAGAAATCTAACATTTCAGAAGAGAAAAACAAAAATAACACCTTTATTCTCAGGCCTTTTACTGAGAGGTGTGAGAGAGTGATTGGATTCCTTTCTCCTCCTGACAGCCAGACAGTCGCTGATCTGCTCTGCACCACCATTCATTTTATCTACTGTTCTCTCACCTCAAACACCAGGGCTGCGTCCTTAATCGCCCCCTATTCTCTGGTCAAAAGAAGCGCACGATAAAGGGAACAGGATGCTATTTGGGACGTATCCCTACTCAGCCCACTGGGCACACACTGGTTGAATCAACATTGTTTCAAAGTAGTTTGTCAACATATTGTGATGGAATCTATGTGTAAAAGACATAGTATTTAAAAAAGTTATCAACATAAACTGTTACTTTGAGGGTGAAATTTCCTCCACAAGAATATATCATCATGGTAACCAATTTTCAACATGAACAAACCTTGTACAACGTGTTGAATCTGAACCATCAGATGTTCAAAATTGTATCCGCTATCAGGATACAAATCAATAGACTGAAGTAGGAGGCCCAGAGTTAATCTATATATTTTCGGTCTTCCATCTAGGGTTTTAAGCAACCCCAGCCCTGCTTAGCTTAGATGTATTTCACTAACTACTATCAAATCAAATTCCATAAGTCACATACGCCAAATACAACAGTGAAATGCTTACTTACTAGCCCCTAACCAACAATGCAGTTAAAAAAAATACGGATAAGAAAAATAAATAAAAGTAACAAGTAATTAAAGAGCAGCAGTAAAATAACAATAGTGAGACTATATACAGGCGGTTACCGGTACAGAGTCAATGTGCGGCAGCACCGGTTGGTTACGGAAATATGTACATGAAGGTAGAGTTATTGCAGAGGAAGGTGTTTAGTCCCAGGGTCCCTAACTTTTTTTTATTTTTTTTTAATTTTTTTTATTTCACCTTTATTTAACCAGGTAGGCTAGTTGAGAACAAGTTCTCATTTACAACTGCGACCTGGCCAAGATAAAGCATAGCAGTGTGAACAGACAACAGAGTTACACATGGACTAAACAATTAACAAGTCAATAACACAGTAGAAAAAAAGGGGAGTCTATATACATTGTGTGCAAAAGGCATGAGCAGGTAGGCGAATAATTACAATTTTGCAGATTAACACTGGAGTGATAAATGATCAGATGGTCATGTACAGGTAGAGATATTGGTGTGCAAAAGAGCAGAAAAGTAAATAAATAAAAACAGTATGGGGATGAGGTAGGTAAAAATGGGTGGGCTATTTATCGATAGACTATGTACAGCTGCAGCGATCGGTTAGCTGCTCAGATAGCAGATGTTTGAAGTTGGTGAGGGAGATAAAAGTCTCCAACTTCAGCGATTTTTGCAATTCGTTCCAGTCACAGGCAGCAGAGAACTGGAACGAAAGGCGGCCAAATGAGGTGTTGGCTTTAAGGATGATCAGTGAGATACACCTGCTGGAGCGCGTGCTATGGATGGGTGTTGCCATCGTGACCAGTGAACTGAGATAAGACGGAGCTTTACCTAGCATGGACTTGTAGATGACCTGGAGCCAGTGGGTCTGGCGACGAATATGTAGCGAGGGCCAGCCGACTAGAGCATACAGGTCGCAGTGGTGGGTGGTATAAGGTGCTTTAGTGACAAAACGGATGGTACTGTGATAAACTGCATCCAGTTTGCTGAGTAGAGTGTTCGAAGCAATTTTGTAGATGACATCGCCGAAGTCGAGGATCGGTAGGATAGTCAGTTTTACTAGGGTAAGTTTGGCGGCGTGAGTGAAGGAGGCTTTGTTGCGGAATAGAAAGCCGACTCTAGATTTGATTTTCGATTGGAGATGTTTGATATGAGTCTGGAAGGAGAGTTTACAGTCTAGCCAGACACCTAGGTACTTATAGATGTCCACATATTCAAGGTCGGAACCATCCAGGGTGGTGATGCTAGTCAGGCGTGCGGGTGCAGGCAGCTAACGGTTGAAAAGCATGCATTTGGTTTTACTAGCGTTTAAGGAGGCCACGGAAGGAGTGTTGTCTGGCATTGAAGCTCGTTTGGAGGTTAGATAGCACAGTGTCCAAAGACGGGCCGGAAATATATAGAATGGTGTCGTCTGCGTAGAGGTGTATCAGGGAATCGCCCGCAGCAAGAGCAACATCATTGATATATACAGAGAAAAGAGTCAGCCCGAGGATTGAACCCTGTGGCACCCCCATAGAGACTGCCAGAGGACCGGACAGCATGCCCTCCGATTTGACACACTGAACTCTGTCTGCAAGGTAGTTGGTGAACCAGGCAGTAAACCGAGGCTACTGAGTCTGCCGATAAGAATATGGTGATTGACAGAGTCGAAAGCCTTGGCAAGGTTGATGAAGACGGCTTCACAGTACTGTCTTTTATCGATGGCGGTTATGATATCGTTTAGTACCTTGAGCATGGCTGAGGTGCACCCGTGACCGGCTCGGAAACCAGATTGCACAGCGGAGAAGGTACGGTGGGATTCGAGATGGTCAGTGACCTGTTTGTTGACTTGGCTTTCGAAGACCTTAGATAGGCAGGGCAGGATGGATATAGGTCTGTAACAGTTTGGGTCCAGGGTGTCTCCCCCTTTGAAGAGGGGGATGACTGCGGCAGCTTTCCAATCCTTAGGGATCTCAGACGATATGAAAGGGAGGTTGAACAGGCTGGTAATAGGGGTTGCGACAATGGCGGCGGATAGTTTCAGAAATAGAGGGTCCAGATTGTCAAGCCCAGCTGATTTGTACGAGTCCAGGTTTTGCAGCTCTTTCAGAAAATCTGCTATCTGGATTTGATTAAAGGAGAACCTGGAGAGGCTTGGGCGAGTAGCTGTGGGGGGGGGGGGGGGCGGAGCTGTTGGCTGAGGTTGGAGTAGCCAGGCGGAAGGCATGGCCAGCCGTTGAGAAATGCTTGTTGAAGTTTTCAATAATCATGGATTTATCGGTGGTGACCGTGTTACCTAGCCTCAGTGCAGTGGGCAGCTGGGAGGAGGTGTTCTTGTTCTCCATGGATTTCACAGTGTCCCAGAACCTTTTGGAGTTGGAGCTACAGGATGCAAATTTCTGCCTGAAGAAGTCGGCCTTAGCTTTTCTGACTGACTGCGTGTATTGGTTCCTGACTTCCCTGAACAGTTGCATATCGCGGGGACTATTCGATGCTATTGCAGTCCGCCACAGGATGTTTTTGTGCTGGTCGAGGGCAGTCAGGTCTGGAGTGAACCAAGGGCTATATCTGTTCTTAGTTCTGCATTTTTTGAACGGAGCATGCTTATCTAAAATGGTGAGGAAGTTACTTTTAAAGAATGACCAGGCATCCTCAACTGACGGGATGAGGTCAATGTCCTTCCAGGATACCCGGGCCAGGTCGATTAGAAAGGCCTGCTCACAGAAGTGTTTTAGGGAGCGTTTGACAGTGATGAGGGGTGGTCGTTTGACTGCGGCTCCGTAGCGGATACAGGCAATGAGGCAGTGATCGCTGATGAGCTTTGAAGGCACTATGGTGTTGAACGCTGAGCTGTAGTCAATGAATAGCATTCTCACATAGGTGTTACTTTGTCCAGGTTGGAAAGGACAGTGTGGAGTGCAATAGACATTGCATCATCTGTGGATATGTTGGGACAGTATGCAAATTGGAGTGGGTCTAGGGTTTCTGGGATAATGGTGTTGATGTGATTCATTATCAGCCTTTCCAAGCACTTCATGGCTACAGACGTGAGTGCTACGGGTCGGTAGTCATTTAGGCAGGTTACCTTAGTGTTCTTGGGCACAGGCACTGTGGTGGTCTGCTTTAAACATGTTGGTATTACAGACTCGGACATGGAGAGGTTGAAAATGTCAGTGAAGACAGTTGGTCAGCACATGCTCGGAGTACATGTCCTGGTAATCCGTCTGGCCCTGCAACCTTGTGAACGTTAACCTGTTTAAAGGTAGATAGTGTGGTCTATAGCTTATCATGAGATACTCTACCTCAGGTGAGCATTAGCTTGAGACTTAGATTTTGTGGACCAGTTGTTATTTACAAAAATACATAGTCTGTCGCCCCTTGTCTTACCAGACGCCGCTGTTCTATCCTGCCGGTGCATCATATAACCAGCCATCTGTATGTTGATAGTGTCATCGTTCAGCCACGACTTCGTGAAGCATAAGATATTACAGTTTTGAATGTACCGTTGGCAGTTTAATCTTCTGCGTAGGGCATCTATTTTATTGTCCCAAGATTGCACATTTGCTAGCAGAATGGAAGTAAGTGGGCGTTTATTCGATCATCTAGGGATTTTCAGATGGCAGCCCCCCCCTCTGGCCCCTTTTTCTCCACCTTCTCTTCACGCAAATCACGGGGATCTGGGCCTGTTCCTGAGGAAGAAGTATATCGTTCGTGTCGGGCTCGTCAGACTCGTTAAAGTAAAAAAAGGATTCTGCCAGTTCGTTGTGAGTAATCGCAGTCCTGATGTCCAGAAGATATTTTCGGTCATAAGATACAGTAGCGGCAACATTATGTACAAAATAAGTTAAAAAATAAGTTACAAAAAACGCAAATAAACGAACAAAAAACACAATCAGCTGGGGTAAAACACCTGCCTTCTTCTCCGGGGCCATTTTATGTGCTATCGTGAGGATAATTATGGACTAAATGCTGTCGAAGTTATTCCAAAGTGTAGATTTAACAGAGCAAATGAAAGGAAACCATACTTTATGAGTCATATATAGACCTTAAGAAAGTCATCACGTCCCTTGACCATTTAAAGCCTGAATTTAAAATGAATTCATTTTTGATTTTGTGTCAATGGCCTACACACAATACCCAATAATGTGAAATATATATATAACATAATTCCAGGTGTATATATATATATATATGCGTATATATACAGTTGAAGTCTGAAGTTTATATACACTTAGGTTGGAGTCAGTAAAACTAGTTTTTCAACCACTCTACAAAGTTCTTGTTAACAAACTATAGTTTTGGCAAGTCAGTTAGGACATCTATATTGTGCATGACAAGTCATTTTTCCAACAACTCTTTACAGACAGATTATTTCACTTATAATTCACTGTATCACAAATCCAGCGTGTCAGAAGTTTAGATGCACTAAGTTGACTGTGCCTTCAAACAGCTTATTATGTCATGGCTTTAGAAGCTTCTGATAGGCCAATTGACATAATTTGAGTCAATTGGAGGTGCACCTGTGGATGTATTTCAAGGCCTACCTTCAAACTCAGTGCCTCTTCGCTTGACATCATGAGAAAATCAAAAGAAATCCCCCTCAGAAAAATTATTGTAGACCTCCACAAGTCTGGTTCATCCTTGGAAGCACGTTCATCTGTACAAACAATAGTACGCACGTATAAACACCATGGGACCACGCAGCCGTCATACCTCTCAGGAAGGAGACGCGTTCTGTCTCCTAGAGATGAACGTACTTTGGTGCAAAATGTGGAAATCAATCCCGGAACAACAGCAAAGGACCTTGTGAAGATGCTGGAGGAAACAGGTACAAAAGTATCTATATCCACAGTAAAATGAGTCCTATATCGACATAACCTGAAAGGCCTCTCAGCAAGGAAGAAGTTACTACTCCAAAACCGCCATTAAAAAGGCAGACTATGGTTTGCAACTGCACATGGGGACAAAGAACGTACTTTTTGGAGAAATTTCCTCTGGTCTGATGAATCAAATATAGAACTGTTTGCATATTGGCCATCGTTATGTTTGGAGGGAAAAGGGGGAGGCTTGCAAGCATGGGGGTGGCAGCATCATGTTGTGGGGGTGCTTTGCTGCAGGAGGGACTGGTGCACTTCACAAACTAGATGGCATCATGAAAGAGGAAAATGATGTGGATATATTGAAGCAACATCTCAAGACATCAGTTAAAGCTTGGTCGCAAATGGGTCTTCCAAAAGAACAATTACTCCAAGCATACTTGTGGCAGAATTGCTTAAGGACAACAAAGTCAAGGTATTGGAGTGGCCATCACAAAGCCCTGCCCTCAATCCTATAGAAAATATGTGGGCAGGACTGAAATAGCGTGTGAGAGCAAGGAGGCCTGCAAACTTGACTCAGTTACACCACCTCTGTCAGGAGGAATGGGCCAAAATTCACACAACTTATTGTGGGAAGCTTGTGGAAGGCTCCCCGAAACGTTTGACCCAAGTTAAACAAATGAAAGGCAAAGCTACCAAATACTAATTGAGTGTATGTAAACTTCTGACCCACTGGGAATGTGATGAAATAATTAAAAGCTGAAACAAATCATTCTCTCTACTAGGGTTCTGACATTTCACATTCTTAAAATAAATTGGGGATCTTAACTGACCTAAGACAGGGCATTTTTACTAGGATTAAATATCAGGAATTGTGAAAACTGAGTTGAAATGTATTTGGCTAAGGTGTATGTAAACTTCCGACTTCAACTGTATATATATAAACTCAGCAAAAAAAGAAACGTCCCTTTTTCAGGACCTTGACTTTCAAGGATAATTCGTAAAAATTAAAATAACTTCACTGATCTTCATTGTAAAGGGTTTAAACACTCTTTGTTTAATGAACCATAAACAATTATTGAACATGCACCTGTGGAACGGTCATTAAGATACTAACAGCTTACAGATGGTAGGCAATTAACGTCACAGTTATGAAAACTTAGGACACTAAAGAGACCTTTCTACGGACTCTGAAAAACACCAAAATAAAGATGCCTAGGTTCCCTACTCATCTGCGTGAACGTGCCTTAGGCATGCTGCAAGGAGGCATGAGGACTGCAGATGTGGCCAGGGTAATAAATTGCAATGTCCGTACTGTGAGATGCCTAAGACAGCGCTACAGGGAGACAGGATAGACAGCTGATCATCCTTGCAGTGGCAGACCACCTGTACAGGATCGGTACATCCGAACATCACACCTATGGGACAGGTACAGGATGGTAACAACAACTGCCTGAGTTACACCAGGAATGCACAATCCCTCCATCAGTGCTCACACTGTCCGCAATAGGCTGAGAGAGGCTGGACTGAGGGCTTGTAGGCCTGTTGTAAGGCAGGTCCTCACCAGATATCACCAGCAACAACGTCGCCTATGGGCACAAACCCACCGTCGCTGGACCAGACAGGACTGGCAAAAAGTGCTCTCCACTGACAAGTCGCGGTTTTGTCTCACCAGGGGGGATGGTCGGATTTATCGTCGAAGGAATGAGTGTTACACCGAGGCCTGTACTCTGGAGCAGGATCAATTTGGAGGTGGAGGGTCTGTCATGATCTGGGGTGGTGTGTCACAGCATCATCGGACTGAGCTTGTTGTCATTGCAGGCAATCTCAACGCTGTGCGTTACAGGGAAGACATCCTTCTCCCTCATGTAGTACCCTTCCTACAGGCTCATCCTGACATGACTCTCCAGCATGATAATGCCACCATCCATACTGCTCATTCTGTGCGTGATTTCCTGCAAGACAGGAAATGTCAGTGTTCTGACATGGCCAGTGAAGAGCCCGGATCTCAATCCCATTGAGTACGTCTGGGACCTGTTGGATCGGAGGGTGAGGGCTAGGGCCATTCCCCCCAGAAATGTCTGGGAACTTGCAGGTGTCTTGGTGGAAGAGTGGGGTAACATCTCACATCAAGAACTGGCAAATCTGGTGCAGTCCTTGAGGAGGAGATGCACTGCAGGACTTAATGCAGTTGGTGGCCACACCAGATACTGATTGTTATTTTTTATTTTGCCCCCCCCCCCCCTTTGTTCAGGGAAACATTTTTCCATTTCTGTTAGTCACATGTCTGTGGACCTTGTTCAGTTTATGTCTCAGTTGTTAAATCTTGTTACGTTCATACAAATATTTACACATCTTAAGTTTGCTGAAAATAAACGCAGTTGACAGTGAGTGGACGTTTTTTTTTTAATGAGTTTATATACAGTGCCTTGCGAAAGTATTCGGCCCCCTTGAACTTTGCGACCTTTTGCCACATTTCAGGCTTCAAACATAAAGATATAAAACTGTATTTTTTTGTGAAGAATCAACAACAAGTGGGACACAATCATGAAGTGGAACGACATTTATTGGATATTTCAAACTTTTTTAACAAATCAAAAACTGAAAAATTGGGCGTGCAAAATTATTCAGCCCCCTTTAAGTTAATACTTTGTAGCGCCACCTTTTGCTGCGATTACAGCTGTAAGTCGCTTGGGGTATGTCTCTATCAGTTTTGCACATCGAGAGACCGACATTTTTTCCCATTCCTCCTTGCAAAACAGCTCGAGCTCAGTGAGGTTGGATGGAGAGCATTTGTGAACAGCAGTTTTCAGTTCTTTCCACAGATTCTCGATTGGATTCAGGTCTGGACTTTGACTTGGCCATTCTAACACCTGGATATGTATATTTTTGAACCATTCCATTGTAGATTTTGCTTTATGTTTTGGATCATTGTCTTGTTGGAAGACAAATCTCCGTCCCAGTCTCAGGTCTTTTGCAGACTCCATCAGGTTTTCTTCCAGAATGGTCCTGTATTTGGCTCCATCCATCTTCCCATCAATTTTAACCATCTTCCCTGTCCCTGCTGAAGAAAAGCAGGCCCAAACCATGATGCTGCCACCACCATGTTTGACAGTGGGGATGGTGTGTTCAGGGTGATGAGCTGTGTTGCTTTTATGCCAAACATAATGTTTTGCATTGTTGCCAAAAAGTTCAATTTTGGTTTCATCTGACCAGAGCACCTTCTTCCACATGTTTGGTGTGTCTCCCAGGTGGCTTGTGGCAAACTTTAAACGACACTTTTTATGGATATCTTTAAGAAATGGCTTTCTTCTTGCCACTCTTCCATAAAGGCCAGATTTGTGCAATATACGACTGATTGTTGTCTTATGGACAGAGTCTCCCACCTTAGCTGTAGATCTCTGCAGTTCATCCAGAGTGATCATGGGCCTCTTGGCTGCATCTCTGATCAGTCTTCTCCTTGTATGAGCTGAAAGTTTAGAGTGATGGCCAGGTCTTGGTAGATTTGCAGTGGTCTGATACTCCTTCCATTTCAATATTATCGCTTGCACAGTGCTCCTTGGGATGTTTAAAGCTTGGGAAATCTTTTTGTATCCAAATCCGGCTTTAAACTTCTTCACAACATTATCTCGGACCTGCCTGGTGTGTTCCTTGTTCTTCATGATGCTCTCTGCGCTTTTAACGGACCTCTGAGACTATCACAGTGCAGGTGCATTTATACGGAGACTTGATTACACACAGGTGGATTGTATTTATCATCATTAGTCATTTAGGTCAACATTGGATCATTCAGAGATCCTCACTGAACTTCTGGAGAGAGTTTGCTGCACTGAAAGTAAAGGGGCTGAATAATTTTGCAGTTTTTGATTTGTTAAAAAAGTTTGAAATATCCAATAAATGTCGTTCCACTTCATGATTGTGTCCCACTTGTTGTTGATTCTTCACAAAAAAAGTACAGTTTTATATCTTTATGCTTGAAGCCTGAAATGTGGCAAAAGGTCGCAAAGTTCAAGGGGGCCGAATACTTTCGCAAGGCACTGGATATTCATTAAAAATGGAAAGCTGAAATGTCTTTAGTCAATAAGTATTCAACCCCTTTGTCATGGCAAGCCTAAATACCTTCATTTTCTTAAGAAGTCACATAATAAGTTACATGGACTCATTCTGTGTGCAATAATAGTGTTTAACATGATTTTTTATTTTTTTTCTCATCTCTGTACACAACACATACAATTAAGGTCCCTCAGTCAATCAGTGAATTTCAAACACAGATTCAACCACAAAGACCAGGGAGGTTTTCCAATGGCTCGTGAAGAAGGGGACCTATTGGTAGATGGGTAAAAAAAAATGTGCTTAACAAGTTGCATAATAAGTTGCATGGACTCATTCTGTGTGCAATAATAGTGTTTAACATGATTAATGAAGTTATTAATTACACTATGGATGGCGTATCAATGCACCCAGTCCCTACAAAGATACAGGCATCCTTCCTTCTTTAATACAAAGATACAGGCGTCTCTGAGCGAATGACTTCACCATTCGGCCTATGGTGACTTCAAAACAGTTACAGAGTTTAATGGCTGTGAGAAAACTGAGGATGGATCAACAACATTGTAGTTACTGCACAATACTAACCTAAATGACAGTGTGAAAAGAAGGACGTGTCAAACTCATTCCACGAAGGGCCAAGTGTCTGGGGTTTTTCGCTCCACCCTTGCACTTGATGAATTTAGGTCGCTAATTATTAAGGAACTCCCCTCAACTGGTTGTCTATGTCTTAATTGAAAGTAAAATCCCGCAGACACTCGGCCCTCCGTGGAGTGAGTTTGACACCCCTGCTGTACAGAATAAAAATATTCCAAAATGCATCTTGTTTGCAGTAAGGCACTAAAGTAAAACTGCAACTGTTTGTCCTGAATACAAAGCATTATGTTTGTGGCAAATCGAACACAACACATCACTGAGTTCCACTCTTCATATTTTCAAGCATGGTGGTGGCTCCATCATGTTATGGGTATGCTTGTCATTGGTAAGGACTAGGGAGGTTTTTAGGATCAAAATAAAAAATACAAATAAATGGAATAGAGCTAAGCACAGGAAAAATCCTAAAGGAAAACCTGGTTCAGTCTGCTTTCCAACAAACACTGGGAGATGAATTCACCTTTCAGCAGGACAATAACTGAAAACACAAGGCCAAATATACACCGGAGTTGCTTTCCAAGATGACAGTGAATGTTCTTGAGTGGACTAGTTTTTTAAAAAACGATGGAAAGTCATGAAAATGGCAATATACCAATTAACAACAACCAACTTGACAGAGCTTGAATAATTTTTTAAAGAATTATGCGCAAATATTGTACAATCCAGGTGTGCAAAGCTCTTACCCCGAAAGACTCACAGCTGTAATCACTGCCAAAGATGTATTGAATACTTATTGAATACTTGAATAGTTATTTATGTAAATGTCTACATTTCATTTTCAATAAATGTACTAACATTTCTAAAAACATGTTTTCACTTTGTCATTATGGGGTATTGTGTGTAGATGGATGAGAGAAAAATAATTGAATGCATTTTGATTTCAGGCTGTAACACAACAAAATGTCAAGTAAGTAAAGGGGTATGAATAATTTCTGAAGGTATTTGGTATTTTATTAGGATCCTCATCAACTGTTGAAAAATCTGCAGCTACTCTTCCCCGGGTCCACACAAAACACAGCATAATACAGAACATTAATAGACAAGAACAGCTCAAGGACAGAACTACATAAATTTAAAAAAGGAACACGTAGCCTACATATCGATACGTACACACAAACTATCTAGATCAAATAGGGGAGAGGCATTGTGCCGTGAGATGTTCCTTTATCATTTTTTATTTTAAACTAGTTGGTTTGCTGTTCATTTGAGCAATATGAGACGGAACAGAGTTCCATGCAATAATGGCTATATATAATACTGTACGCTTTCTTGATTTTTTTCTGGAATTTGGGGACTGTGAAAAGACCCATGGTGGCATTTCTGGTGGGGTAAGTGTGTATGTCAGAGCTGAATGTAAGTTGACTATGCAAGCAATTTGGGATTTTCAACACATTAATGCTTCTTATAAAAGGAAGAAGTAATGCAGTCAGTCTCTCCTCTTCTCTTAGCCAAGAGAGACTGGCATGCATTGTATTTATATCAGCCCTCTGATTACAATGAAGAGCAAGATGTGCCTCTCTATTCTGGGCCAGCTGCAGCTTAACAAGGTATTTCCTTGTAGCAATCGTCCACACGACTGGACAATAATCAAGATTAGACAAAACTAGAGCCTGCAGGACTTGCGTTTTGGAGTGTGGTGTCAAAAAAGAAAAGCATATTTTTATTACAGACAGACATCTCCCCATCTTTACAACCATTGAATCTATATGCTTTAACCATAATAGTTTACAATCTAAGGTACCACCAAGTAATTAAGTCTCCTCAACTTGTTCAACAGCCACACCATTCATTACCAGATTCAGCTGAGGTCTAGAAGTTAAGGAACGATTTGCGCCAAATACAATGCTCTTAGGTTAGGGTTATATATGCATCAGCAACCCCTGCATCTAAGCCTAACCCTGTCGATGCAGGGGTTGCTGATGCGTACATGGATGGTTGAATCATCAGCATACATCGACACACATGCTTTGTTTAATACCAGTGGCAGGTTATTGGTAAAAATAGAAAAGAGTAGGGGGCCTAGAGAGCTGCCCTGCGGTATACCACACATTACATGTTTGACATTAGAGAAGCTTCCATTAAAGAAAACCCTTGGCGTTATATTAGATAGATAGCTCTGAATCCACAATATGGAAGAGGTTGAAAAGCCATAATACATCTGTTTAAAAAAAAACAGGTTACAGGCAATCATTTCAAAGGCTGCACTGAAATCGAACAGTACAGCTCCCACAATCTTCCCACAATTATCAATTTATTTAAACTAATCATCAGTCATTTGTGTCAGTGCAGTACATGTTGAGTGCCCTTCTCTATAAGCATGCTGAAAGTCTGTTAATTTGTTTAGAGAGAAATATAATTTTATGTGGTCAAACACAAGTTTTTCCAACAGTTTGCTAAGAGCTGGCAGCAAGCTGATAGGTCTGCTGTTGGAACCAGTAAAGGTCACTTTACCACTCTTGGGTAGCGGAATTACTTTGGCTTCCCTCCAGGCCTGAGGACAAAATACTATCCACCTGGCTCAGATTAAAGATATGACAGATAGCAGTGGCTATAGAGTCAGCTATCATCCTCAGTAGCGTTCCATCTAAGTTGTCAATGACAGGTTTGTCATTATTGTCATTATAAAGCAAATTCCACCTCTCCCACACTAACTTACAAATTCAAACTTGCAATGATTAAGACAAAATCAAATGAAATCAAACTTTAAATGCACTTTAAATAAAGTTTGATTTGATTTAGGACTTCTTTAACTTTACATTTTGTCATGAAACTTTGTCATCGAAGTCTGGTATTCTCTGGATTTATGTGGCTTTCAAGACAATTGGGAACTCTGAAAAACAAGGTTGAATCGTGACGTCAGTGATCTTCAGGCTGGAGAGTTCCCGACTTGGAATTCAGAGTTGGATGACCGTTCAAAACGTATTTTCCCAGTCGGAGCTCGTTTTTTTTCCGTGTTCCCAGTTGTCTTGAACTCACTGAAGTCTGACAATTCCCAGTTCCAAGTTTCCAGTTGTTTTGAATGCAGCAGAATTCATGCTGGATTGACAGCATGGCCAATGTATTCAACCTTTTCTGGCCCATGGCATGTGAATGTTTATCCATTTAAGCTTGGAAAAGAGACCATTAAACCCAGATTTGGACCACACACCCACTCCACTGAATAGCAGGCTAGTGATTGCTTTCTAGAGCCTGCAGTTAGCCACTGATTCCTTCCAAACCACTAATTTCCAAACCACGATTTCTACCTTGTTGTGTAATGTTTATGTCCAATGGCCGATTGAGCACTGATATGTTTTATCTATAATTTAACTTCATATGACAAGGATTGAAAAGGATTTGCCAGTAGATTGTCAACTTGATTCATGATGACGACTGCTTGCCTAACTTGTCTAGCTTGCTAGCTAAGATTTTGAAAGTAGGATGTTGACATGATCAGTCCAATCAAAGCTATGGTAAATATAACATTATGACGCAATTTTATCTATGTCCAGAGGCCTTGTCTTCTTGGATGGGCACTTCTAACGTAACTCTATTGCAGCACCCAAGAGGCTTGAATTTCGGAGCTCTCCCAGTAGATAGAACACTGAGCCAATCACGGCATAACTAATATTTTCCGCTGGCTGCCCACCACCACAGAAAGCACTGAGCTAGGCTGAAACACCTGCATTGTGGAGCTGCCTTAATCAAGAAAGCAAAAAAGAGACCATGTTTGTATGCGGCTCAACATTTATTTTTTATTTTTTACATTGTTTGCAAACTGATGTGACACGTATTAATGCCAAAATAACATGCAAAACAGGCAACAACAACTAATATATATATACAGTTCCAGTCATATGTTTGGACACACCTACTCATTAAAGGATTTTTCTTTATTTTTACTATTTTCTACATTGTAGAATAATAGTGAAGACACCAAAACTATGAAATAACACATACGGAATCATAGTGACCAAAAAAGTGTTAAACAAAATCAAAATATATTTTACATTTGAGATTCTTCAAAGTAGCCACCCTTTGCCTTGATGACAGCTTTGCATACTCTTGGCAGTCTCTCAACCAGCTTCATGAGGTAGTCACCTGGAAAGCATTTCAATTAACAGGTGTCCCTTGTTAAAAGTTCATTTGTGAAATGTATTTCCTTCTTAAAGCATTTGAGCCAATCAGTTGTGTTGGGACAAGGTAGGGGTGTATACAGAAGGCAGCTGTCATCACAGAAAAGGGTTGCTACTTTGAAGAATATAAAACATAAAATATATTTTGATTTGTTTAACACTTTTTGGTTACTACATGATTCCAAATGTGTTATTTCATAGTTTTGGTGTCTTCACTATTATTCTACAATGTAGAAAATAGTAAAAATAAAGAAAAATCCTTTAATGAGTAGGTGTATCCAAACTTTTGACTGGTACTGTGTATATATTTTTTTAGCTAAACAGGTGGGGCTCAAAACTTAATTGACGGGTCGCTACTGGGTTGCGTTGACAACCAAGCACGTTTCAATATCACTTTTGCAATACAGTAAATAGCTAAAAGTTAAGGCTATATGACAAACTAATGTAACATTATTTATTCATAGCCACATTTGTATGTTACTGTAACTACAAATGTGTACCGATGTAATCCTAGAGAGCATAGATGTTCAATAAAAGTTGCAGGTCTGTGGAAATCTTCACAATTGCTATAATAATCTGCGCAGAATCTTGAACAGCATTGATCACATGCACTATGTACGTAATCTCAACGGCAACCCAGGTCATTTGGTTGTGCTACTAGATGCAGCGCAGTGATAACACATGAACATGTCCTATAAATATTGTATTCCCATTTGTTCTTTTAAATGGTTCAGAAAGATTATTATAAAAGATTACAATGCATAGTCTTGGTGTTAAACTTTGCTCCTTCAGGGTGGCTCACTGCCAGAGTGAAGCTTCATATGAAGATGATCAAATAACTATAAGGTAGTGAGCACGATATATTATACCAAATCCCCTGAAGTAAGAAACACAGAACCCAGACAGGTGGAGGCTGGACGGATGGTTGTTGGGTGTCAGAAAACGGCAAGCATAGCAAGTAACAGCTAGTTACAGCAGCAATGGCGATGGCATCAAGAGACAGCAGCGCATGTGTGCGCGTGAGATGTGGCATCGAGGAAAAGCATGTGCAGAACTGGTCAACTTAAATAGACCGCATGTAAGTAGAGTGTGAATCCAATTGGTGCAATGTCAGCTGATGCGATCAGCCAATGCCACCACACTCGGGTTTCCCTTCTGAACCCGGCTTCGCTTTATTTGGAAGCTCAGTGATAACACGTTTAGATGACAACTTAACCAAAAATCTGACTTTGTTTTTCCATTGGAATTTGGCTGTGCTTTTAAATGGTTGAAAGCCTAGTGATAACACATTGGGAATTCAGCAAACCTCTGGCTGTCCTTTTTGAGTGGGTGAATAAAGGTTGAAATCTCCTTGATCGTCAACCCAACCCAAATATTACCCACATTTCCACGTTGAAGTGACGTGGCGTGCCCAGTGGGAGGAGACTTCTGTGCTTCACATCTATATCTACATGCCATCGTCACCGCTGGAGGAAAAAAAAGAAAAGGCATAGACCGCCGGGACGTCCTTGGTTACGGCAAACTCAGGTCATTTGCCTCCCCTCTAAATAGCAACTTCCCTGGCTGATGATAGACCGCCCCGGGTGACATGGAATGCTGCATACTACATTACTGAAATGTTTGCCTTAGCACAAGGCTATGATCCAACACCACTCCTCCCCAGAACATAATTGCTGTTGAAGGAGCAGTTGTAAAAGAGGGCCGCCCAGGCTTGCAGAGTGAGAGTAATAGAGAGGTCTCAGAGAGTGAGGGACGCCGTACTTTTTTCCAGTAAGGTATTCGTGTTTGAGGGAACTCTATTAACAAAGATGAAAAAGCCATTGTGGTAACAGCTTGCGATCTTACCTGATCACAGGCTCTCATTTCATGCGCAGTCCGTCCATCTCCTCCAATTTGTGATGAGCAAGGTCCGATCGGGACGACCTTCTAGACCTCAGTGGCTCTTTAATCTTCATTATGAGAGTTGGCCACTGCACCTGCCTGCCTCCCCTATGGCTCCTTCTAAACAGTCACAGCTCGTAGGGAAGCCGGTTTAACCTCACACTTTCAGGCTATTGCACTCGGCTGATATTCGATAATGTATGGCTGCGACAATTGAGTTGATCTGATGATGCTGACAGTGTGAATATAACATAGAGACTGGAGGGAGCACTAATGGATGGCTTATATTTAGGAATACGTGTTATGTGCCTTTCATAGCTCTCGGAGCACAGAGCAATTTGAATATTTTTGATCATTGGGTTCATCGCAGCGTGTTGTGCTGCACGGAAGAGGGAAAGATATCTGATCCTCCGGCATGAAATTGTACATCGAGGTTAACATCAGGAGAGTCGCAATGTGCTCAGCAGCTACATCACCGAGGCCTACTGAAATACCATCACACTGAAATGCTGTCATGACAAATCAGAAATATCTCACACAAAAAAGAGCCATGCAAACATGTTCTACATTCCGCTGAAGTCCGGCTCCCTTCTACCCCCAACATGGACAACATCAAACCGTTGGAAGCCCTTTCTGTTGTAGTCCAATATTGATCTTGGCCACCAATACACAGAGAGGGAGTAATTGGGTTTTATCTTGATGTCTGCATGTTTAATTATGTTGGCGCTGGACATCGATCCTGAGGCTCAGCGCTGCAGTGGAGGCCTTGGAAGACAACGCATGCCAAATGCAGTTTGCCCAAGCCCAGAATAATGGCCGGGACATACATGCTGCTGGCTGGCAAGATGGTGGGGAATGATCATGACTATTATTATGATTACCCACTCTGTCACATCTGTATTGCCATCACAATTGTTTTGTTTGTCTGAGTGTGGCAGACGAACAGGCTGCGATGCTAGACAACCTCTGAGATTTCAAATGGATCCTTCAACTGCCAGAGGTAGAATGTAAACATGTATTAGGGACTGGGAGAGGGAGACGGTTTATTTATTCTATGGATGCGTCCCAAATGGCACCCTTTCCCCTCTATAAGGCCCTTTGGGCCCTGTTCAAAAGAAGTGCACTATATAGGGAATAGGGTGCAATCTGGGATGCAGTAGATGGGAAGCAGCAGGCAGATTATAGCAGACTGTTTACCTTCCCTTTATAGGCTAGGATCCTGTTGACATCTCCTCGCTGTAGAGTTATTCATACACAGTACACATGGGAAAACCCAGGTTTACATATCCAACTGTTTGTCCTGGGATTGGATATGATTTGATCTGTCCCTGCGTAATGCCAGATCTTTATGTCCAGCTTCCATTTTACCTGACAACTTGGCTAGGTACGGCATGACACAAATGTTTGCACTCAAGAACATAGTAGTGATGTGTTCAGCTATACAGTATACAGTACAGGAGTTGAGGTGAAAGGTGATGAACTGAAGGCAGGGCTGGCTCCATGCCAGTCAGGGTCTCAACTTACTGTTGAGAGTTAGAATAGTAGAATACACAAGGTACAAGTTCGACATTTGGTTGTGCTCGGCAGTCTCTTATGTCAGTCACTGACATTCACTCAATTAGCAATGTCAGCTAACAATGTTTAGATTAATTTACCAATCTAGCCAGCTACTGCATCTAAACTTATTATAATCATGGCAGAATACCAACCGGGTACTCAGGACAAATGCCCAGGGGCCCTGACCACCAAGGGGCCCCCATTGTTAGTCACTTTTACTAAGATATCATTAACATGGCATAAGTCATGGCAAAATGTGTAGAATTACAGGAAATGTACTTAAAAACTGCAAAAATGTATCTCCACCCCATGGCAAAATGGGTAGAATTGCAAGAATCGAGTGTTATATATATTTTTTTATATTTTTTATTCTGCTGATTGACAAAAGGAATAGAATTGCCCAAAAATTGCTTTAAATGGCAACATTATCTCCACCCCATGGCAAAATGTGTAGAATTGCAGTGGGGCCCAACATTTTGGGGCCCACGAGGTGGGGTAGGCAACCGAATCTTGCTTAGGGCCCCCAGAAGGTTAGGGCCGGCCCTGGCTGAAGTTGTCTCCCATCAGAAAAAGATAACATGTCTGGCATGGAGAATCTCTGGAGATTGGCTGTGTGGAGCTGAATCTCCCTGATGGAAATGATCCACCATGCATAGAAATGTCTCATATCCAGCCATCGTCACTCCGCCCACCTCTCAGAGGACAAAGTCACCAGAGGGCCGTGTCATTTAAAGGTGACAGCAGTCAGAATTACCCACTCCAAATATTACTTTTATCAATGAACTCCCCTAATGATTGAAAATGTCAACCGACTGTAGTCTACAAACTGGGGTGTCGATGTTCAATCACAAATTTATAACAACTTTATAGCTTAAAGTGAAAATGTGATCTACCGCCCGGCACGGACCCAGATTCCACAGACACACTCGCCTGCACACACAAAAACATAGACATGTATACACACACACACACACACGTGCCCGCAAACACTCATACATGTCCACAAATGCCCACATGCGCACACAGTAGTTTCAATCCAAACTTTGAAAACAGAGCATGCTCTATCCCCAGGGGTCTGTCTCTGACCACATCACAGTGAGGGGTAAAATAATGAGGTGAAAGTAATCTAAATAGTGTGGAGAGTGGTCGTGGTGTCCAGAGACAGGACTCTCTCCCCTCAGTGCTGCGTAGGATCCCTAGTGTGGTGCTGAGGATTTTCCTGAGGACATGGACACTCACGGGGGGCTGTTTGTTGAAAATGAGTTGAACCCTACAGAGAGGGGAGGTCACCGTGTTTCACTTCTCGTCTCAAGGTCAGTAATTGAGCAGCGGTATTGGTAAATTGCCATGAGTAGAAACAAAGTCACTAAACAACTTTATTTCACATCCCACATGATGACGTGAGAGGGAGACTGGGAACAAATGTGTTTTATTTGGTTATTTACTTGTGTTTTGTCTTGTCTTTAGTCTTCTGAGGTAATGTCCTCTGTCAGTTACGGTTGTATTAGTAAAGACATCCTCTAAGTCCCCGCGCTGTTTATGTAGAGCAAGCTTCTCTCGACATCTCCTTCACTAAAGTGCATCTTGTTTTCAAGGACAAGGTGACCCAATAGCCAATGGGACAAAAATGAATTGAGTTCACCAAATCTTAAGGGAATGTCAGTGGAGAGGAGCAATTTAGAAATGTCAACAAAATGGTCTAGACCTATACATTTGCAAATGATTTAGTTTGTACGATAGTTTAGTTAGTTAGAGAACCAGGTAAGGCTAGGTGATAATAATTTTACTTTACGTTTCAGCTAGGTTACGATGTTTCAATATTTGTCCACATCTTTTCTTAACTTAAAGTGAAACAAATAGGTATCAGGTTAAATTATCCATAGAAATGATAGATAAAAGTTCCAAATTATATCAAGTGTAATAGTGCCGTCTTTTGAAGCAATGTAGCGGTTTCATTTGAGGCTTACAATTTCACTTTTGCCTTAAGAAACAACAACAATTCCATGTTGCTTTGTTTCATCCTTTGCTTGCTGGTATATAAATGTTTCAAAAGTGATATCTCAGATGCATAAGATCCTGTCCCAGCAATCTTATTCCTTTGGCTTTGTATCTATAGAAACGTAATCTATGTCTATATTAAAATTCACGGAGACTGTAGGCACTTTCCTCAAAATCTAAAAACCTCCAATGAAAACCTTAAATGACAATCCAACTTTCAAAACAAGTCATTATTGGCTAACCACAACAGTCCACAAGCTAGTTGCTAACTTTGCTAACTACCCACTTGGCACACATTGGTTGAATCAATGTTGTTTCCACGTCATTTCAATGAAATCACGTTGAACCAACATGGAATAGACATTAAATTGCCGTGCTAAGCTTGCTAAAACACTCACTAATTAGTTTGTACCCACAAACAAGTTAACACATGATCTTGTCAAACTGTCAACAAAGTAGCTAGCAATTGATAAGACATGACAAACAACAGACAATAATTTATTCACCTCATCAGGGCAGGACAGGTTTGGGGCATTTAGGGCAGAGCTTGATCAGGTACGTGCCAGTGGGCATGGGGTAATGGGGGTGGCATGTCCAGACCTGTATCTCTCTGAGGGCATGGAGAGGTGCCACCTGTGTGGACGACTGACTCCAAAATAATCTCAACCCTCCCGGGAGTCACGCTGGACCCTCCATTACCTCCAAAGCAACGTGGTGTCTGCTGTCATTAATTTGCCCCTGGCTATAAGTTACATCCATTAAATAGCTTCGCTCGTCACATTACTGTAAGTCACTTTGGATAAAAGCGTCCTCTAAATGGCATATGTTATTTATTCATTTTGGTTACAACGGGACTAGGTTATGTTGTTTGTGTCTGAACCACACACACTGCTCCCTGTGCAAAATCATGCCAACCCCAAAAAATCTATGTGATAACATTTTGTCTTTACACTGCTACTACTCGCTGTTTAATATCTATGCAGTCCCTTTACCCCTACCTAAACTATTGTTTCAAAGTTTGGGGTCACATAGAAATGTCCTTGTTTTCCATGAAAACATACATGAAATTAGTTGCAAAATGAATAGGAAATATAGTCAAGAGGTTGACAAGGTTATAATTAATGATTTTTAATTGAAATAATAATTGTGTCCTTTGCTTTCGTTAAAGAATTCTCCATTTGCAGCAATTACAGCATTGCAGACCTTTGGCATTCTTAGTTGTCACTATTTCCAATCTTCCTCTGTCCAGTGTCTGTGTTCTCTTGCCCATCTTAATCTTTTCTTTTTATTGGCCAGTCTGAGATATGGCTTTTTCTTTGCAACTCTGCCTAGAAGGCCAGCATCCCGGAGTCGCCTCTTCACTGTTGACGTTGAGATTGGGGTTGGTGTTTTGCAGGTACCATTTAATGAAGCTGCCAGTTGAGGACTTGTGAGGCGTCTATTTCTCAAACTAGCCACTAATGTACTTGTCCTCTTGCTCAGTTGTGCACCGGGGCCTCCCCCACTCCTCTTTCTATTCTGGTTCGAGCCAGTTTGCGCTGTTCTGTGAAGGAAGTAGTACACAGCGTTGTACGAGATCTTCAGTTTCTAGGCAATTTCTCACATGGAATAGCCTTCATTTCTCAGAACAAGAATAGACGGACGAGTTTCAGAAAAAATCTTTTTGAGCCTGTAATCGAACCCACAAATGCTGATGCTCCAGATACTCAACAAGTCTAAAGGACAGTTTTATTGCTTCTTCAAACAGCACAACAGTTTTCAGCTGTGCTAACAATTGAAAATAGGTTTTCCAATGATCAATTAGCCTTTTAAAATGATAAACTTGGATTAGCTAACACAACATGCCATTGGAACACAGGAGTGATGGTTGCTGATAATGCTGTATACAGCCTGATCTCTGTGTGAACGAGGTCCTGTTCCCCAGTCTGGCTGCACTTAACAGTGGAGTTGATTGAGTGAGCCGATTTGAAGCTCTGACTAGTACGATACTTGCGACCTGCTACTGGGTCAATAATCAACTAATCACGATCTTCAGTTTAGAATGCAATTAGTTTAAATCAGCTGTGTTGGCTAGGGATGGGGGGAAAGTCTGACACCAATCAGGGCCCTGATGACTGGAGTTGCCCAGGCCTGTGCTAGCCCAAAACCCACATCTTCTGGCTCCCCTCTTCTAGCCCCCGCTTACCCCTTTCCTCCCTCTCCCTCCCCTCTCCTGGTTGCCAGGACTGCAGTTAGTGGTCCTTCATACAGTACAGAACCATACAGCCAGAGGAAACCTATGTAGATATTCCATTTAAAAATCTGCCGTTTCCAGCTACAATAGTCATTTACAACATTATCAATGTCTACACTGTATTTCTGATCAATTTGAAGTTATTTTAATGAACCAAAAATGTGATTTTCTTTCAGAGAGAAGGACATTTCTAAGTGACCGACCACAAACTTTTGAACGGTAGCGTACGTGTACAAATGACCTCGACTAACCGGTACCCCCTCACATTGACTCGGTACCGGTACCCCCGCACATTGACTCGGTACAGGTACCCCCGCACATTGACTCGGTACCGGTACCCCCTGTATATAGACTCCTTATTGTTATTTTATTGTGTTACTTTTCATAGAGGTTTTTACTTTTGCTTTTTCAGTCAATCTTTTCTTAACTCTATTTCTTGAACTGCATTGTTGGTTAAGGGCTCGTAAGTAAGCATTTCACGGCAAATTTCATTTGAACATGGAAAACTGGTTGGATTTGCAAAAGGTCATCAACTTAAGGGCATTTTTTCCACCCGACTTGTAACCTAAATCCAATGACATGGTGACATTTGTTGTCGATTTCACTTTGAATTCACATTAGTTTGACAATTCAACCAAATGCAAATGAAAACTAGACGTTGAACTGATGTCTGTGCCCAATGGGTTGGGTGAGATAGTTACATGTCGAAGTCGCATTGTCTCTCAGGTGTCATTTTTACACCACGATGAGATATGAATCTCCTCCTGCTTCCTGCCCTCCTGCTTGTTCATTGGCTGATGAATATCTGATTACTGTTGATGAGGTTCTTTGTGCAAATACAAGAGAGAGATAGAAACAGGGGGAAGAGAATATGACAGAGGTGGATACAGAAATAGGGAGAGAGAGAAGGACAGAGAGAGAGAGAGAGAGAGAGAGCACGAGAGCGAGAGAGACAGAGGCATGAGAAATAGGAAAAGACAGAGAGGTAGAGCTAATGTGGTCACATGTCCAAAAGTAATATCAGGGGGTCTCAGCACAAGATTGGAGCAGAGACAGCACTCTCTTTGAACAGTCTGCCAGTTGAACAGCTGCATAAACCTCAGCTACGACTGTGTGACAGACCGCCTCTGAGCCTTGGAGGGATATTAAGACTGCGTGCATCCTCTCTCCTTCTGTTTCCATCTGAGGTTATACATTCACCTGAGGCAGGAGGAAATCACACAGACCAATGTCCTCGGGGGTATGAAGGGCTGCATCCCGTTCATATTTCAAATGCCTTCCAAGCGCATTGTGTTGCGGTTATACACTTCGTTTTGGTGAATCGGAGAGATGTCTTCTACATCTCTGTCTTGGCGCTGTTTGTGTGGAGATCAAAGTAGGTGATGGTGTGTCTTTGCCTTTCCTGATGCCACTAGCTAGGTTACCTGTATCTGACTGCCTCGCAGCAACGTAACTGTACTAGAGATCTGGATTCTCAGTATTGGTTAAGGTGAGATTTTGCACCTCTACACCACCATTCTTTAGATGCGTTAACACAGAAGTATCAGTACTCTACAGGAGAAGGGTTTCCCAACTTGGTCCTCCAGTACCCCCAACAGTACACATTTCTGGAGATGGGAAAAACTGCTACACAGCCTGATCTCTGTGTGAACGAGGTCCTGTTTCCCAGCCTGGCTGCACTTAACAGTGGAGGTGATTGAGTGAGCCGATTGGAAGCTCGGACTGGTGCTATACTTGCGACCTGCTACCGGGTCAATAATCAACTAATCACGATCTTCAGTTTAGAATGCAATTAGTTTAAATCAGTTGTGTTGATTAGGGATGGGGTGAAAGTGTGACCCCAATCAGGGCCCTGATGACTGGAGTTTCCCACGCCAGTGCTAGCCCAAAGCCACACTGTGAATTTCATAGGGCCAAACCCACATCTTCTGGCTCCCCTCTTCTAGCCCCCTCTTACCCCTTTCCTCCCTCTCCCTCCCCTCTCCTGGTTGCCAGGACTGCAGTTAGTGGTCCTTCATACAGTACAGTACGGAACCGTCGAGCCATACGACACCTGTGAGTGCAGGGAGAGTCATCAATCACATTGACAACGCGATTGACCGCAAGCACCTCCAGTAATCTCATCAGGAATATTGATTGATATGGAGGTTAAGGACTCTGTATCATAATGCATCGATTGATTTGGAAGGAACTAGTTTGGGAAATCCCAAGTGAGTAACACCTCAGTGACCTCTTGAGCAGCATTTGAATAACTGGCAACCATTCTGCCCGGCAGTTGGGAATTTAAAGTAATTGTCTTATTCCCTGAAGCAGCCTACAGCCTAGCATATATATAAAATATAAAATATACGTGTGAAGTGAAATACAATTAATCATATTTTCAGTGAAATTGTAGTGAGGATGTCTCAACTTTTTATATTCAGCAATATATATTAGACTAGTCTGCAGTGGTTCCTTAGACTGACTATGTACATGCTATTAGGACTATTATCTTACCTTTACTCAGACAGACTAGCCCTTCTGCTGCCTGAGTCATGCTGTGTATTCTGGGGGGGGGGGGGGGATGGGGAAGAGAGAGAGAGAGAGAGAGAGAGAGAGAGTGTGGGGGGGGGGGAGAGATATAGCGCAGACGGAATGACTAAATAGCCCTCAGTCAGTCTCGGTCTAGACAAAAAAGATCAACGGAGACAAATTTGGGCATCTGGTGAACCTTGCTCCCTCTCTCACTGAGGTGTGTTTCATCCATTCTCCCTGCATGACCAGAGTTGCAAGCCCCAGCGTGTTGCCCTTCGCAGGGGAAGGACAAAGTGAAGCCCATTAATCCAGCCTGATTGCAGGCTCTTTACTGGGAGGGACACGTAAGTAGAGGAAGAGGGGGAGAAATCTATATGTCAGGATGCATCACTTCCATCCCTGAACAGGCCTATCAATCAAGCCCATCTGGAGCAGCTTAACTCCTTTATTTATCAGCCCCTGGTGCACTCCTGTAAATAAAGCACTATCACGTATGGAGAAGAGGCCAGAGAGAGAACTTCCCAGCAGCACTTCCTGGGTGAGGGTCGGGAGATGGAGGGGAATCATTAATAGGTGTGCGTGTGTGTATGAGAGTTGACACACACACACACACACACACACACACACACACAAACACAGCAAAGCTAAGCATTGTGATTTGTCCCTTTTCTATTACCTGCAATAAGATCAAATTCGCAACGATAACCCTCTGACTTTAACTACTGTGGCCGCTCTCATAGGTCCGTAGCTAGCTTGAATATACATTACACACTGCATCAACACATTTTCAAGGTGACTCCGACGAAAGCCTTTAAATCGAACTTCTATTTCAATCAGTCACTGAAAACCTGCACAGTGGCTAGAGTCGCTCAACGGTTCTCGTTTTCCATAGACATCTTTACAGATCAGTCTCTCCTGGCTGCTTGTCACAGGTCTTCTCTCTCTCACTCACAAAATAATAATTGTGCACTGTTTAGGGGATAGGGTGAATCTGGGATACAGATATACTGTGGTACTGGGTGTATTCCCTGCTGTGGCATGTAACAGAGGCAGAATGCTCATTAGCTGCTAAATTACACCTGAACCGTGGGGAGGCTCTCCCTCTCTCACCGTCTGTGCTGCTCCACATAACACCATGGCACGAGAACTGACTGCAGACTGCACATAGCAGAGAGATAGCATATGACGGAGAAAGAAATTAGAGAGATTGTACAGTACCAGTCAAAAGTTTGGACACACCTCCTCATTCAAGGGTTTTCCTCTGTTTTTACTATTTTCTACCTAGTAGAATAATAGTGAAGCCATCAAAACTATGAAATAACACATATGGAATCATGTAGTAACCAATGAAGTGTTAAACAAATCAAAGTATGTTTTAGATTTTAGATTCTTCAAAGTAGTCACCCTTTGCCATGATGACAGCTCTGCACAAGTCCAGGCCATTTTGGGCAGCGTGGGATTCAAACGTTTCCCCACAAAAAAAATGTAAATTGAAAAGAAATGAAAGGGTGCCTGGAATGTTCATGCTGGATGGTGTTGGTAAGGTCATCATGGGTGGCTGGTTGACTGGGTGTGCTGAGTAGCAGAGAGGGCTGTCCTAGCCAGAGCTGTCTCAATCAGGCCAAACCGAGCAGGACGGGCCTTCACGATCACATGTTCCACTCAGCCACTTTGGATCTACTGGGGGTTTTCAGTCCATGTCAAACTCAGTAAGGTGAAATGTCGATCACCTCTCTCTGCACCTTACGCTCCATTGCAGCCAAAACATGCATGCACACACACACACACAGACAAGCTTTTGTAGGGTGTGGCTCGCCAGTGTAGCAGGTCGCCAAGAGAGCCCACCAAAGAGCACTGTTCCACAGGGCCACGCCTGGTACCAGCTCTGTCAGCCCAGCAGTCACACACGGGCTGTCTTTCTCTTGTCTTTCTCTTCAAAGTCTGAGCCTGAAATTAGGTTTCACATCCTGTCCTTTAAAAGGGAGCGAGAAAGAGAAAACAGGAAGGAGGAGGAATCCATTCATTTTTATCTCTGGTCCGAGCTCCACTGTAAACACAGCTACATCAATCAGTCCAGTAATCCGTTGTCACTCCAAGCTGCACACTAACAGATGTCTGCACGGTCTGCGTGCCCCATGGGTACCGGGCAGGAGCAAGAGAGCTAACTCAAGCAGATACTAAACATATCCACATTCAAGAGGAAAACTGCATATGAAGACCACAGCACACCCATCCGATAGAAACTATTTGCCTCTACAATATAGAGACCCATATCAATGTTGAGGTTTTGCTGTCAAATGAAGCCGGTTCAAGCTTCATTTAACAGACATAGTTTACACCTCCTAAAATCATTTACTTGCTGAGCTGTAAACTGTTTACCCCAGTCACTAAAATACCCACGGTTTCACTGCTTAAAATGCCATTTGAGTTTACGGATTGTGGATTCGAATGGTAATTTCAGCAAATAGCATTTATGGTTTCCACTTAATTTCCTTCAACCTGAATTTGTAATCTACTGGTAAGTGAGCACTTTCACTTTTATGGAAGGTCATTTAAATCAGGAGAGAGAGAGAGAGAGAAACAGAAAGTGAGTGAAATAGAGAGACAGCACAAAAGCCTGCTATCACCACCATTCCCTTACTTCTCCACAGAGCCAGTCCAGAGCAGCAATGTACAGAACCCATTTCCAATAGAACCAGGCTGTCAGACTGTAGGTATAGCCCCCATATCCTATCCTATATTACAAAACCCAGACAGAACCTAAGCTGCCTCCCAAAAGTCACCTACACACCTAAACATTTAAATTAGACACTTTGCAGACTCAATTCTTTATACCTTTGAAGAGGCAGTCCAAACAGAAGCTGTTGCTGCCACTTTTTGAATGCCAGACAAACTCCTGCTTCCCTTTGCTCATGTACTGGATAAATCATTAGACCTGGGCAATCAGCAGCCCGGGCAGACTGACAGCTGTGACTAATGTGCCCGTGTATCATACTGTAGCCTGGGCAACACAGCAGAGACTGAAAATATTGCACATTCACACTAGACGTAACATAGTAAACATAAATCCGGGAAACTCAAATGAGTATGATATGTTATATTTGGTATGGTTACAGAAGACTGTTGGTTGGATACTTAAGTCAAAAATGAAAGTAGGGTGGTTGGGGTGTATGGGTGGGCGTATAAAGTGAACGTCTAGCAGAGTTCGAATCTCAATATGGACAACTTTAGCATTTTTGCTCATGAGGAACTTTTCAACTACTCACTACCTTTTAGCTACTTTGCAACTACTTGTAACTATGCTTCCCCTAAACTTAACCCTTTTAGCTAACCCTTCCCCTAACCCTTTAAACAAACTCCTAAGCATAACCCTAACCCCTAGTCTAGCTAACATTAGGCAGCTATCTAATGTTAGCCACCTAGCTAGAATTGGTAACATACTGTATCATACGTTTTGCATATTCGTAACATATAGTGCATTTTACGAACTTGTAACATATAACACAAATTGTAATTCGTAACATATCAAATGTTGTGAAATGGGTGATGAACATCCACAAATGAATACATACCATTCGAAACGTACCCTTTCAAACTAAAATAAGCATCTCGGATTTACGTGCAGAATAATACGAAATGCTCTGAGACCAGGTTGTGTGCACACACACACACTCTTAAAGTAAACATTCTGAATGTCACCCAGTGGTGTGAACAAGCAGGAGTTCTTTGAAAACACATGAACGTAACAGTCAGCTCCAGGCAATAGTCCTTATATTTCATAATCACACTCAGATCTCATCATTGTGTGTGGGAGTAGAAAGAGCAGACCTAACTCACTCTATTAAATTAATCAAAACAGGAACATTTGGCTAGAAATTCAAAAGGAAATTATCTCAACAGAGAAAAATGTCCTCCTGTGTGCTACCTATATCCCCCCCACTTTAATGAAGACAGCTTCTCCATCCTGGATGGGTAAATCAATCATTTCTAGGCCCAGGGACATGTACTAGTCTGTGGTGACCTAAATGCCAGAACTGGACTAGAACCTGACAACCTCAGCACATAGGGGGACAAACACCTATCTGGAGGTGACAGCATTCCCTCCCCCATATGCCCCCCTAGCCACAACTACGACAACATAACCAACAATAACTGGTCACAACTCCTGCAGCTCTGTCGCACGCTGGGTATGTACATGGTCAATGGTAGGCTTCGAGGGGACCCCTATGGTAGGTACACCTATAGCTCATCTCTTGGCAGTAGTACTGTAGACTACTTTATCACTGACCTCAACCCAGAGTCTCTCAGAGCATTCACAGTCAGCACACTGACACCCTTATCAGATCACAGCAAGTCTACATGAACAGAGCAATACTCAACCATGAGGCATCAAAGCCAAAGGAACTGAATGATATTAAGAAATGCTATAGATGGAAGGAAAGTAGTGTGGAAAGAAAGAAAGAAAGAAAGAAAGAAAGAAAGAAAGAAAGAAAGAAAGAAAGAAAGAAAGAAAGAAAGAAAGAAAGAAAGAAAGAAAGAAAGAAAGAAAGAAAGAAAGAAAGAAAGAAAGAAAGAAAGAAAGAAAGAAAGAAAGAAAGAAAGAAAGAAAGAAAGAAAGAAAGAAAGAAAGAAAGAAAGAAAGAAAGAAAGAAAGAAAGAAAGAAAGAAAGAAAGAAAGAAAGAAAGGAAAGAAAGAAAGAAAGAAAGAAAGAAAGAAAGAAAGAAAGAAAGAAAGGAGAGAAAGGAGAGAAAGGAGAGAAAGGAGAGAAAGGAGAGAAAGGAGAGAATTAGAGAGAGCATACTTAAATTCACACCGGATAAGACAGGAGAAGTACTCCAGATGTAACAACTGACATTAGCTTCCCGACACAAACTACTGCAGCATAAAAACTGGAGGCTGAGACAGGAGGGTCAGGAGACACTGTGGCCCCATCCGATGATAACCCTGGATAGGGGCAAACAGGCAGGATATAACCCCACCCACTTTGCCAAAGCACTGCCCCCACACCACTAGAGGGATATCTTCAACCATCAACTTACCATCCTGAGACAAGGCAGAGTATAGCCCACAAAGATCTCTGCCACGGCACAACCCAAGGGGGGGCGCCAACCCAGACAGGAAGATAACATCAGTGACTCAACCCACTCAAATGACGCACCCCTCCTAGGGACGGCATGGAAGAGCACCAGTAAGCCAGTGACTCAGCCCCTGTCATAGGGTTAGAGGCAGAGAATCTCAGTGGAGAGAGGGGAACTGGCCAGGCAGAGACAGCAAGGGCGGTTCGTTGCTCCAGAGCCTTTCCGTTCACCTTCACACTCCTGGGCCAGACTACACTCAATCATATGACCTACTGAAGAGATTAGTCTTCAGTAAAGACCGAGTCTGCGTCTCTCACATGGGTAGGCAGACCATTCCATAAAAATTGAGCTCTATAGGAGAAAGCCCTGCCTCCAGCTGTTTTCTTAGAAATTCTAGGGACAATTAGGAGGCCTGCGTCTTGTGACCTTCTTGTCTTCTGCGTCTTCACGTCTTGTACGTGTAGGTATGTACAGCAGGATCAAATCGGAAAGATAGGTAGGAGCAAGCCCATGCAATGCTTTGTAGGTTAGCAGTAAAACCTTGAAATCAGCCCTTGCCTTAACAGGAAGCCAGTGCAGGGAGGCTAGCACTGGAGTAATATGATCAAATTCTTTGGTTCTAGTCAGGATTCTAGCAGCCGTACTTAGAAGTTTATTTAGTGCTTTATCCGCGTAGCCGGAAAGTAGAGCATTGCAGCAGTCTAACCTAGAAGTAACAAAAGCATGGATACATTTTTCTGCATCATTTTTGGACAGAAAGTTTCAGATTTTTGCAATGTTACGTAGATGGAAAAAAGCTGTCCTTGAAACAGTCTTGATATGTTCGTCAAAAGAGAGATCAGGGTCCAGAGTAACGCTGAGGTCCTTCACAGTTTTATTTGAGATGACTGTACAGCCATCAAGATTAATTGTCAGATTCAACAGAAGATCTCTTTGTTTCTTGGGACCTAGAACAAGCATCTCTGTTTTGTCCGAGTTTAAAAGTAGAAAGTTTGCAGCCACCCACTTCCTTATGTCTGAAACACAGGCCTCTAGCGAGGGCAATTTTGGGGGCTTCACCACGTTACATTGAAATGTACAACTGTGTGTCATCCGCATAGCAGTGAAAGTTAACATTATGTTTTCGAATGACATCCCCTAGAGGTAAAATACATAGTGAAAACAATAGTGGTCCTAAAACGGAACCTTGAGGAACACCAAATTATACAGTTGATTTGTCAGAGGACAAACCATTCACAGAGACAAACTGATATCTTTCCGACAGGTAAGATCTAAACCAGGCCAGAACTTGTCCGTGTAGACCAATTTGGGTTTCCAAATTGTGATCGATGGTATCAAAAGCAGCACTAAGGTCTAGGAGCACGAGGACAGATGCAGAGCCTCGTTCTGACGCCATTATAAGGTAATGTACCACCTTCACAAGTGCAGTCTCAGTGCTATGATGGGGTCTAAATCCAGACTGAAGCATGTCGTATACATTGTTTGTCTTCAGGAAGGCAGTGAGTTGCTGTGCAACAGCTTTTTCAAAAAGTTTTGAGAGGAATGGGGAGAAATGGATGACATATATGTCAACGAATTGGCAAGGGCACTAGAACAGTCTGCAGCACCCGGCCTCGCCCTACTAAAATCTGAAGTCAAATATCTACTGTTTGCTGATGATCTGGTGCTTCTGTCATCAACCAAGGAGGGCCTACAGCAGCACCAAGATCTTCTGCACAGATTCTGTCAGACCTGGGCCCTGACAGTATATCTCAGTAAGACAAAGATAATGGTGTTCCGAAAAAGATCCAGTTGTCAAGACCACAAATACAAATTCCATCTAGACACCTTTGCCATAGAACACACAAAAAACGATACATACCTCGGCCTAAACTTCAGCGCCACACGTAACTTCCACAAAGCTGTGAACGATCTGAGAGAAAAGGCAAGGTGGGCATCTATACCATCAAAAGGAACATAACATTCAACATGCCAATTAGGATCTGGCTAAAAATACTTGAATCAGTTATGGAACCCATTGTCATTTATGGTTGTGAGGTCTGGGGTCCGCGCACCAACCAAGAATTCACAAAATGGGACAAACACCAAATTGAGACTCTGCATGCAGAATTCTGCAAAAAATATCCTGCGTGTACAACGTAGAATACCAAATAATGCATGAAGAGCAGAACTAGGCTGATGCCCGCTAATTATCAAAACCCAGAAAAGAGCTGTTAAATTCTACAACCACCTAAAGGGAAGTGATTCCCAAACCTTCTATAACAAAGCCATCACCTACAGAGAGATTAACCTGGAGAAGAGTCCCTTAAGTAAGCTGGTCCTGGGGCTCTGTTCACAAACACAAACCACAGAGCCCCAGGACAGCAACACAATTAAACCCAACCAAATCATGAGAAAACTAAAAGACAATTACTTGACACATTGGAAAGAAACAAAGCAAACTAGAATGCTACTTGGCCCTAAACAGAGAGTACACAGTGGCAGAATACCTGACCACTGTGACTGACCCAAAATGAAGGAAAGCTTTGACTATGTACAGACTCAGTGAGCATAGCCTTGCTTTTGAGAAGGCCGCCGTAGGCAGACCTGGCTCTCAAGAGAAGACCGGCTATGTGCACACTGCCCACAAAATGAGGTGGAAATGGAGCTGCACTTTCTGCCACATATTAGAGACACATATTTCCTTCAGATTACACAGATCCACAAAGAACTCGAAAACAAACCCAATTTTGATAAACTCCCGTATCTACTGGGTGAAATACCACAGTGTGCCATCACAGCAGCAAGATGTGTGACCCTATTGCCACAAGAAAAGGGCAACCAGTGAAGAACAAACACCATTGTAAATGCAACCCATATTTATGTTAATTTATTTTCCCTTTTGTACTTTAACTATTTGCACATAATATGACATTTGAAATGTCTTTATTCTTTTGGAACTTTTGCGATTGTAATGTTTAATGTTAATTTTTTAAATAGTTTATTCCACTTTTGTTTATCTACTTCACTTGATTTGGCAATGTTAGCAAGCTAATAAAGCCCTTTAAATTGAATTGAAATTTGAATTGAAGGAGGACGAGAAGGAAGGGAAGAGTGAATCTGAATCTATGTCTCAAACCAGTAGGACCTATATATCCCTGTCCACAGCTCCGGTGTCAATGCCACTGAGATGGGCTGAGACGAGTTGTAAGGTCCTCGCGTGACCGCCATCTTATCTCACGTTTCAAAAGAATAACTTCTGATGGATCTCATGAAGGTTTGTGTGTTCTTACCCACCACACTCTCAAATTGCCTTCGCACTGAATATTTTTTTTTATCCCGTCCGAGGCAAAATAAATGTGTGTTAGCTTAAGGGATAACGACGGAGGTTTCGAGAGGAAAGGGGAATGAAAGGGGAAATGAAAAAATCAGCGGGGATGTAACATCCACAGGCGTGACAATCACAATGGGAATTGTTGGAATACAAAACTAACAAACAGGTTTTAAAACAGAAACATTCATATCTTTATATATCAGATAAGGTGTGACTATTCCTGTAAAAATACTGTGAAATAGACCATGACCGTGGTAAGAACCACAAGAACAGTATTCTTTGCAAAACAGGAAACTGACACAGGTGTCATCTCAACCACCATCTTAGCCTACCAATGCATACTGTATGCATCTGTCAGACCTAACCCTCCAAACACATTCTACCTAGACAGATGGCTTACTTCTGAGCTGTTCTTAGCCCAACGACACTAGCTCCGTCACTTTAACAAATCACATAGTGCTTTAATCTAGCTCTGCTCTAATGTAATGCATCACTTATTTCATGCGTAAATGAAGTGCATCCTCCTCTGGAGACTGATCAAAGCCCTGTTTCCTGCTAGGGCCAAGCCGGGGGCACAGGGGGCTTCACACTGAGTCAGAGACCTCTTCTACTTCCTCTCCTCCGCTTTCTCTCACACTCTCTCGCTCCATTTCTCTCTTCACCGCACCGCCTTGGATCCCTCAGGTGAAGGACTGCCGGGCTGAGAGTGTGTGTGTGTGTGTGTGTGTGTGTGTGTGTGTGTGTGTGTGTGTAGGGGGGAAGCAGTTGGAGTTAAGGCAGTTAAGAAAGTGAGAGAGGGAGAACGAGAGAGAGAGCGAGAGAGGGCGTGCGAGAGAAAAGAGCACCTTTTCTTTTCCATGCGACCACCCTTCACCCCTCACGCTCTCGCAACCCGTCTGACCCCCCTCATTATTGAAACGCGGTGTAAGGCAACCCCCACGCCCTCTTAGTCATGGGTGGTGTTCTGGAGCCACACACACACTTGGTGTGCTCTTTGATTAACCTTCCACTGAGTGAAGTGTACTTCTTCATCGGAGACCAAGACAGAACTAATCACGCCAGGAGATGTACTGTGTAGGCCTACAGCTCCCACAACGCTAACTACGCAATATCTTTGTGTGTATTTAGACAAGGACTGTGATTATATCCCTGTGATTATATCCTGTATCATTTAACACGGGATAATCGGCATTCTGTGGGAGCGACCTGGGAACTGTTAAGATGCCCTATGATGCTGCTGACTGTGTATACTAACTTTTGTTTTGAAGTTAGGGCCATAGCTGCACTCCCTAAATGAAACTGATGGTTCTCGTTAGGGGAATGATATAGGTGCTCCCCATTATTCGGTCCTTTACGTGCTGCTCTGACCACCTCGGTATGGCTGGGGAGGGAAGATTATAACAGATGATGGCTTCTCTGTTCACCTCAGTGCTGCACTGATGAGCGGAGCCATACAATCTCAAATAAATACACAAACAGAAACAATTGCGCACACACAGGATCACACACACACACACGTTCACATAATTACACAATGTCAAATGCACCTCAATGCCCATTAATAGCAATGACTAAAATGACTGTGTGGAGGACAGGGCCATTTCCCTGGAGTCAACGTTGACTTGTAGAGGGACAAAACCCCACAAAGGGCAAAGACAATTGTGACAAATATAATCACTGGCTCGACAAAGTCAGAATGGAATTGTTTCAACACAAACCAATTTTGGCAATTTGTACCTTAATGGGAAGGGCAATCTCCCACGGAAAATATGTTTTCCAAATTGTCCTCCTACACAAATCTTCTTGATTAAAACGTGAGTTTCAGTTTTAGTGGGAGACAAGCTGATAATCAGAGAGCTGGGCATCAGCAGAGGAGGACCACTGCCCCCTGGTGCCTGATGGAGGACAGAGGGTTTTATCCCATCAACTCCAGGCAAATCAGATGATGAACTATCCTTTAAGCTTTGTTTGGACCTCTTCTTGCCTGGCGACTGTGCCCAGGCAGCTACTGTGGGGAACAACGTTGTTCAGCATGTGATAATTATGAGGAAGATCTCAACTATAGCACAGGAGAAGCCTTGTCCGAGCCATAATGTTGCATAGGGCAGGAGCCTATCTCCTGTTTCTGTACCGTGAAGTACACTCCCTGTACAGGACGCTAGGAGGAAGAGGTCGCAGCACAGGACAAGGATGTGAAAAGGGACAAGGCCAACCTTGGTACCTGACATGGCCGGTGAAGAACGTCACACTCAGAGTATAACTTGTACTCGGGAACACTGGGCTGTCTGGACAGTCATTGATCACCAGGCTGCCCTCTGCCCCTGATACAGGCCAGAATCACCCTGTCCCCTTCCTTCTTTCTACAATTGTCTACAGTCAGGACATAAATAGCACTGTCCAGACAACAGGGAGGCTAGGGGCCAAAGGCTGGAACACACACAGGACACTCACTACCTCCACCTTCTCTCAGGAGTTGCAAAGGTCAATCCTGCAGACAGACCCAGCACAAGGCTAAAGGCCCACACCAGTAGAAGTCCACTTTTTCCAGCTGAAAGATAATGGCCAGAGCTAACATGATAAAACGATTTAAGTCAGTAAGTCATCGTTATAGTCCAAGTATGATATGTTTGGGCTTAAAGTGACAAATCTGAACTGCCCACCTCGTGCAAATCCGTGTGAATGTGGTGCCTTTTCCTATGATATGACATACAAATAATTTTTGCCTACGTTTCATCAAAGATAGAACAATGAGACAGATATTTCACTGGATGTATAAATGTGATGCATCTGGTTGCCGTTTCCACTCAGTACCAAATATGGTGATAAGAGGAAGCCCAGTGGACGACAGTGGGAGAAATGTTCTTGTCAATTAAATATTTGATCTCCATACAGTTTTCTGTTTCCAAAACTAGAATCTGTAACAAACAGAGTGGACTGCGTTTTGTAGACTTTACCCATTGCCAAAGTTTCCAAAAACTGTGTTGTTTAGAAGGAGTGCAAGGACGAATTTAGTTATTGCACAAGGGCGCTTCACAGAGTAGGTGTTCCCTAACAGAAATATGTAAATAAATGCCAGAAAGCGCCAATAGGATCTCACTAAGTTGTGCTTGGCACCTCCTTGCTTGTTCTGCCCAGTTTGATTCATTTGCTCCCATTGGAAACGACAGGCTCTGGTCTATCTTGGGTTAGTTATAAATATCTTTGGTTTCGTTTCAGGGCTGGATTTTATTTGAATGTTACCAGCATGGCATTGTTAATTAACCAGAAACAGCTGCAAAGTTATTCCTATTTGTGACTAAGCTGAACCAAACCGCCTTATGTCCACTTGCCCCCTGAGCCATTGAGAATTTCTATTTATTTATTTATCAAATCACATTCATTGGTCACATACACATGTTTAGCAGATGTTATTGTGGGTGTATTGAAATGCATGTGCTTCTAGCAGTGCAGTACTATCTAACAAGTAAGATCTAACAATACATACATACAATACATACAGAATGTTTTTAAGAATATATAAATATATGGACGAGCAATATCAGAGCGGCATAGACTAAGATACAGTAGAATAGAATACAGCATATACAAATGAGATGAGTAACGCCAAATATGTAAATGTTAATTAAAATGACTCGTTTTCCATATTTACCAGAAATAAAATAATAACACCAGAACCTGTTCATAATCCATTGGATAATTTGTCAATTTTGACTTATTTCTGAGCCAGGTTGTATTAATAATATGACAACTTTATAAGTGGCATAATTGCGTGATACGATAGCATTTTGCAAACCCGCTCCAAGATGAATGGTTTTGACCAATAAAGTTTTGCTTCACTACACGCTCCACTGCTTTGATTGGTGTAACGTTAGCTAGAAACTACAAGTGTCGATCCAGATAATGAAAAGGCGCCAGCAAAAGGAAATTCAAGGAACTTATATGTTACATGTTATCTGCGGCGTGCATGACCATGAGCAAAGTCATTGTAGCCTATCAATTCACTTCCCCGTGAGAACCATGAGCACAGTCTTCCTTGTTTTGCTCTACCGCAGCCAAAGCCTGTCAGCAGCCTACCAAAGGTTCCACTGTTCATTGCAATGTAATAAATATCAGCACATATCAGCTATCTTGCTATAGTTATACATATTACCTGAGCGTAATCTTTTTTTTTTTTCAAACTATTTCTATGGGGGATTTGCGGCCGCAATTTATGGAAGATGACAAAACTTGAGATAACAATAGATGGCAAAGTCAAAGACAGGCCAGTGGTTTCCATCTGTGGCAAGGTTTTCCCTAAATCAAGGCTTATGACAAATCTAGCTCCACATCCAGCCGGCTAATATTTTGAAAAAATAATAGTAAAAAAAAACAGCAACAACATAACATTAGCTAGCTAGATAAGGTTAGCAAGATAGCTAGCTATCTAGATAAGTAGCAACGGTCATTTCAATTTAAAAAAAAACAATTCTAATAAATACAACAGTTGGACAATGAAGATAATTTATTTATAATCCGATATTGACTGAATTAAAGCACAAAATATTTTACTGGTACGGAGAAATAATCAATGGAGTTCAGGGATTTTTTTGTGTGGGAATTCAGGTATTCAATTTGCCAAATGTATTTATTTATTTTTAGAATGCACTCACATTGCATTTCTATTTTTGTCATTTAGCAGACATATACATTTTCTTATTGTATCAGGTATTTTTTTAAACAGTATGTTGTGTTAAAATAAATAATAATACGTGCCTAATTTCCGTAAATACACGGGTGTATTTGCATACATGAATAACTTAACATAAAGGGGCGGAACAGGGCTTCAACCACCAAACACTTGCTCTGTCTACCTTACCAGCACTCACCTGTGCAGTTTAGACTGCCTCATTGATTACTGTTGTTGTCACGTTCTCTTGCATAATTCTACAGGTATGTCAATAGCAGGATACCCTCAAATTAAAAATCAACACGCTTGGCTCTAAGATCACACAGAATATCACTACAATCAGAGTGTTCATTTTCAGGAGTGGCTTTCATTTCAGCACGTCTAATCTGCAAACATTTCAACTGTACTAAATATGACCTTTTTTAAATTCTTCTCCTTCTTATGATGTAAATTTCCTGATGAAGCTTTAGCATTCTTATAGATTCAACCGACAGACAATGTATTCCATTGGTCCCATTTCAGCCATTACCGGGGGTATGTTTGACAGGTCAATACAAACATTTCCGTGGTCGTAACATTAACGGGGGGAAAAACGAAAGGCACAAGCAAGAGTATGAAAGGGTTGCAGGAGTAAAATTAAAGCAATCAATTCGGGGAGATTTAAGTGACAAGTGGATTTTGCACCCCTCAAACACAGGAAATAGATGGCTGAAGAAGACAGATCCTGAGGTGGGCGGGGCATGCGCGTTGCTAAAATAAGGTCAGCATGTTAGCTAGTTACACTGACGGCCGTCAGTGCCCTATTTCGGGACGTTTATCAACTCCACGTGGAAATTCCCATATCCAATTTGTTAATATCTGTAAGTAGCCTTTGTCATTCTTCGGAGGTGGAACCTAAACATGCATTTCATCTTTAGGAAAGGAAATGATGAATGATGAGAGGGGGGGGGGGGGGGGGTCAGGTAGATCTGTAAGTGAGGAAGTAATGTACAGTGCAGACACCAAATTTATGGCGAGTCGAACTGAATAGAAGTTAAGGGCTTTGCTTGACAAACTGTTTCATACAACCGCTCTCAACACGCAGCGGAGAGGCAGAAGGACATAGAGAGGAGCGGCTACATCGATGAGCCTCCAACCCAACTCCGGCTCCATGAGGGAGCAAAAGGTGGTCTTAGCCCTCTCAGTTGAAACTGTTTTATGTCCCTATATAAAAATAGCAAAAAAGTTCAAATGTTCCCAATCCTCCAAACAAATGACTCCAGTCAAAAAGCAACATATCTTTACACTGGAGTCAAAATGGTCCACAGTGTATTGGAGAGCATCAAGAAGCTGAGGTTTGACATTGAGTCACAGAAAAGCCAAGAAGATCATCAAGGACCTCAGCCACCCGAGCCACGGCCCGTTCACCCCATTACTATCTAAAAGGCAGAGACAGTACAGGTGCATCAAAGCTGGGACCGAGACACTGAAAAACAGCTTCTATCTCCAGGCCATCAGACTGATAAATAGTCAACACTAGCCGGCCTCCGCCCAGTACCCTGCCCTGAACGTAGTCACTGTTACTAGCCGGCTACCACCCGGTACTCTACCCTGCACATTAGAGACTGCGAACTGCCCTATGTACAATGTCATTGAACACTGGCCACTTTAACAATGTTTACATATTGTTTTACACACCTCATATGTACTACTGCTGTAAACACCTTTTATTCAGTCTATACACACCATCATATACATTAGAACGAGCAATGTCGGAGGCCAGGATATAAATATACACTGCTCAAAAAAATAAAGGGAACACTTAAACAACACAATGTCAATCACACGTCTGTGAAATCACACGTCTGTGAAATCAAACTTAGGAAGCAACACTGATTGACAATAAATTTCACATTCTGTTGTGCAAATGGAATAGACAACAGGTGGAAATTATAGGCAATTAGCAAGACACCCCCAATAAAGGAGTGGTTCTGCAGGTGGTGACCACAGACCACTTCTCAGTTCCTATGCTTCCTGGCTGATGTTTTGGTCACTTTTGAATGCTGGCGGTGCTTTCACTCTAGTGGTAGCATGAGACGGAGTCTACAACCCACACAAGTGGCTCAGGTAGTGCAGCTCATCCAGGATGGCACATCAATGCGAGATGTGGCAAGAAGGTTTTCTGTGTCTGTCAGCGTAGTGTCCAGAGCATGGAGGCGCTACCAGGAGACAGGCCAGTACATCAGGAGACGTGGAGGAGGCCGTAGGAGAGCAACAACCCAGCAGCAGGACCGCTACCTCCACCTTTGTGCAAGGAGGAGCAGGAGGAGCACTGCCAGAGCCCTGCAAAATGACCTCCAGCAGACCACAAATGTGCATTTGTCTGCTCAAACGGTCAGAAACAGACTCCATGAGGGTGGTATGAGGGCCCGACGTCCACAGGTGGGGGTTGTGCTTACAGTACCAGTCAAAAGTTTGGACACGCCTCGTCATTCCAGGGTTTTTCTATATTTTTTGTATTTTCTACATTGCATGTATTTATATCCTGGCCTCTGACATTGCTCATTCTAATGTTGCTTAATTTCACTGCACCTGCTGTAACGTGTATATAACAAAATATGTGTACACAATTTCTTGTTTACAAACTATAGTTTTGGCAAGTCGGTTAGGACATCTACTTTGTGCATGACACAAGTAATTTTTCCAACAATTGTTTACAGACAGAATATTTCACTCTATCACAATTCCATTGGGTCAGAAGTTTACATACACTAAGTTGACTGTGCCTTCAAACAGCTTGGAATATTCCAGAAAATGATGTCATGGCTTTAGAAGCTTCTGATAGGCTAGTTGACATCATTTGAGTCAATTGGAGGTGTACCTGTTGATGTATTTCAAGGCCTACCTTCAAACTCAGACCTCTTTGCTTGACATCATGGGAAAATCTAAATAAATCAGCAAAAACCTCAGAAAGAAAATTGTAGACCTCCACAAGTCTGGTTCATCCTTGGGAGCAATTTCCAAACGCCTGAAGGTACCACGTTCATCTGTACAAACAATAGTACACAAATATAAGCACCATGGGACCATGCAGCCGTCATACCGCTCAGGAAGGAGACATGTTCCGTCCCCTAGAAATGAACACACTTTGGTGGGAGAAGTGCAAATCAATCTGCACACTTGCACATGGGGACAAAGATTGTATGTTTTGGAGAAATGTCCTCTGGTCTGATGAAACAAAAATAGAAATAATGACCATCGTTAGGTTTGGAGGAAAAAGTGGGAGGCTTGCAAGCCAAAGAACACCATCCTAACCGTGAAGTACGGGGGTGGCAGCATCATGGTGCACTTCACAAAATAGATCATCATGATCTACACATCATGAGGGAGGAAAAGTATGTGGATATATTGAAGCAACATCTCAAGACATCAGTCAGGAAGTTAAAGCTTGGTCTTAAACAGGTCGTCGAAATGGACAATAACCCCAAGCATATTTCCAAAGTTTTGGCTAAATGGCTTAAGGACAACAAAGTCAAGGTATTGGAGTGGCCATCACAAAGCCCTGACCTCAATCCCATAGAAAATGTGTAGGCAGAACTGAAAAAGTGTGTGCAAGCAAGGAGGCCTACAAACCTGACTCAGTTACACCAGCTCTGTCAAGAGGAATGGGCCAAAATCCAACCAATTTAGTGTGGGAAGCTTGTGGAAGGCTACCCAAAATGTTTGACCCAAGTTAAACAATTTAAAGGCAATGCTACCAAATACTAATTGAGTGTATATAAACTTCTGACCCTCTGGGAATATGATGAAAGAAATAAAAGCTTAAATAAATAATCCTCTCTGACATTTCACATTCTTAAATAAAGTGGTGATCCTAACTGGCCTAAAACAGGGCATTTTTACTGGGATTAAATGTCAGGAATTGTGAAAAACTGAGTTTAAATGAAATTTTGCTAAAGTGTATGTAAACTTCCGACTTCAACCGTAATTCCAATGCAAGAACCCAAATGACACCCCTGGGCATAACTACATATCAGTACGGTTCATCATAGAAATAGAATCATTCTATCATGGTGTTCGTGGTTGTAAGTAGAACTGTACATATTGGAAACGTGTTCATATTAGGCTGTCATTGTTTACTTGAAGTGTATCGTGCCATTTCAAAACGTGTTGCGGAACTCATGAGCACCTCATTTTTAAAGCGGACCCATAGGCCTATTTAATTGGCATGACAGCTGTGCATGGCTGCATCTCACTGTAGTAGGCTACAGGCTGTTTTGGATCTCCATTCGCCTTTTGTTTACTGCGTTTGTTTACTGTTAATGTAGCCTAAATATAGATTGTGTCATGCCTTTATCAATCAGATGTTTTGTTTACTAGGCCTACAGTACTTGGTACCGCTGTTTTGTTCTGTTCGCATTCATTCGGTCGCATTTCTCAGTTGTGTCGGTATTCTAAGCCAAACTGCTATGCAGTGTTTTTGTTCATGCATGAATAACTAGGCTACTACTTTCAGCATTTAGTTTACATTATTTTGGTAAGACAGCTGTGTGTACAGCTGCATTCTCATAGGCTGTTTGTAATAGGTGAATTATCTTATCTTGTAGCCAATATTCTCTACCAAAACAACCTTGCTCAGGGCGCTGTCCATTGTGCTGATACATTGCAGCTGAGATTTCACGTCAACCTGTCACATCAAAAGCACTTAATCAATGGTCTCAGAGTCTTGGTATTTAAACTTTATGTTAAACAGAATTCAATATTATTCCAATGCAAGAACTCCTAAAAAAATGTGGCCCCATCACCGATTTCAACTGCCCCCTTAAAGGATCTTCGACTTCCTGACGGGACTCCCCCAGGTGGCGAGGGTAGGCAACAGCAAATCCGCCACGCTGATTCCGCCCCAACTGATCCACTGATGACACAATCTCTATTGCACTCCACATTGCCCTTTCCCACCTGGACAAAATGAACACCTATGTGAGATTGCTATTCATTGACTACAGCTCAGCGGTCAACACCATAGTGCCCTCAAAGCTCATCAATAAGCTAAGGACCCTGGGACTAAACACCTCCCTCTGCAACTGGATCCTGGAATTCCTGACGGGCTGCCCCCAGGTGGTAAAGGTAGGTAACAACACATCTGCCACGCTGATCCTCAACACGTGGGCCCCTCAAGGGTGCATTCTCAGTTCCCTTCTGTACTTCCTGTTAACCCATGACTGCATGGCCAAGCATGACTCCAACACCATCATTCAGTTTGCCGACGACACAACAGTGTCGCCTGATCACCGACAATGATGAGACAGCCTATATGGAGGAGGTCAGAGACCTGGCAGTGTGGTGCCAGAATAACAACGTTATCAAGACAAAGGAGATGACCATGGACTACAGGAAAAGGAGGGACAAGCATGCCCCCATTCTCATCAACATGGCTGTAGTGGAGCAGGTTGAGAGCTTTAAGTTCCTTGGTGTCCACATCACCAACAAATTATCATGGTCCAAACAGAACAAGACAGTCGTGAAGCAGGCACAACACATATTTCCCTTCAGGAGACTGAAAAGATTTGGCATGGGTCCTCAGATCCTCAAAAGGTTCTACAGCTGCACCATTAAGAGCATCCTGACCGGTTGCATCACCGCCTGGTATGGCAACTGCTCGGCCTCCGACCGCAAGGCACTACAGGCTTCCTTCTTTTAACTATTTCAATTATGTTAGTATTGTGGAGTAACTACATCGTTTTATCACAGCCATGAAACTCTGTTTTAATGTCACTGTTGGCCTCATGGTGAAATCCCTGAGTGGTTTCCTTCCTCCGGCAACTGAGTTAGGAGACTGACTGTATTGATACACCATCCAAAGTGTGATTAATAACTTCACCATGCTCAAAGGGATATTCAATACCTGCTTTTTTTTTTTGACCCATCTACCAATAGATGCCCTTCTTTGCGAGGCATTGGAAAACCTCCCTGGTCTTTGTGATTGAATTTCACTGCTCGACTGAGGGACCTTACAGATCACAGAATGAATCCATGCAACTTATTAAGTGACTTGTTAAGAACATTTTTACTCCCTATCTTATTTAGGCTTGCCATAAAGAGTTTTGAATACTTATTGACTCAATCAAGCCATTTCAGCTTTTAAGTTAATTTAAAACCATTTCTCTCGCTCAAGACAAATTACACTTTTACATTATGAGGTATTGTGTGCAGGCCAGTGAAAATAAATCTCAATTGAATCCAATTTAAATTCAGGCTGTAACACAACAACAAATAAGTCAAGCGGTGTGAATACTTTCTGAAGACACGCTGTCTATCTCAGTCAGCTCGTATCCTTCACATCGACTCGGTACTGGTACCCTTATATATATATATATATATATATATATATATATATATATAGCCACGTTTTCATTACTCATTGTGGATCTATTGTTATTTGTATTTTCATTCTGTGTTTTACTTTCAATTATTTGTTTCTCTGCATTGTAGGGAAGGGCCCGTAAGTAAGCATTTCACTGTTAGTCCACACCTGTAGTTACCAAGCATGTGAAAAAAAAATAGAATTTGATTTTGACATGACTTTATCCTAGTGCTGGGTCTGTCCATCCAGTCTACACTCTAGCTAACCACCATCTACTAAAATATCTACACAAGCCATTGGCCAGACAGCCATATATCACAAGTTAGATTATTATGGATATTAAATGAAGTTATTATTTAAGAGCATTAAAGATAAATCACAATCTGTGAAAATAACAAAAATCTTTAGCCATGTAAGGCTGGTATATTTGATTTTCCCTGCACTTCCCAACGTAACTCAGAGAGACAAAGTTAAACTTTTGATGTATAATTCATTTTTGTGTGTAATTTTCAGGGAATCATTTCCAGCCAACTCAACTGGGATGTGAACTTTTACTCTCTGTTCTGATCAATTCTCTGTGAACTCCATCCTTTGAATGTGCTGCTTAACATGCCGGTAGCCACCAACACAGCGAATAGTGAGGCGCTGGACAAAGGCAGACTCAATGCTCCAACATTGTTTTGAGAATACTGATTGGAATATGTTCAAAGATTCATGCACCCCAGACTCATCAATCAACATTGAGGAATATACATAGTCAGTCACAGGCATCATTAGGAAATGTGTTGATGACGTACCCACAATCCCAACATACCCCAACCAAAAACACTGGATGAGCTGCGATATTCGTACAATGCTGAGAGCCTGTCCTGCAGCATTCGATGTCAGCAGAACGAACCCTGATGACTCGGTGGCACGTGACACATACAAGGCAAGTTCTGCAAATCCATTAAGGCCTCAAAAAGACAAATACAGACTCAAACTTGAATTGATGTTCGAAAACTCAGACTCGCTTCGCGGGTGGAAAGGACTTAGAGACTACAAAGGCAAATCCATCTGTGCGGTGCCCACCAAAACCTCCCTCCCAGACTAGCTTAACAAATTCTATGCTCGCTTCGAGGCAGAAGAATACTGAGCCATCCAGGAACACCATCGCTGCTCCGGATGACCTGGTGTTTTCACTCTCCAAGGCTGACATGAGGAAAACTCTCAGAATGGAGAATACTCAAAAAGCCTGCCGGCCGAGATAGCATCCCTGGCTCTGTCCTCAGAGTGTGTGCTGACAAGCTGGCAGGCATCTTCTCGGACATGTCCCTGTCCCAGGCTGTAGTCCCCACCTGCTTTAAGGAGAACACTATCATCCCAGTGCCCAAGAAAAACAAGGTGACATGCCCAAATTACTATCATCCCAAAGCGCTCACCTCAGTCATCGTGAAGTGCTTCGAGAAGCTTGTCATGGCCCACATGACAAGCTCTCTGCATTCTCTCAAACAGAATCATGAGGTAGTCACCTGGAATGCATTTGAGCCAATCAGTTGTGTTGTGACAAGGTAGGGGTGGTATAGAAGATAGCCCTATTTGGTAAAGGACCAAGTCCATATTATGGACATGGTCCAAGAACAGCTCAAATAAGCAAAGATAAATGACAGTCCATCATTACTTTAAGACATGGTCAGTCAATCCGACAATCAGTCTGCTGCAGAGGATAAATTAAATGCTTCACAGAGTTCAAGTAACAGACACATATCAACATCAACTGTTCAGAGGAGACTGCATGAATCAGAGCTTCATGAACTACTAAAGGACACAAATAATAATAAGAGACTTACTTGGGCCAAGAAACACAAGCAATGGACATTAAACCGGTAGAAATCTGTGCTTTGATCTGATGAGTCCAAATGTGAGGTTTTTGGTTCCAACCATCGTGTCTTTGTGAGATGCAGAGTAGGTGAACAGGATGATCTCCACGTGTGTGGTTCCCACCGTGAAGCATGGAGGAGGAGGTGTGATGGTGCTTTGCTGCTGACACTGTCTGTGATTTACTTCGACCAGCATGGCTACCACAGCATTCTGCAGCGATATGACATCCTGTCTGGTTTGCACTTAGTGGTACTATCATTTGTTTTTCAACAGGACAATGACCCAACACACCTCCAGGCTGTGTAAGAACTATTTGACCAAGAAGGAGAGTGATTGGAGTGCTGCATCAGATGACCTGGCCTCCACAATCACCCGACCTCAACCCAATTGAGATGGTTTGGGATGAGTTGGAACGCAGAGTGAAGTCAAAGCAGCCAACAAGTGCTCAGCATATTTTGGAACTCCTTCAAGACCTTTGGAAAAGCATTCCAGGTGAAGCTGATTGAGAGAATGCCAATAGTGCACAAAGCTGTCCTCAATGCAAAGGGTGGCTACTTTAAATCCAAATACATTTTGATTTAACACTTTTTTGGTTACATGATTCCATAAGTGTTATTTCATAGTTTTGATGTCTTCACTATTATTATACAATGTAGAAAATAGTACAAATAAAGAAAAACCCTTGAATGAGTAGGTGTGTCCAAACTTGACTGGTACTGTATGTGAGAATGCTGTTCATGGACTACAGTTCAGCATTCAACACTATCGTCCCCTCCAAGCTCGACACCAAGCTCAGAGCCCTGGGTCTTGACACCGCCCTCGGCATATGGATCCTGGACCTCCTGACGGGCAGACCACAGGCTGTGAGGATTGGCAACAACACCTCCTCCACATTAGTGGAGACTGGTTGGAGGAGCTATAGGAGGATAGGCTCATTATAATGTCTCGAATGGACTAAATGGAACGGTATCAAACACATCAAACTAATGGAAAGCACGTTTGACTACATTCCATTAATTCCATTCCAGCCATTACAATGAGCCCATTATCCTATAGCTCCTTCCACCAGGCTCCACACTGACTCTTAACACAGGGGCTCCCCAGGGGTGTGTCCTCAGTCCTCTGCTGTACTCCCTGTTCACCCACAACTGCAAAGCTTTGCACGATACCAACTCCATCATCAAGTTCGCTGACAACACCACAGTTGTAGGCCTGATAACCATCGACGGGTCAGCCTATAGGGAGGTAAATGAACTGGCATTGTAGTGCCAAGTCAACAACCTCTCCCTCAATGTCAGCAAAACAAAGGAGTTGATTGTTGATTTCAGGAAGCAAAGGAGGGAACATACTCCAATCAATGGGACTGCAGTAAAGAGAGTCATACTTGTTATTGACCAACAACACCCCCGCTCTTGTTAAGAGGGCGCATCAGCGTCTCTACTTCCTAAGGTGGCTGAAGAAATTCGGCATGCCTCCTCCAATCCTCTCCAAACACTACTGCTGCACCATCAAGAGCGTCCTGACCGGTTGTATCACGGCCTGGTATGGGAATTGCAAGGCCCTCCAGCGGGTGGTGAAGATGGCCCAGTACACCACTAGGATGGTGCTCCCACCCATCCAGGACATCTACTTGAAACGGTGCATGAGGAAGGCATGCAGCATCATCAAGGACCCCACACACCCCAGCCACGAGCTGTTCTCTCCCTTACCGTTGGGCAGACGGTATCGGAGCATGAGGTCTGATAGAAACTCTCTGAGCCTGTTATTATATACAAGCCATCAGACTGCTGAACACTTGAACTGGAGTGACCACCTGCTCTGATTCTCCACACATGCACACACCCACACAGAACATTAGGAACACCTGCTCTTTCCATGACATAGACTGACCAGGTGAATCCAGGTGAAAGCTATAATCCCTTATTGACGTCACCTGCTAAATCCTCTTCAATCAGTGTAAATGAAGGGGAGGAGACAGGTTAAAGGATTTTTAAGCCTTGAGACATGGATTGTGCATGTGTGCCATTCAGAGGGTTAATGGGCAAGACAGAAGATTTAAGTCCCTTTGAAAGGGGTATGGTAGTAAGTGCCAGGCTCACTGGTTTGAGTGTGTCAAGAACTCCAACGCTCCTGAGTTTTTCACGCTCAACTGTTTCCTGTGTGTATCAAGAATAGTTCACCATGCAAATGATATTCTGCCAACTTGATTCAACTGTGGGAAGCATTGGAGTCAACATGGACCAGCATCCCTGTGGAATGCTTTCGACACCTTGTAGAGTCCATCATGACCGAATGAATTGAGGCTGTTCTGAGGTCAAAAGGGGAGGGGGGCTATTTTAGGAAGGTGTTCCTAATGCTTGGTATACTCAGTGTAGATGTATATCTATTTGTCTGATTTCTCTTCAAAGGTGATGGTGAACAATGATACTGCAGTAGGTGCTGTATTGTTTATAGGATTCTGAAGAGGAATGTGTGAGTGGAATAGAACCATTCAATATCATTGTAATTCTATGATCGAACCCTCCAGCTCTGTAGGGACATGGGTAGGGATATCAGCGCTGAGGAAGAGAGGATGTTGCCACAGTTGTGTGAAAGCATTAGACACTGATAAAAGCTCTGCTCCTAGTTGAGCTCAGTGGGATGCAACATCACAGAACCAGAAAGAAAAATATTATGTAGAACAGACAGCTTGTTTCCAGTGTGTAGTAAGAACGGTCCACCACCCAAAGGACATCTGGGAAGCATTGGAGTCAACATGGGCCAGCATCCCTGTGGAACACTTTCAATGCCTTGTAGAGTCCATACCCTGACGAATTGAGGCTGTTCTGAGGGCAAAAGAGGGTGCAACTAAATATTAGGAAGGTGTTCCACTCATGCTACACACACACGCTAAAATGTTTATTCTATTCTACTGCTGTTTACTTTAAGTTTGTATACTTATCTTTTATTTCTTGTTGTTGTTGCATTGTCGAGATGTAACGATGTATACTATGTGTATCCCGTACATACGACTAATACAACTTGTGTGACTAACACTGAGCACAGCGAGTCACACACACGCCTTGCCTCTCCCTCTGACTCAGGCAATAAACGGTGAATGACTTTAAAAAAAAGACTGCCCTTGAAAACAGCATGCGCTCCAAATGATTTTCTCCCAGCTCAACACCTGATCCAAACAGATATTAAGCATTGCAGGAGGGGGCCCATTTTGAAAAACAGGGATGATTTCCAAACACTGGTGTTTGTCTTTGTCCGTGTAAATACTATAACAACATTGATGTGAGCGTATCTGTTTTTCTCATTAGAATAATATAGATTAGATGCTGTAATACCAAACATCAAAATGACATCTCTGAACAGAGTCAACGATGCATTGATTAGGAGTAATATTCAAGGCAGACGTGATTAAATAGGAGGCTAAAGGGTGAGAGTGAGCTGCTCACATTCTTTCCATACACTTAATTAGCTATACACTGCAGGGTGCAAACAGACAAAAGTACAACGTTTAACAGTTTATTATTGTCCAAATTCATATCAGTAGACTTGGAGAAATAAAATTAACTTTTGCTTTTTAAACATTCTCTTAAACAAAAATATAATAAGTATTTACAATCACTGGTAAAAATACAACAAAAAAAGCATACAAGCAAATAATTGTCTTTCTAAAAGACACAAGTTACAACAGCTATGAAAAGTGTCAACCAAAGAAGCCACAGACCAAATCATATCTTTGTAACCGACACTGTGCAGTACAATTGCTACAGTTAAGCTTACAATTGTGCAGTTCTGCTAAATGCCTATATTTTGTTGAGTTACATAACATCATTTCACATCTCACTTATTGCATTCCAGGTAATATGACAGAACCAGAAGCCAGCGGTTAGCGAACGGTTTATTTAATAACGCCTACGGAGAAAGCCACAGTGTTGTCAGGGGCAACCTTACAGGAATGAGCTTTTGGTTGAATTCCTACTAACGTGACATAATCGCTTCTATCTGGAGTGGGATTGGCTTTAGCCCCAAAAACTGTTATGATTATAGTACAGGTTGAATTATAATAACATTGGGAGTGGATTCAACTGAATGCAGGGAAAATATCATTCCGATATAAAGTCCTTGGACAGATTACTGTCGGCAATGGTGAATGTGATCAGCCAATCGAATCTCGACACAAGTAAACTGAACGTACTGATTGAGAAGGCGCCGTTTCAAAGCAAAACTATTCTAATTGACTGCAGGGGGTGTTTTAGTTTCCCTATGTGCACGACATGCTATTTCTCAGCCTAGTAGTGGCTAAACAGAGGATTGGTAGGGTTTGGCATCAATCAATAAAGTGTTCCCTGATCAATATGACCAGCTGACCTGAATGGCAGAGAGAGGAGCACAGTGAGCAGGGCCATGCAGAGGCAAGCCACAGAGTCAGAGGGAAAACACAAGTCAGAACAATATCATCATCCATCGACAAAAATGGATGACTTCTCTAGTCTACGGTAAAGCAAATGTCTTGACGTTTACACAGTTCTACAGTTGTATACTTAAATAAGGCAACTTATTTAAAATGAGGGAATATCCCCATATACACTGAGTATACAAAACATTAACACCTGCTCCTTCCATGACACAGACTGAACAGGTGAATCCAGGTGAAAAGGTACGATCCCTTATTGATACCACTTTTTAAATCCACTTTAATCCGTGTAAAAGAAGGCGAGGAGACGAGTGAAAGGATTTTTACACTTTGAGACATGGCTAGTGTATGTGTGCTTTAAGTGCCTTTGAATAGGGTGTGGCAGTAGGTGCCACCGGTTGTTGTCAAGAACTGCAACGCTGCTGGGTTTTTCACACAACAGTTTCCTGTGTGTATCAAGGATGGTCCATCACCCAAAGGACACCCAGACAACTTGTGGAAGCATTGGAGCCAACATGGGCCAGCGTCCCTGTGGAATGCTTTCGACACCTTCGGTCCATCATGACCGAATGAATTGAGGATGTTCTGAGGGCAAGGGGGGGGTGGCTATTTTAGGAAGGTGTTCCTAATGTTTGGTATACTCAGTGTAGATGTATATCTATTTTTCTGATTTCCCTTCAAAGGTGATGGTGAACAATGATACTGCAGTAGGTGCTGTATTGTTTATAGGATTCTGAGGAGGAATGTGCAAAGGTGAATGGAATAGAACCATTCAATATCATTGTAATTCTATGATCGAACCCTCCAGCTCTGTAGGGACATGGGTAGGGATATCAGCGCTGAGGAAGAGAGGATGTTACCACAGCTGTGTGAAAGCAGCAGACACTGATAAAAGCTCTGCTCCTGGTTACGCTCAGTGGGATGCAACATCACAGAACCCCCAGATAGAAATATATTATGTAGAACAGACGTGCTTCTTTATCATGTAGACAAGGGAATTACTGTCAGCTCTGCACCTGACATCTCTATCTGAGAAACTGAATGTTGTCCCCTCCAGAAAGTGACCCTGCTCACAGTGTGTGGGCTACTTAGGGGCAGGTGGCAGGGGCTTAGGGCATGTTCAGGGGAACTCTTTCAGCGCAGAAGGCAACAGCCAGTGTTGGACCTGGGTCCATCTGCGTGCCATAGGCAACGTGCCTGTCCAAAATGACCCAGAAGCCCTCAGTCAGGAGGGTTGCATCTCAAATGGCACTCTGTTACCTACATAGTACACTACTTTTGTGTCAAATGTAGTGCACTACAGCCCTGGGCTCTGGTCAAAAGTAATGTACTATATAAGGAATAGGGTGCCATTTGGAACGCAGGCCCGGGGTGTGTGAGGCAAGGAGGCAGTGATTGATGAACCTGGTGAGGGCGGCAGAGTCAATACATACAATAACACCTATACAACAACGTATCAGAAGGAGTCAAAACAAAGCAGCAAATAGATATATACAGAGATGGCAGCAAAACAAAGGGAGGGAGAGAAAAAAATCCTTAAAAGATTCCTGCCCAATGACAGAAAAGGGGGAATCACAATCTTGGATTTCATTATAACAAAATATTAAAAATAGCCTTTATAGAGGACTCTCTGTTCATCTATACATGATCAGTAACATTCATTTATGACGAACCAAAAATATATGTATACATTTATATACGCACGGTATATATCGCCATTAATATTTTCAAGTCTTTGTACGCCAAATAAAACTGAAACAAGCATCACGTACAAACAGCCGAAGAAAATGGATCTAAATGAGAAACTCCAGTTTTATCCATAATTACAATACCATTCTGAGGTTTAACCCTCAACCCTAGAGGGTAAAACCTGTTCAGACTGTACAAATAATTAGCCTTCGCTTGCAATAAGAACAAACAATGAAAGCAAATTCTTTAAAATACCCTACAAAATGTACTCTTTTTTTCAAAAGTGTAGCTATATTTTGAACAAGGAATGTAGACGCATTGCAAACCTGGCGTTTGAATACATTTTGCCTTGACGAGCGTTGCTTTTTCTTTTGTTGCCCTGACTGTTAAACAAGAATGGGATAGATCACACACTTCATAGCCAAGACGGAAGAGGTACATTAAAACAAACCAAAAAAACACAACAAATGTGTTGTTTATGCTGCATCCACATATTCCTATCGCATACAAAAAGACTTTTACATGTCAAATTAACCTGAAATCATCATGTTTTTACATTTTAGCCTGTAATTTAATAGACAACTGTTAGTCTAACAAACACTGTAAACAAGTTTGTAAGCATCTTTGTAAACAACTTGGGCTTTTGGCTGCATGCCTAGCATTTAACGCTTGCCAACTCTAATGTTTGTACAGTGCTAATACATTGTTTTACTGTACTGCAATAAAGTAACATGTTGTGCTATTTTACAGCAGTGAGCCTTTTTGTTCGTCAACTCATTAAAAACAACTTATAAAACCATTTATTAAACATAGACGCGGCAGCATGACACTAAAGTACCTCATGTTACTGTGGGTTCACAACACACAAGAGTTAACAAGAGAGAGAGCCTCAATGGATGAGGGTACCTCATACACAATGGCATAAGACGCGCACTCACCGCACTCACTTGCCCTCACCCACTCACTCACTTCCACTCACTCACTGCCCCTCACTCACTGCCCCTCACTCACTCACTGCCCCTCACTCACTCACTCACTGCCCCTCACAATAAAAGTATTTGTGGAGAGTTTCTGCAGCCTGCTTGATCTCTGCTTCATCAACTAACGAGAAGAAAAATGATCGTTCCGATTTTCTCCTTTCCTGGATATTCTCATATAACTTGAGTTCACATGCCATTTAAAAACAGAGAGCTTCAAGCAAACGGCAAAAAAACAAACACTTTCAAGCAACGACTGAGGAAAAACTCATTTAAAACACCTGGGACAAGAGAGCACAAAAGCAAAGGGAGGTACTGTAAAAAAGACAACAGCGGGCATCGTCCATCCCTTCTTCATTTCTCAGCACAGCGTCCCCAAACGCCTGAGCCATATGCCGCGACGTCACACCACATCTCAGTCTGTATACAGTTATGTTTCAGGGGTGTGGGAGTCTTAAAAACGTGGGAGCTTCTAAACCAATTTTAAAATGGAGTAAAACAGATGATTGTACAAGTTCTGTGGGCTGTCGTTGGTTTAGCATTGAGCAGCTGTCAGCCGAGCCGGGGAGGGCCTAGAGAGGGGCGTGAACCCAGAGGAGAGGCAGCAAGGAAGCTGCTGTAGCTTAGACCATCCCTCCCTCCCTCTCCAGCGGCCTGCAGTGTCCGTTCAGGCGTCCAGCCAGCTCTACACCGCTGACACCTGCTCATCTGCAACAGACCAGAGAGGAGAGAGTTAAACCCAGAACTGACACAACGACTTCAGACAAAAATCTAGGAGGATCTTACAGCGGTATCATAGACACTCGCATGACATCGTGTCACTCTAGTTTGACCAGAAACATGAAAAATGCTACCGTTCTATACTGTGACGTCTTCTTATTTATTTTTGATAAGACAGAAGAACCAAGAAGCTGAGACTCAGATTACAGATAGCATGAACAGTAGGCCAGGTACATCCAAATCTGAGCCCTTCAATGGTGAACCATCTGCCAGGAACCCAACTCTGACAGTAAAGTAACTACAGCACTCCAGCAGCATCACTAGCTATAGTCTAGTCTAGTACGACATGGCCGGCGCTATAGTCCTCCATGTTAACCTTGGCTGGGGCTGGTCTCTGTCGTTCTCCACGTACCATCCTCACTATCCCCTAGGCCCTGAAGGCAGACGCTGGCCGGCCGGGACTGGCTCTGGGATTCGTGGTGGAGGAGGTTCACCCCTAGTCTCCGGGCCTCCACCAGACCTCCGGGGCTCTGTAGCAGCTTAGACCTCTGCAGAGCCACGCTATAGTCGGGCGGCCGCAAGTGGGAAGGTCGCAGGGGAGCTCCATCCTGTCCATCGACCAGGGTGAGGCCCTGGTATCCCGGAGGGGTGGGGGGAGGCCCCCTGTACCTATCGTCCTTGGTGGGGGAGGTTACACAGTACACTGGCCACCGGGAATGAGGGAGGAGACGGGAGGGGGTGTGACGGTGGATGAATGGGGAAGGAGACGGGAGAGGGTGTGCCGGTGGATGAATGGGGAAGGAGACGGGAGGGGGTGTGCCGGTGGATGAATGGGGAGGAGACGGGAGGGGGTGTGCCGGTGGATGAATGGGGAGGAGACGGGAGGGGGGTGTGCCGGGGGAGGAGACAGGAGGGGGGTGTGCCGGTGGATGAATGGGGGAGGAGACGGGAGGGGGTGTGACAGTGGATGAATGGGGGAGGAGACGGGAGGGGGGGTGTGACAGTGTATGAATGGGGGAGGAGACGGGAGGGGGGGGGTGTGACGGTGGATGAATGGGGGAGGAGACGGGAGGGGGGGGGGGGTGTGACGGTGGATGAATGGGGGAGGAGACGGGAGGGGGGTTTGACGGTGGATGAATGGGGGAGGAGACGGGAGGGGGGTTTGACGGTGGATGAATGGTGGAGGAGACGGGAGGGGGATGTGACGGTGGATGAATGGGGGAGGAGACGGGAGGGGGGTTTGACGGTGGATGAATGGTGGAGGAGACGGGAGGGGGATGTGACGGTGGATGAATGGGGGAGGAGACGGGAGGGGGGTGTGCCGGGGGAGGAGACGGGAGGGGGTGTGACAGTGGATGAATGGGGAAGGAGACGGGAGGGAGTGTGCCGGTGGATAAATGGGGAAGGAGACGGGAGGGGGTGTGCCGGTGGATAAATGGGGGAGGAGACGGGAGGGGGGTGTGACGGTGGATGAATGGGGGAGGAGACGGGAGGGGGGTTTGACGGTGGATGAATGGTGGAGGAGACGGGAGGGGGATGTGACGGTGGATGAATGGGGGAGGAGACGGGAGGGGGGTGTGCCGGGGGAGGAGACGGGAGGGGGTGTGACAGTGGATGAATGGGGAAGGAGACGGGAGGGAGTGTGCCGGTGGATAAATGGGGGAGGAGACGGGAGGGGGGTGTGACGGTGGATGAATGGGGGAGGAGACGGGAGGGGGGTGTGCCGGGGGAGGAGACGGGAGGGGGTGTGAGCCGGGGGAGGAGACGGGAGGGGGTGTGACAGTGGATGAATGGGGGAGGAGACGGGATGGGGGGGTGACGGTGGATGAATGGGGGAGGAGACGGGAGGGGGGTGTGCCGGGGGAGGAGACGGGAGGGGGTGTGACAGTGGATGAATGGGGGAGGAGAAGGGAGGGGGGTGTGCCGGGGGGAGGAGACGGGAGGGGGTGTGACAGTGGATGAATGGGGAAGGAGACGGGAGGGAGTGTGCCGGTGGATAAATGGGGAAGGAGACGGGAGGGGGTGTGCCGGTGGATAAATGGGGGAGGAGACGGGAGGGGGGAGGAGACGGGAGGGGGGGTGTGCCGGGGGAGGAGACGGGAGGGGGTGTGAGCCGGGGGAGGAGACGGGAGGGGGTGTGAGCCGGGGGAGGGGACGGGAGGGGGTGTGACGGTGGATGAATGGGGGAGGAGACGGGAGGGGGGTGTGCCGGGGGAGGAGACGGGAGGGGGTGTGACAGTGGATGAATGGGGAAGGAGACGGGAGGGGGTGTGCCGGTGGATGAATGGGGGAGGAGACGGGAGGGGGGTGTGACGGTGGATGAATGGGGGAGGAGACGGGATGGGGGGGGGTGACAGTGGATGAATGGGGGAGGAGACGGGAGGGGGGGTGTGACGGTGGATGAATGGGGGAGGAGACGGGATGGGGGGGTGACGGTGGATGAATGGGGGAGGAGACGGGAGGGGGGTGTGATGGTGGATGAATGGGGGAAGAGACGGGATGGGGGGGTGACGGTGGATGAATGGGGGAGGAGACGGGAGGGGGGTGTGCCGGGGGAGGAGACGGGAGGGGGTGTGACAGTGGATGAATGGGGAAGGAGACGGGAGGGGGTGTGCCGGTGGATGAATGGGGGAGGAGACGGGAGGGGGGGTGTGACGGTGGATGAATGGGGGAGGAGACGGGATGGGGGGGTGACGGTGGATGAATGGGGGAGGAGTAGGTGGATGAATGGGGGAGGAAGGGAAAGAGGGAGAAAAGAAACAAAAATGGAGAAAATAAATCAATGAGATGTTTCACCAGCACCATGTAGCAACTAAACCACTCACATAAAGAGATACTTAGGCATGGCGGGTGAGATAAATGGCAGCAGCAGATTTGGCCCTTCTGTACAGTACTGCACTTCTCTTTTTAATCCTTCTGTCCATCCAGTCAGAGGACAATATATTGGCTTGTCCCAAGTGGACTCTGGTCAAACGTAGTGCACTATCTAGGGAATAGGGTGCCATTTGGGACGTATCCATTATCTCGGTTCTCTGCTCCATTACCAGAACACTGTGCTCCATTAACAGAACACTGTCTCTGCTCCATTACCAGAACACTGTGGTCCATTAACAGAAGATTACTGAAACAGGAAAAGCCTGATTGACAGGTTAGATAATGGACCAGCTGAAGAATTAAGTATGTGAGCGAGTAATAGTACATGCTTATGATGAAACTACAGCTGTGCAAACAGCAGAAGCACAAGCAGGGGACCCCACTGTACTGCACTTCCAACGACAGTTGGAAGCATTTGAGACTAGTGGCCAGGCACAGCAAGTGCATCCAAATCAACATGAATCTGCTTTTGTCATTCCTCCACACACACCACACCCATAGCACGTCACAAGTGGGGTTCACAGTTACACTAACACAACAACACAGTAGCGCTGATGGGAGAGACACCCAGAAGACCCTCACCTATGAGGCCTTTCTCTGTGCTTGAGGTGACCATTTTGTAGACGGGATCTGTGCTTTGGGGTGCGTCAGGGCTCTCCCCAGGGGCGGCGGAGACGCCTTCGGTAGTGCGGCGTTTGATGGTGCCGTAGTTCCCCTCGTAGGTGTCCGACAGTGAGGAGGATGAGGCCCAGCTCTGCCGTGATTGGTTTAGCTCTGAACTGTCTCTGGAGAGCCTCTTGGCGTCCTCTCCTCCCCCGGACCCCACCCCCGGTCCTCCCGCTACCCCAACCCAGGCCGGCCCAGCCTCAACCTCCACTATAGGCCCTGCTAGCTGGGTGTGGCGGAAACCCCCAGGCACTAGGTGGTCCCAGGTGGGGGGTCGGCCCAGCAGGGGGACAGGCAAGCTCTGAAAGCTGTCGTGGGAGTTGGAGGAGCAGGAGGTCCAGCTGCCCCGCCCACTGTCGGCCACACTGTCCAGGGAGACGTGGTCGGGAGTCAGCTCCTCTGTGGAGGTGGAGGAGGTGAAGGTGGAACCCCGCATCACCTGGCCCCGCGCCAACGAACTGTCCAGGAGGAGAGAGGAGGAAACACAATTAAACAGAGAAGAACGATGAACCCAACAGAAAAACAAGTAGCAATAACTGACCAGGAGAGAAAACACAATGAAACAGAGAAGGAAGCAAGAGTAAACAAGAGTTCATTTCCTCTCACCTTGGAGGACAAAGCAACAAGGTGAACGATTCCTGTGTAATATGTCCTGTTGCCTCCTCCCTCCATCCCAATACCTCTCAGTCTCACAAGAATGCAGAGCACAAAGTGTTTCTAGGATTTTATCACTGTACCCGCCATATGGTAAAGTTGTGCTCCTCTCCTTTCTTTCATTAACCAGACAGCGTTTCGTTCACTGAAATGTTTATTACGAAGCGTAAAAAATTAAATTGATTTAATGAACCGACTGACGCCGCAGCAGGTTCCCAGGTAATGAAATATTACACAAAAGCAGAGTGTGGTCAAGAAGTAAATTATTTATTTATTTATTGTATTTATGTCAGGGATGCCTCATCGTGGAGGGACAGTAAAGGCGGTTGTTTACCTGTTGGAATTTTAAATGGCTGTGCACATAAAATGAGCAACACAGCTCATTTGGGACAGAGAGTAAACATGTGATGCTGATAAACAGTGGCCCCTTGATGATTTCCTGTTCACAGTGTGAACGAGGACATAATTGGAACCCCTTATTGGAACTCCTTTGAGGAAGTATATTATGTGTGTGTGTGTGTGTGTGTTGGTTCTTCTATCCTTGTGGGCTAGATAGTAAAACAAGAAAATTCTACCTTGTGGGGACATTTCCCTCATCCCAATGAGGACCAAGGCTATTTTAAGTTTAGGGGTTAGGTTCAGGGTTAGGTTACAATTAGGGTTAGTGTGAAGGAAAATTTTATGTTTGTGCTTTACTAATAACCAATTTGACTGGGTTCATGCAAGTGACTGATTCTGGGAGGTGTCCTCACAATCAGTATCTGAAATTTGGTAGTACAGCCAGAACATTGTTTTGAGAACGTAAAGGGATATCTCAGTTTTAAGGTCTCAGCTTGGAGAGGCAAAGCCTCGTGAGGTATTGGTCGGTCACATGCACAAACCAAACGTTAATGATGAATTATTTATGAATAAGCTAAATCAGGCAAATATAACTTGTCTGTGTAAGTAGTAGAAGACATCTAGTATAAGACATCTAACAGGACTGCCCCGGCGGAGCTCACTTCAGACTGATACTTTATGCATTTAAGTTTGACTGTGACCTCTCCAGGATGCTGTTCATAAAGAAAGACTCATTTAAGATTGACTTCAGGTGTCCCTGGTGGTAATTTCCACAACAATTCTGGTGGTAATTTCCATGACATTCGGGTAAAGGGTTAGGAGTTAGGTTTAAAGTTTGGATTTTTTTATGGAAATACATTTTAGGTCCCCATGAGGATAGAAGAACAAAACGCGTGTGTGTGTGTGTGTGTGTGTGTGTGTGTGAGAGAGTGGTTACCTGGTGCTGGGCTGGCTGCAGTCAGAGTCGGCGTGTGTGAGCTGCATGGTGATGCCTGGGGTCTCAGTGGTGTCCCTGGCCTTGGTGCCTTGGCGCTCCTCTGCAGGGCCAGCAGGCATTGAGTCCACAGAGCAGTTACTGACGATGCTGGAGCGGGACGAGATCTCACTGTGGCTGGAGTCGGACAGGTTGTCGGATTTCACTGCAGGCATCAGGGCATAGCCTGGGGAGAGAGGACGAGACGATCAGCCTGGAGTTGTGCTCATTCACACACAGCCTGTAACAAACGAGATGGGAGACACTGCTTTGTACTACAGGCTCACTACATAGGCAGGCCAGAAGCATGTCCAACACTGATCCTGACTAGTTTAATGAAATTGTTTTATTAAATCGTTCAAAAAATGTGTCATTGTAAATAAGAATTTGTTCTTAACTGACTTGTTTAGTTAAATAAAAGGTAAAATATATATATATATAGTTGAAGTCAGAAGTTGACATACATTTAGGTTGGAGTCATTAAAACTTGTTTTTCAATCACTCCATACATTTCTTGTTAACAAACTATAGTGTTGGCAAGTCGGTTAGGACATTACTTTGTGCATGACACAAGTACTTTTTCCAACAATTGTTTATGGACAGATTATTTATCTTATAATTCACTGTATCACAATTCCAGTGGGTCAGAAGTTTACATACACTAAGTTGACTGTGCCTTCAAACAGCTTGGAAAATTCCAGAAAATTATGTCATGGCTTTAGAAGCTTCTGATAGGCTAATTGACATCATTTGAGTCAATTGGTGGTGTACTTTTGGCTGTATTTCAAGGCCTACCTTCAAACTCAGCGCCTCTTTGATTGACATCATGGGAAAATCAAAAGAAATCAGCCCATTTTTGGGCGTACAATAGTACGCAAGTATAAACACCATGGGACCACACAGCCGTCATACTGCTCAGGAAGGAGACGTGTTCTGTCTCCTAGAGATGAACGTACTTTGAGGCGAAAAGTGCAAATCAATCCCAGAACAACAGCAAAGGACCGTGTGAAAATGCTGAAGGAAACAGGTACAAATGTATCTATATCCACAGTAAAACGAGTACTATATCGACATAAACTGAAAGGTCGCTCAGCAAGGAAGAAGTCACTGCTCCAAAACCGCCATAAAAAAGCCAGACTACGGTTTGCAACTGCACATGGGAACAAAGATTGTACTTTTTGGAGAAATGCCCTCTGGTCTGATGAAACAAAAATAGAACTGTTTGGCCATAATGACCATCGTTATGTTTGGAGGAAAAAGGGGGAGGCTTGCAAGCCGAAGAATACCATCCCAACCGTGAAGCACGTGGGTGGCTGCATCATGTTGTGGGGTGCTTTGCTGCAGGAGGGACTGGTGCACTTCACAAAATAGATGGCATCATGAGGGGGGAAAAGTATGTGGATATATTGAAGCAACATCTCAAGACATCAGTCAGGAAGTTAAAGCTTGGTTTTAAATGGGTCTTCGGAATGGACAATAACCCCAAGCATACTTCCAAAGTTGTGGCAAAATTGCTTAAGGACAACAAAGTCATGGTATTGGAGTGGCCATCACAAAGCCCTGACCTCAATCCCATAGAAAATGTGTAGGCAGAACTGAAAAAGTGTGTGCGAGCAAGGAGGCCTACAAACCTGACTCAGTTACACCTGCTCTGTCAGGAGGAATGGGCCAAAATCCACCCAACTTATTCTCCCTTATTATTATGTGAAGCTTTATACCAAATACTAATTGAGTGTATGTAAACTTCTAACCCACTGGGAATGTGATGAAATAAATAAAAGCTGAAATAAATCACTCTACTATTATTCTGACATTTCACATTCTTAAAATAAAGTGGTGATCCTAACTGACCTAATTCAGGGAATTTTTACGAGGATTAAATGTCAGAAATTGTGAAAAACTGAATGATTTGGGCTAATGTGCAGGTAAACTTCAAACTTCCAACTGGATATAAAAAAAATCAAGTGTTTAACTCATCTTCATCAAAAATAACAACGAATAATCAACATTAAGACAATAGAAAACGAGAGCTCCCTTATAATCACATTACCTTTGCCATTGACATGTGAAGTCTCTTAAACACAACCGACTTACCCTAAAACTTTTTTTCTATCTTCTGAATGTAATAAATACAGTCCAATATCTAAGAATCAGTTATTACATATTGTAATAGTGAAATTGTGAATGAACAAATTATTAAAACTAGCTGCATTTTATTAATAACTATGCATAGGTTGTCAAATTGTTGTAGATCTACTTGGACTGAACCTTAACCAACATGTACCATAAAGTACATGAACATGTTCCCTATCATTCAATGAACTGCTGAAAACTCATGACAAAACTTCAAGTACACATAGAATATTTCCTCAGTTCCCTTCACACAGAATGTCCTTTCTCAGTCTATCTCGGTACTCTAAGCCAACTTGTGTGCCGTATTCTACACAGGGAGTTTTGTAGTCTCAGTCTGTCTGTCAGATAGTTTTTCTCCTCTTGTGTCTGTCTCTGCAGAGCCATGCAAAGGCCCTGCTGGGGCTGGCTGACCTCCTGGCCTGACCGTTAGCCTGCTCAGCACGTCCCTGTCCTGGGCTACCCTCCTGGGCCTTAGAGGACCCTGTCTGCCCCTGATCCTCCACTGATGGCCTAACCATCACCAACGCAGCCAACTTCTCCCTAGACTGACTCCTCTCCCTCAGCATCCTGAATGGGGAAAGCTCCCTCAACCTCTTCCTCAATAGAGAATCTGGAGGTTTGGGCCTGGGGGGTGTTACAGGCGCTGGCCCTTTCTGGGTCTCTGTCTGGGGAGCGTGCGTCCCTCGCCAGGTGGCCTTTGCGGACCCTAATCCTGGGTCTCCTTGGGGCACGGAGTGGAGTGGAGCCCTGAGAGGGCTCATCATCCCTGACCTGGGGCTGAACGCTGGACCTGCCTGGGGGCCTTGGGAGCTCCATCTCCCTAGCACTGCCTGCTCCGTCTCCATCTCTCTGTCCCTGTCTTCCTCCCTGTCTCTGCTGTGCTGCCTGGTCATCTGCAGTAACCTCTTGTGGAGGAGAGCCCCACCTATGCCGTAGCTGCGGGTGCCCGCCGTGCCCGCCTTGGTGCTGGCCTCGCTGGTCAGAGAGGACGACGAGCCAGACATGTTCATTTGGCTGTTGGAGTTATGCTGGGGCTTGGCCATGCCACCCACTGTAGACAAACAGGAGAGACAGGGAGAACGATTGAGGAGCCTGATGGTAAAGATGACACTAAATTACAGTATGGATAGGTGAGATGCGGGGAGAAGAAGACGCTTTGGGTATATGGGTAGTGTCTGCATGCGCGTGTATTTTGGGTGTGAGGGATATTGGTTTTGAGGTGCTGATACAGAGGGTGCGGACCGTGAGGTACAAACCTTGAGGTGCGGGTACAATATGGGTTATGTTTCGTTGTGAGATGAAAGAATGGATGGGAGTCGATTCTGATGTGAGAGGTAATGTGCAGTAGCCATGATGTAGACGTTTGGGATGCAAGGTAATAATGTAAGCTGTAATATAATGTGCAGTAGCCAGCAGGGTTTGGGACAATTCAATATTTAAATTGTAGTCAATTCAGCAAGTAAACCAAATTCCAAGTCCACATTGTCCTCATTTAAAGCATTGAAGAGGATTGGAATCAGTGTACTTCCTGGATGGACAAGAATTGAAATGGAATTGACCCCAACCTTGGTAGCCAGGATGGTAATGTTTTAAGCGGTAGGTAATGTAGTATGCAGTAACCAGGATGTAGACCTTTGCGTGGGGAGCCCTGTGGCGAGATGGTGGGGCTGGAGTGCAGGGAGGACACGATGGACACGGTGTCTTCAGCAGACCTCTTCCCACTCCAGGGACTGTCCTCTGATTGGCTGAGCTGGGAGCTAGGAGGCCTCTTTATCACTAGGGGAGAGCTGGAGTCTGGGAACAGGTGAGAGACAGAGATGTACACTGTTGGAGTCTGGCACAGACAGGGACATACACTGTTAGAGAGTGAGCCATAAGGCAGGTGTGGCACCATTATTGTACTACAGAATATTAACGATTTGGCCACGTCTCCCTTGTAAAAGAGGTCTTCTGGCCTCAATTGGACTTCCTGGATAAATAAAATGATCACCCACAAGACATCACGATCTCATCTTTAACAATCTTTAACAAGGACTCTATCACTATAAATTAACTCACTAATACGCAACATGTTTACATTGACATAGAAATAGTGTGATCAAACTCAATTGTCCTGGAATTGTATACCGTATATTCTGATGCTATTTCTAGGGACCAATATATTGTCAGTATACTGTAACTAACAATTCATTTGAAAAAATAAATAAAGGAAAATTGGGATACTTAGTCAATTGCACAACTGAAATGTGTCTGCAAATCGGTAAAATTCAGGTAACTTTTCCCAAATTCCCATCTTTTTCCTGAAATCCTGGTTGAAAGATTCCTGATTTCATGCTTATTCCATCCTGATCCCAAGGATCTTCCAACCGGGATTTCTGGAAAACCTGGGAATTTTGTAAAAGGCACCAGGTATTCTGCAACACTAGAAGAGTGTAACAGTTCCAGTGACTCACTGTGTGCGGCGTGAATGTCCTTGGCGGTGCTCTTCTTCCGTTGGGGGTAGAGGGGTACCTGGATCTGAAGCACCTGGGACACGCGGTTCTGGGCCTTCCCCCCGGGCAGCGCCGAGCGCAGCGACACAGGAGAAATGTCCGACTTGGTGGACCGTCGCTCGCTCAGGTTCTTGGACACTGCAGTCATGGAAACAGGAAATCATTCAACCTGCACCAGGCATTGCAAGATCATTATGTTCCCGACAGTAATAACAGAAACAGCAGCGCTTATCAATGGCCTGACCAGGAGATGAGTTACTTCAGAGGGTTGGTGTGTAAATATAGTAAACACAGAGAGAGGAAAATTAAGAAGGTAGTCACACAGACAGGAAATTGAAATGTATCCTTCACATTTAAAAGAAGATTAATGAAATGGGTATAATTGTATGAAAAACATTTGTACACTTGACTCATTTCTAAACAACAAAGGTATAACTCCCTCCTCTCTCAATAGGGCAATGCAGAAGGTTCTTCTCAACTGTGAAACATCTGAAGCCCACTAGGTGGCAGTGTTGGGCAAGTTAAACACCCAATAAGTGTCAAACGCTCAAGTGAAAAACACCACTTCATTACAAGTGCATTGAGGAAATGTTGTCCCACAGCTCTCTCCCCTGAAATTACTATTAAAGTGTGCCTTTTGTAGGAGAGTAAAATAACCTTCAGTTCTGTGAGAGAAGAGCTCTGCGGGAGGCTGGGAGCATCAGAGTTGAGAGAATACCCAACCCTGTCACAGCCAGTGACGGCAAGGGGATGATATAGCCTAGTAACACTTGGTGTTTCTAAGTGATTCTAGGTGACTATAAGTGTTATACGGGGTTGCATTTGGCCACTGACATTGTGGTTACGGTGTAAGACTCACAGGTGCTGTAAACAGGCTCACACTGTAGAGACATAATCTGGTGTTTCTCCTCGTCCGTCTCCACCGCCAGGTTGGACAGGTACTGCTTGACCTTACGGGCCATCTGAGCGTCCTCGTACAGCTTCTTAGCGTTGAGCAGCGAGCTGCGACGCACGCGCTTCTTGTGGGCCCCGCCCTGCACGTCCAACATGTTGGAGTTGGTGCTGCCCTGACTCAGAGACCTGGAGAGGGAGAAAGGGGTGTCGGATGGGAGGAGAAGTGGATGGAATGAGGAATGGAGGGAGGGAGCCAGGGGTGAGAGGAAGGCAGGGCATAATGGAAGGCGGGGTGAAGTGAAGAACGGAGGGAATAAGAGAGGAAGGGAGGGAGACGGGTCAGTTCTCCAGGACTCCAGTGGAGGCACTTAAAAGACATGCTGCAGGTTATGGTGTTCGTGCAGCCTCTCAGTATCAACGCTAGCACTACCTTGTTCAACGGTCACTGTCATACAGTCTGGACATTCAGAGAGAACACTTTATAACTGATGGGCAGGTCTCTAAAACATCACTCTGCTGCTGACTGTAAACAGAGCACTGGAGCACAGCAGGTTATAACAACCATGCGACAAGGCCGTCTCACGCTGATGCACCATGCTTAAACGTGGGTCGATAAATAACAAAAAAATAACATTCTGTTTGACAAAGACAGTCGAAAAGGGTTAGAAAATGAAAGGAATGAAAAATCAAAGTCAGGGGCAAATGGCAGGATGCACACACACACAACGCAAAACGGACTCAAGAGTCAATGGTGACCTTTGGGAAAGGATGGACACAGGCGCACACTGTGAATGAAAGGGTTAGGGACTGAATGGTACATGTAGGGAGCATGCGGTTTGGGGGGGACACTGGCCACGTGGGGGTGCATGGTGACTGGATGACTGGACTATTACCAGGGGACTTACCCTAAACTCTTCCACCTCTTCTTCCTGCAAGCAAGACCCAATGACATTGAAGCAACGTGGCTTACAGAGACAGTACAGTCAAGGAAGGACAGGGACACAGTGACCACATGAGGAGATTGGGGGACAGAGTAAAGGGAAAACACTGGGAACTCGCCACATTCCCCACATCAAGTGTGTGTGTGTGTGTGTGGGGGGGGACATTTCATGCCGAATGTAACTCTGTGAATCCACCTTGTGTTTTGCCATTATGTCCAGTAGCAGTGAGAAGTGTGAGAGATGGGTGTGTGTATACTGTCTGTTTTGAGAATGGATGTACAGTGCATTATGAAAGTATTCAGACCCCTGGACTTTTTCCACGTTTTGTTACATTACAGCCTCATTCTAAAATGGATTCACTTGTTTTCCCCCCCATCAATCTACACACAATACCCCATAAAGATAAAGCGATAACAGATTTTTATACTTTTTTTCACATTGATGAAAATATTAAAAACAAATATCTTATTTACATTAAGTATTCAGACCCTTTGCTATGCGGCTCGAAATTTAGCTCAGGTGCATCCTGTTTCCATTGATCATCCTTGAGATGTTGCTGCATCTTGATTGGAGTCCACCTGTGGTAAATTCAATTGATTGGACATGATTTGGAAAGACTCACGCCTGTCTATATAAAAGTGCCACAGTTGACAGTGCAAACCAAGCCACGAGGTCGAATGAATTGTCCGTAGAGCTCAGAGACAGGTTGTGTCCAGGTGCAGATTTGGGGAAGGGTACCAAAATATTTCTGCAGCATTTATGAGTAATCGGGGGGAGAAGGGCCTTGGTCAGGGAGGTAACCAAGAATGGTCGCTCTGACAGTGCTCCAGAGTTCCTCTGCAGAGATGGGAGAACCTTCCAGAAGGACAACCATCTCTGCAGCACTCCACCAATCAGGCCTTTATGTTAGTGGCCAGACGGAAGCCACTCCTCAGTAAAAGGCACAAGACAGCCTGCTTAGAGTTTTCATAAAGACACCTAAAGGACAAAGACCATGAGAAACAAGATTCTCTGGACTGATGAAACCTAGATTGAACTCTTTGGCCTGAATGCCAAGCGTCACATCTGGAGGAAACCTGGCACTATCCCTACGGTGAAGCATGATGGTGGCAGCACCGAGGAGATGTTTTTCAGGGGCAGTGACTGGGAGACTAGTCAGGATAGAGGGAAAGATGAACGGAGAAAAGTACAGAGAGATCCTTGATGAAAACCTGCTCCAGAGCACTCAGGTCTTCAGACTGGGGCGAAGGTTCACCTTCCAACAGGAGAACGACCCTAAGCACACAGCCAAAACAACACAGGAGTGGCTTTGGGACAAATTTCTGAATGTCCTTGAGTGGCCCAACCAGAGCCTGGACTTGAACCCGATAAAATAAGCTCTGGAGAGACCTGAAAATAGCTGTGCAGTGACACTCCCCATCCAACCTGACAATGCTTGAGAGGCTCTGCAGAGAAGAATGGGAGAAACTCCCCAAATACAGGTGTGTCAAGCTTGTAGCATCATTCCCAAGGAGACTCAAGGCTGTAATCGCTGCCAAAGGTGCTTCAACAAAGTACTGAGTAAAGGGTCTGAATACTTGTGTAAATGTGATATTTCCTTTTTATATTTTTATATATACACTTGCAAACATTTCTAAAAACCTGTTTTTTCTTTGTCATTACAGGGTATTGGGTATAGGTTGATGAGGATTTTGTTTTGTTTTGAATCCATTTTAGAATAAGGCTGTAACGTAACAAATTGTGGGTAAATGTCAGGGGGTCTTGAATGCTTTCCGAACACACTGTATAGGGGGAAACTGGTGCTGCTTGGTGTGGAGGGAGCCTGAAGGGGGCAGGCATGCACTGTCTGTGACAGGCTGGACTGAAGGACACACTGGGTAGTACAGGGGGCGGAGAGTAGGCAGATGACACCTCTACCCCCTGATACCTTATCAGCTATTATTTCATCCCCCTAATGGTTAAGGGTAGGATTGGGAGAGGTTGAGAGGATTGAGAGTGCTGATCTAGGATCAGGTCCCCCAAGTCCATGTAATCTTATTCAATATGATCTAAAAAAGGCTAAACTGATCCTAGATCTGTGTTTAAGGGCAGTAAATGTAGCCAGGGGAGCGAGCACCCACCTCTGTCGGAACATAAGAGCTGGGTCCATGTTGGCTGAGGTCATACGGACAACGTGACGGATCTCCTTGGCGATCATCCTCAGCTTCTCAAAGTTCACCAGACCGTCTACTTTAGAGTCATTACCTGCAGCGAAAACAGTCAGGTGAGCTTTTCTTCAACTTCATTAAATGTGCAATCTAGGTTTTCATAAAAACAACAAAGCGGGGGGTGACCATCACTTGTTTCGGTAAATATCTGAGGAATGGGGCTGGAGATATATAACACTCAAACACTAATGATTGGTTCCCTCCTTCAGCCTGTTTAATTGGGTTACATTTAAGAGCCGAGCGCTGGTTTTTGAACCAGAAGGGAGTGTGTGCCACTTAATGTGTAGCTGTTCATGTGTTCTCACAGCTTTTCGCATTAGATGGAAGTGATTGATTTACTTCTCACATTATCATGCATCATCTACACTTCTACACACCGTGTGATAACAATGGGTTCCCTGGCCTGTGCAACACATCTCTCACTGTGAGGAGATAACGGCAAACACACGCTAATGGGGAAATCACAATACACGTCTTCCATCTGTCATCCCAATCACCAAACGATCCATTTCCTGTTTTAGTACTACACCATTTTTGGACTTTTTAAAAACTTTGCATAATAGCGAAATCTCTGTGGTTGTTCTAACTTGGTCTCATACGGGATGCCAAATCAGAAAGGGAAGCAGAAGTAAACCCCCCCCCCCCTGAGCAAGCTTGAGAGTGACCTCGGTTTCAGCTGAGCCAGGGGGAAGTGGAAAACCAAGGCCCATATGGAAACCGCCCTTTAACAACAATGTCAATGACCCCAATATGGTATGAAAGCTTTTTCCATCTTAAACAGGCGAGTCTGTGAAATGCTAATGTAGCTAATGGACAGAAGATTAGTGCTTTGTCTAATGAGTGCCTGAGTTAGGCATGATTCATTGTATATATGCTAATACAGTACATGCCAATAAGAGTATACTGACGGAAGGTGCAACAGTCTAGATGTAAAAACACTGGACTTTAACTAGCTAAGAACTCAACATAAAAAGTCAACATGATGAGGTTTCAGTCAAAACAATGACCTTAAATTCTTTGGGACTGAAGGGCAGTATTGAGTAGCTTGGATGAATAAGGTGCCCAGAATAAACTACCTGCTACTCAGGCCCAGTTGCTAATATATGCATATTATTAGTATATTTGGATCGAAAACACTGAAGTTTCTAAAAACATTTTGAATGATGTCTGTGAGTATAACAGAACTCACATGGCAGGCAAAAACCTGAGAAAAAAATCCAACCAGGAAGTGGGAAATCTGAGGTATGTAGTTTTTCAACTCCTTGCTTATCGAATATAGTGTCTATGGGGTCATATTGCACATCCTAAGGCTTCCACTAGATGTCAACAGTCTTTAGAACCTTGTTTGATGCTTCTACTGTTAAGGAGGGGGCAATAGGAGCTGAATGAGTCAGAGGTCTGCCTGAGTGCCATGAGCTGACCACACACGTTCACGTGAGAGTTAGCTTGCGTTCCATTGCATTTCTGAAGACAAAGGAATTCTCCGGTTGAAACATTATTGAAGATTTATGATAAAAACATCCTAAAGATTGATTCTATACATCGTTAGACATGTTTCTACGAACTGTAACGGAACTTTTTGACTGTCTGCTCGCGCCTCATGAATTTGGATTACTGGGCTAAACGCGCAAACAAAAAGGAGGTATTTGGAACTGGGATTCCTGGGAGTGCATTCTGATGAAGATCATCAAAGGTAAGTGAATATTTATAATGCTATTTCTGACTTTGTTGACTCCACAACATAGCGGATATCTGTATGGCTCATTTGTTGTCTGAGCACCGTACTCAGATTATTGCATGGTGTGCTTTTTCGGCAAAGCTTTTTTGAAATCTGACATAGCGGTTGCATTAAGGAGAAGTGGATCTAAAATTCCATGCATAACACTTGTATCTTTTAGCAATGTTTATTATGAGTATTTCTGTAAATTGATGTGGCTCTCTGCAAAATCACCCGATGTTTTGGAACTACTGAACGTAACGCGTCAATGTAAACTGAGATTTTTGGATATAAATATGAACTTTATCGAATAAAACATACATGTATTTTGTAACATGAAGTCCTATGAGTGTCATCTGATGAAGATCATCAAAGGTTAGTGATTCATTTTATCTCCATTTCTGCTTTTTGTGACTCCTCTCTTTGGCTGGTAAAATGGCTGTGTTTTTCTATGACTAGGTACTGACCTAACATAATCGTTTGGTGTGCTTTCGTCGTAAAGCCTTTTGAAATCGGACACTGTGGCTGAATTTACAACAAGTTGATCTTTAAAATGGTGTGAAATACTTGCATGTTTGAGGAATTTTAATTATGGGATTTATTTTGTTTTGAATTTGGCACCCTGCACTTTCACTGGCTGTTGTTGAGGTGGGACGCTACCGTCCCGAATATCCCAGAGAGGTTAAATCACTGTGACAGGTCGCTCTAGCAAATTATATTGTATAACATCTTAATCCGACAAGCGTGTATGAATAAAGTTTAGATAAACAGGTAACACTTTATTTGGATAATCCCGAGCAGATGGTTTATAGATGTTCAGTCGATGTCCAATAACTGTCAACAACATTTCTACTAACTATCTACTAACCCCTATCCAAACCCTAATCTTGACCTGATTACCCTTTTTCTAACCTAACCCTTTTTCTAACCTTAGCAAGCAGTTGTTTATCAACAGATGGTTTGTTGATAGTATGACCATCTGTAGAGCATCTTTATGGGACTATCCAAGTAAAGAGTGACCAATAAATTAATCCGATATGGTTTCCAATGGACAAGATTAAGGTATTTTAGGCAGGCACTGAGAAAGGTATCCATACCTTCATGTAGGAAGGTGAGGTCCTTCTTGACAACGGGGAACAGGGGGATAATGGGCGGCTGCATGCTCTGGCTGCTCAGGACGTTGCGGTACTTGGCCATGTTCCTGGACGGGTCAAAGATGTCCTGCAGGTCGCGGAACAGCTTGTCGTACTTACTGGGCAGCTTCTCCCACGATGACCTGAGACGAGCTATTGGAGCCAGATTTAGGCCACTGTCGGGCAGGAGACAAGGAGGAGAGGTCAGGGGTTAGGGTTCAGACCACTGTAGAGGAAGAGACAAGGAGGGGAGGTCAGCGGTTAGGGTTCGGACCACTGTTGGGAAGAAGACAAGGAAGAGAGTTTAGGGGTTAGGATTCAGACCACAGCTATAGAGGAGAGATGGTAAGGTAGGTAAGCCTTGTCCAAGCTAGAATGGCCTATAGGGCAACAACAGCCCATCTCCTGTATCTGCAGCGTGGGCGTGAGGCCGCTTGATATACACCCTGGACAGGACACTCGAGAGATTGGTTAGGGCTCAAAACTCTCCTTCAGTGGTTTTCCAGTGGTTTTCTGCCCTGGTCTACTTTCCTTCATCCACACTTAGCTAAATAAAGTGGGCAAGTGAGAGGCAGCCTACTGTTAGACCTCAGTCTTTTCACATCAACGCAGATGAAAGAGAGGAAGCGAGGAAAGGAAACAACATGAGAGAATAAAGACACCCAGAGGCTAGGAAAAGGTGAGTCCGCTCTGAACTGAACGGGAGAGGAGCGTGGAAGCGGGGCTAGCTGGCCAGATGACCACTCCACTGCCCAGACCAGCCTAGACACAACATGCACACAGTACAGAGACACACTTCAGGGAATACAGAAGTGAAAGCTGAAAGCAATGTGTACCACTTAGGGGATGATGCACATTATCACAATTGAGGAGTACTCTCTTTCTTGAATGTACACCCATTCACTCACTAGGGTTGGGCGGTATGCAGATTTTCATACCGTTCCTGTACCATACTGGTGCATAAAGCTGTATTGCTTACATTTCTGCCGTACCTTACCACATTGTTAACCTATAGATGTATAGGATACTGGACCCGGGCTCAGGGACAGCCAACTCTGGAGATCCGTTCCATCTCTACTGAGATGGGTCGATCTGCTTTTAGTTTGAGTTTTTTCACCTTAAGTGTGGAATGATCTACAACGCACTTTAAAATTGGAGGGAAAAAAAGGTTCAATAAAAAACTACCGGTAGTGCACACAAGGGGCGCTATTTCTTTCCAAATGTATATTTATATATTTTATAAGCACAAAACAACTTCAGGCAGCAGGGATCTTGATCCAGGGGGGGGATTTATTGTCTCTGCTGAAACCATGAAGCTTGGTCTTGCAAGCTAGCCACTTAGCTAGCAAGTTAGCAAACTAAATCCATAGCTTGACCCCTGAGCTGGAGATAACTATCTCAGGTGTGCCAAATATATGAACTTATAGTTAGTTATAAAGCAGTGGCATACCACTCCCCCTGAATTTTGTTTTTATAATATACAATTCATTTTTACAGTATTGAAAAGCATACTGTCTGTATTTCAAAATAACCCGGTATACATAGTATACTGCCCAAGCCTATGACTCATTCGCTCACAACAAAACACGCTATCCAAAAACGATGCATCTTCAGTGTTTGTTTTCCCATTTCCTCAATGAGGTCCTGTGGCTTTGTGACCTCAGAGCAGATTCATTTAGAGAGCAGCAAATGACGACGGGTGTTTCCTCTTTCCTCTCCTCCCTCCCCCCCAACCCCCTCCCTCTCCTGACAGACCTGGCAGCGCTGCTCTAGAATTACCCTCATTGTTCTGCTCTGAAGTGGAGTCTCCAGCCAGCCAGCCAAGTCCATCAGCCAGCCAAGTCCATCAGCCAGCAGGGGAACTGACTGATCTGACTGCTCTAAAGAGGGCTTGAGGCAGAGGGCCTCGTTACACATTGGATGACACAGACAGTAGGGAACACACACGACACAGATGCATACAGACACGCACACATCAAATCAAATCAAATTTATTTATATAGCCCTTCGTACATCAGCTGATATCTCAAAGTGCTGTACAGAAACCCAGCCTAAAACCCCAAACAGCAAGCAATGCAGGTGTAGAAGCACATGCAGAGTCAGTCAAACACGCACACGCTCCGGCAGCCAGGCCGTTCCATGGCTGAGTGAGGAGACCACAGCGAGCCTAACCAGATTCCCATTGTCAGAAAGCTCTCAGAGGACATCCTCTGCCTCACACACACACACACACACACACACACACACACACACACACACACACACTACAGTTCCCTGAAGATGCATGTCAAAGTAATAGCACAATGGACAACAGAAGCGCAATGTAGCCAAACCATAGAAGGCAGAGTTAACAACATAACAAAGCAGAAATGTAATAACTGTTTTGGGACTCAATTTGGACAGGCAATAAGTCGTAGGGACAGATATAGGATTGCGGGGCACGCAGATGCAATGAACTGCTTAGAATGGGAACAGATAGAGAACAGAACAGGGAGTGTTGCCTTGGGAGGGAGGGACTGGTCTCCAGCCCCCAACTAACTCACCTGATGATGGCGAACATGGAGTTGAAGTTCTTGCACTCTCGACAGTTCAGAGCAATCTTGATGAAGTGTTTGATGGTCTTCATCCTTTTCATGGCGTTGGGCTCCCTCAGGATCTCCGTGGCGACCCAGAAGGTCTCCTGATTGATTACCTCCTCAAACTGCTTGAGGCGCGTCTGCTGGACTCCCCCCGAGGAGTCCAGTAGCTTGAAGAGGTCGTCCACGTACTCGGTGGACTCGATGTTACGGAACAGCTCAAAGTCCCTCATGGAGAGCTGGGCGGCCACCTGCAGAACAGCACGACGACTTTATTAACGCATATGAGACGGGGAACGTGTCTGCTGCTGTACGGTCTTCAACCCCTCTGTTAAACACACAGAAATACACAACACACGCACGTAAATACACCAGATACACACACCTCCACCGTGCTGAGCTGGAGCAGAGTGATGTGACTCTCCTTCAGCAGCTCCTGGGCGTCATCGTCTGAACACAACGTCTCTGTATCCATGTTGTTCTTCAGGTAGTACCTGGGGACAGGGAGGGGGTGGGGGGGGGGGGACACACACGGTAATAATAAAGGTTAATACCGGGAAAACCACGTGTTGATTACAAAGCAGACATAACATCAAGACTACGTCTAGAAATGATACGGGACCTTTATTTATTCACGCCAAAATAGTTATTATGAGCCCTGAATGATGATTGGCTGAAAGCCGTGGGATATCACGGAATGACAGAAAATGACTATGTTGGTAACCAGCTTATAATAGCAATAAGGCACCTCGGGGGTTTGCGGTATATGGCCAATATACCACGGCTAAGGGCTGTTCGTAGGGACAACGCAACGCAGAGTGGTACGTTGGTCAAACACCACAAACCCCAGAGGTATCTTATGGCTTAGTTATAAAATGCATTATTATCATTAGAAAATATATAACCACATGAATAAACGTGCCGCCGTTATTGTCTGTATTGTCTGTATACTATGTCAACTCCTTGGTCGACACCACCAGGGCAGCAGCAGTATTAAGATGTGTTGTGTGGGGGGGGGGGGGGGGGGGGGGCGAGAGAGAGAGAGAGAGAGAGACCCTGACAGTGGTGATCCATTACAGCCATACATTTTCCCATGGGTGGGTGAGAGAGAGAGAGAGAGAGAGAGAGAGAGAGAGAGAGACACACATCTCCCCGATGCCCTTTTCTGGGACAGCGTCCAAAAGCAGCACATTGGACTAGCGCTTCTTAATGGAGCCAAAATATGTCTACAGCTAAACCTAGAATGCAACGCAGCGGCCAGCAATACATTTACAGTGTGGCACTTTTCATGGGCAACGTCCGGGCGCCCGTTATCGTACTTGATGTGTACTTAAAATGCCCTGGCCGACCCTGCCAACTCAAGGCATCAGGGATGGGGATCTGAATAAGTGATGGGTACAGTAGAGGGGGCTAGGTCTCTGCTGCTTGGCCCCCTGGAAGGAGGCCTGCTGCTGCTTCTAGCCGTCTGGGACTGACTGGAGGGCCACTGGGGCTGATGCTGGAGCTGGTTGGGGAGACTCCCCTGGCTAGATGAGTGTTTGGGCTGGAGTGAGGACTGGAGGGTTTCTGCTGGCTAAGCTTGTGTCTAACCCACCAAGTCAGATCGAGGGTCAGTTAATCAATGCATAGAGAAGTCCCAACAGGTCGACCAGGCACAGCTCTATTTTCATGGATAACAAAGAGAGGGATGTTGGAAAGAGGGACATGTATAATACAACACACAACATATGTTGAATGTAAAACGGTGGGCTCCCGAGCAGCACAGCAGTCTAAGGCACTGCGTCTCAGTGCTAGAGGCGTCACTACAGACCCTGGTTTGATCCTGGGCTGTAACACGACCGGCCGTGATCGGACGTCCAATAGGACGGTGCACAATTGGCCCAGCGCCGTCCGGGTTAGGGGAGGGTTTGGCCGGGGTGCGCCGTCGTTATAAAATAACAATTTGTTCTTAACTGACATGCCAAGTTAAATACACTGCTCAAAAAAACAAAGGGAACACTAAAAGAACACATCCTAGATCTGAATGAATGAAATATTCTTATTAAATACTTTTTTCTCTACATAGTTGAATGTGCTGACAACAAAATCACACAAAAATGATCAATGGAAATCAAATTTATCAACCCATGGAGGTCTGGATTTGGAGTCACACTCAAAATTAAAGTGGAAAACCACACTACATGCTGATCCAACTTTGATGTAATGTCCTTAAAACAAGTCAAAATGAGGCTCAGTAGTGTGTGTGGCCTCCATGTGCCTGTATGACCTCCCTACATCGCCTGGGCATGCTCCTGATGAGGTGGCGGATGGTCTCCTGAGGGATCTCCTCCCAGACCTGGACTAAAGCATCCGCCAACTCCTGGACAGTCTGTGGTGCAACGTAGTGTTGGTGGGTGGAGCGAGACATGATGTCCCAGATGTGCTCAATTGGATTCAGGTCAGGGGAACGGGCGGGCCAGTCCATAGCATCAATACCTTCCTCTTGCAGGAACTGCTGACACACTCCAGCCACATGAGGTCTAGCATAGTCTTGCATTAGGAGGAACCCAGGGCCAACCGCACCAGCATATGGTCTCATAAGAGGTCTGAGGATCTCATCTCGGTACCTAATGGCAGTCAGGCTACCTCTGGCGAGCACATGGAGGGCTGTGCGCCCCCCCAAAGAAATGCCACCCCACACCATGACTGACCCACCGCCCAACCGGTCATGCTGGAGGATGTTGCAGGCAGCAGAACGTTCTCCACGGCGTCTCCAGACTGTCACATGTGCTCAGTGTGAACCTGCTTTCATCTGTGAAGAGCACAGGGCGCCAGTGGCGAATTTGCCAATCTTGGTGTTCTCTGGCAAATGCCAAACGTCCTGCATGGTGTTGGGCTGTAAGCACAACCCCCACCTGTGGACGTCGGGCCCTCATACCACCCTCATGGAGTCTGTTTCTGACCGTTTGAGCAGACACATGCAAATTTGTGGCCTGCTGGAGGTCATTTTGCAGGGCTCTGGCAGTGCTCCTCCTGCTCCTCCTTGCACAAAGGCGGAGGTAGCGGTCCTGCTGCTGGGTTGTTGCCCTCCTACGGCCTTCTCCACGTCTCCTGAAGTACTAGCCTGTCTCCTGGTAGCGCCTCCATGCTCTGGACACTACGCTGACAGACACAGCAAACCTTCTTGCCACAGCTCACATTTATTGTCGATCGGTGTTGATTACTAAGTGGACTGTTTGATGTCACAGAAGTGTGATTGACTTGGAGTTACATTGTGTTGTTTAAGTGTTCCCTTAATTTTTTTTAGCAGTGTACTATATATATCACAATTCCTGACATTTAATCCTAGTAAAAATTCCCTATTTTAGGTCAGTTAGGATCACCACTTTATTTTAATAATGTGAAAAGTCCGAATAATAGTAGAGAGAACGATTTATTTCAGTTTTTATTTCTTTCATCACGTTCCCAGTGGGTCAGAAGTTTACATACACTCAATTAGTATTTTGGTAGCATTGCCTTTAAATTGTTTAACTTGGGTCAAACGTTTTGGATTGCCTTGCAAAAGCTACCCACAATAAGTTGGGTGAATTTTGGCCCATTCCTCCTGACAGAGCTGGTGTAACTGAGTCAGGTTTGTAGGCCTCCTTGCTCGCACACGCCTTTTCAGTTCTGCTCACGGTTTTGGAGCAGTGGATTCTTCCTTGCTGAGCGGCCTTTCAAGTTATGTCAATATTGGACTCGTTTTACTGTGAATATAGATACTTTAGTACCTGTTTCCTCCAGCATCTTCACAAGGTCCTTTGCTGCTGTTTCGCACCAAAGTACATTCATCTCTAGGAGACAGAACGCGTCTCCTTCCTGAGCGGTATGGCGGCTGTGTGGTCCCATGGTGTTTATACTTGCGTACTATTGTTTGTACAGATGAACGTGGTACCTTCAGAAGTTTGGAAATTGCTCCCAAGGATGAACCAGGCTTGTGAAGGTCTACAAATTTCATTTTGAGGTCTTGGCTGATTTTTTAGATTTTCCCATGATGTCAAGCAAAGAGGCACTGAGTTTGAAGGTTGGCCTTGAAATACATCCACAGGTCCACCTCCATGTGACTCAAATTATGTAAATTAGCCTATCCAAAGCTTCTAAAGCAGTGACATCATTTTCTGGAATATTCCAAGCTGTTTAAAGACACAGTCAACTTAGTGTATGCAAACTTCTGACGCACTGGAATTGTGATACAATAATCTTATGTAAACAATTGTTGGAAAAATTACTCCAACCTAAGTGTATGTAAACTTCCGACTTCAACTGTATATATTGTTTTTTTTTATATACTGTTGTCTACACAAGCAACAGTATATACTAGACAAGAATATCTTTCGACTTCCATTGTCTAGCTTAGGCTGCTCTATTTTGGCCGCTGCCCGGCGCCAAGGGGCTGTCTATTACCCATAAGGCACCAGGGCTCTGTGTGCTGCCGCTGGCTGTGTATGTATGAATTATTCCAGGCGTGCAGTCAGTCTGCAGAGAGAGGCACACACACAGTGACAGAGGATCAAATATTCATGTTAACCTAGTTGGGATGAGTCTGATGTGTGACGAGAGGAGCAGGGGCAGAGAGGGAGAACGGCGGCAGAGAGGGAGAGTGGCGGCAGAGAGGGAGAGCGGCGGCAGAGAGGGAGAGCGGCGGCAGAGAGGGAGAGCGGCGGCAGAGAGGCGGCAGAGAGGGAGAGCGGCGGCAGAGAGGGAGAGCGGCGGCAGAGAGGGAGAGCGGCGGCAGAGAGGGAGAGCGGCGGCAGAGAGGGAGAGCGGCGGCAGAGAGGGAGAGCGGCGGCAGAGAGGGAGAGCGGCGGCAGAGAGGGAGAGGGCAGACATTTTAACTGACGAGGGCATTTCTGGGAAGGAAGAGGAGGAGGGGATGGGGGAGGAAGGAGGAAGCTTAGCAGTCCCTCCGTCTCATTAAAATCAACCTCATTTTCAGACCTGAAGGGGAACCAACTGGGAAGAGGTTTCACCAAACAACTGATACAGGGTCAGATCATATTATCCCATTGTGTATCCCTTTAAGGTTAAAAGATAGGATTGGGGTGGGGTAATCTGATCCCAGACCTGTATTTAAGACCACAGTCCAGTGTCTTACCTGCCGTTGAGCTGGATGCGGTCAGCCAGCTTGGAGAGCTGGTCAGGTAGCCTGCGTTGTTTGATGACGCCCTCGGGGCTGACCGACACTTCGCAGAGGGAGTAGTTCTCCGGGGCCGCGCTCAGGCCAAACTCGTTGACCACGTGACTGACCACGTCCTTGGCCGTGGTGTCCTTGCTGATGATGATGTAACAGCTCTGCTGGTCAGCCTTGAACACCCGGATCACCTGGTCTGGAATGTCTGACGAGTGGAGGAGAAGAACAGCTTCGAAGACTTAGGATGGACGGAATACCAGAATGCGTCCCAAACGCCACCCTATTCCCTACAGAGCGCACTACTTTTTTGACCAGGACCCAAAGAGCTCTGGTCAAAAAGTAGTGCACTATATAGGAAACATGGTGCCGTTTGGAACGCAGATCTCTTTCATACAGAAGCGTAAATATAGGGACCCAAAATAAGTCTCAGACAACAACAAAAAAAGTTTACAATTTCCATGGTAACCCAAAAGTTAAAAATAAGGAAGCAAACCGCCCTCGTGGCTAAGGGATAGGCACGCGAGATGCATTTCCCAATATGCCAAAGGGAACAAGCACTTCATACTTTCTCTGCTTGCACATGAACGTGCTTGTGATCCATCACACACACATCAGCAGGGTAAAACAACGAGAAATGAATAGCGGAGGACGATAAGCGGTATGGGCGGGGGGGGGGGGGATCGCGTGCCTGGGAGCAGTCATGCAGGGAGCCTAATGACTTCAAGAGGAAAACATAAATAAAAAGGGGGAATGGGCTTGGCTGAGAGATGACCGTATCGAACATGGCACAGCTCCCTCCGTGTTTTCCAGGGAGTAGAGTGAAGCATGCTCAACGGACTGTGAGGCACAGCCATTATGGAAGCTATGTGCTCCTTTCTGGCCTCATCTCTCACTATGGCTGAGCCCATAACTAGAAACCCCATTCATTATTCCCATTACAGCAGCAAGATCGGCAGAAACAAATCACCGAGCCACACCAATAACACTGCAGATGAGTCTAAATACAGTGCAGTGGCTAAGCCATAATCAACCATTTCAACCTACTTAAACTAAAGGTGGGGGTGATTTGTGCCGAGGGTCTAGAGCAATCATATACCCTCCAATCATATCTAATAATGATCTTTTCACCTCCTTGACAGGACTAATACCGCCCTAAACGAATGAGAACGATTAACAAACCAATTATTTATTGTAACGTGAGAATGATGGCCTCCGCACAGGAGAAAAGACTCCTGGCTCTTGGGCGGTTATCTTCGGAAGTTTCTGCTGACGCAACGCTATTAGGGTCCCCCCCCACCCCCCCAACACCTAACGCCCCCTAGGCCTGCCTGCTAATCCTTTTTCCTGTTCCCTCTGTCGCAGAACCACTAGATATAAATCCCACCTAAAGCAACATTAGCAGACAGGGGAAGCGCAACAGGGCTGAGAGGAAAGCACAGGGCCAGACACGGCACGGCATTTTAACACGAAGCTCCTTCAACATAAAAAATAGTCAAACACATTTAGCCATCACGAAGGATGGGTCCCAATGAGTTGCACTACATTTGACCAGGTCCCATAGGGCTCATTTCAAATGTAGCACACTATGTAAGGGAACAGTGTGCTATTTGGAACGAGGCCCAAGACCTCCACGCAGAGCCCAACTTAGACTGGGGTCCATGACGTATGACACAGAGAGACGGAACTCAAAAAGCTCATGAAGGAAGAGGGGAAAAAATGACAGGAGGGGAAACTTGGAAAGCATAAACTGAATGTTGCCAAAACGAACACAGCCCCGGTCTTCCACTGAGACTGGGAAGAGAGCACGTAGATACTTACAGTAGAAGCCCACGGCTGGGGAAGCAGACAGAGGAGGAGAGAGAGAGAGAGAGAGAGAGGGAGGGAGTGAACAGTGGTTGGAAACATGGAAGAGAAAGAGAGGACTTTGAACGACAGCTATCCCGTTGTGGGAGGACGGAGAACGTCAGCGGGGCAGAGGGACTTTCACTAAAGCATCTGTTTATAATCAGATCAGTGTACTGGAGAGAGGGAAGGCACAGTGTGTGTCGGACAGAGAGCTGGGATCTGAGTCTGCCGCAGTCACACACACACAAGCCTTCTTACACCCAAATCAAAGGCCTAGAAGAATAACACCATACTTAACTCCAAACTCCAGTTTCTCTGATCCCCCCTCTTAATCTAATTTGAGGCCAGGCTTTGTGAGGGATTACTCCCCACACTGAGAGGGCCGCTTTGAAATGAGTGTATGGGGGGGGGGGGGGGGGGGGGGGGGGGGGGGCTGCACTTGTCGATGAACATCCCCCCTACCTACCCGTCAGTCACAGTGAAAGAGCCAGAGCGCAGTCGGTGGAGAAGAGAAATGGCACTAATAGAAGATGATTCATCTCCTATCTCAGTGGGCTTGGCGGGAGGGGGGTGCGGGGAGTCCTCTACAGGCCTGCGTGATGTATTGGGGCTGCAGACTGGACCCTCTGACTGCGGGCTACGCTGAATGACAAACGATTGGGGAGGATAAATCAAAAGCATATTCCCCCCTCCACTCTCCTCGGGGAGGCCGCTTAGTTGTTTAAAAAATGATGGGCGCTGAAATCTGTCAGCGTTTAATCCCTTTCATAAGGCTCTAATTCGGTTTCATGTCCGAGCTCTTGAAATGGAAATGCTTGAGACACAGAGGAGTAACGGAACACCGGTGTGTGTATATGTGTTTGGCGTACTCATAATGATCAATTCTGTGATTAACCCGAGGGCCTCCGGGGCAGAGCAGTGTGAGGAGTTCCTCCAAGCAGGAAGTGCTTTCACTCTCTGTGAGAAGTGTTCCTCTCTGAGTAATTACTGCTGTTTTCCCACCGCACAGCTCCACTGTTACGCCTATTGCCGACATAACACGGTCAGAAGAGGCCCCCGCGCTTGAAGAATGAACAAGGTAAACACTTGTGTAAAGTGCGCCCATCTTCAGTTGGTAATTGTCTCAGTGGAGTAGTGAGCAGTCTTCACTACCCAAGCAGTGATCGCCGTGTGGTGAGCATGAGAGTGAATGGTCAGATGTTGGCCAAGGGGCAGTAAGTGCTTCTGCCTCTGTTTTTATCTCACCCTCATTTAACCAAGAAAAGAGTGTGTGTGTGTGTGTGTGTGTCTTTCACCTGCTGGATTGGAGAAGTCCAACACATTAGTGGCTGGCTGCAGCAGGTCAGGGCTGCTGGATGAGAGGCTGCCAGGGATGGGCATGATGGCCACGCTGTGCCTGCACTGCTTAGTGCCCACGATGCTGTCATCCTGAGACTGACCCACGCCACCATCACTGTGGCACAGAGAGACAGAGAGAGGGAGATGAGAAGGGGATGTCAGATCACTTTTATGATAAGGGGCTCGAGTTTTCCCTGGTCAGGAACTCCTGGCCCCGGAGCCATATTCAATCACGCCGCATTCAAACAAACAGTTAAAAGAAGCATTCCTGGTCTTCTTGACATCCCTACAGTGCACTGCAATCACAGCAATCCTTTCATAGGTAGTGATGGATACTTATGGGGTTGGCTAAGTTCCATCCATGAAAGATCACATGAATGATGTGGCCGACGAGCAGGGTGCACCGAAACCAAACACAAACCAGGCCCAGGAATGACGATGACAGCCCAGTGAGCACACATACACACAATCAACAAGACACGCACAGACACCCAAACAAACACTATGCATGATGGATGGCAAGGATGAGAAGCCTTTGTACAGACACCGAAAAAAGAACAAAAAAAACCTTTATGCGTGACATTCAATCTAAGACAGACATTTCAATGGGGCTGGGATGAGAGGTCTGCTCGCCGGGCCTGCCTCTCTGTGAGTATGTCTAGAGTCAACTCTCGAGGGTAAACAGGGACAGGGAGAGACATCAGCATTAAAAAGGGTCTGATATGCAAATGGGATCCTTTTGACGAATGGTCTCATTACGATTGGGGGATGCGGTGGTGTCTTTGTGGCTGGATGCCACTCCCCTGACGGTGTCAGAACACCAACACACCAACATCAGGCCTCCGGGACACAGCTCTAATTGACTGTTTCCGTACTAAACGGCCCTCGCAGCCGCTGGAGACGGAAGGGGACGTGGCTGACGTGTAAAGCGATATTTCAGCCTAGGCCTAATTTCCCAAATTGGTTCAAATTAGGTTACGGTCAGTAAGAATTTGGCTTATGATTAAGGTTTTAGGATGCTGGTCAGAAAAGTTGCCCCCCCCCCCATCCCACAGGTAGACTAAATGATTGACACTTCCAAGGCCCCTCCTCCCCCAAATGACAAACACAGACTGATACGGGACCAACAAAGCCTGCTGCTCCCAGATCCTTTTGTGCGGTCTTGCCAACGGCAATGGTTTGGCGTGACAATGACCATAGGGCTTGACAAGACAGTACAAAGAGACCAGGGACCAGGCTAGCGCGGTTAGCCTAACAACTTACCGACATAGACACGCCATAAAACCAAGACAACAAATGTCAGACATAACGTACCGACACAGACACACTATCAACAGAATGTAGACGTAGACACACAGAAACATACATATGTACTACCGCAGAAAGTCCTAATGCCAATCACATTCCTCAGTGACTTGAGATTCAACCAAACTCTACTTCCTCATACTTCAAAACTCAGTCTTTGCCCTCCGCGTACCCAAGGTGATTCAGATGTCTACATTACGCCCAGGTTAGTTACGTGAGCACTTTTCACGCTACTATTATAGGCAAGCACCTTATCATGTTACACCTCGATCCCAATCAAATTCATACATGCCATTTCCTTTAGGCTACGGTGTGTTGCATGCATAAAATGTGGAGCGAAGCACTATGGGATGTGAAGCCGACAAAATGAGAAGAAAGCTGCACATGGAAGCACAAAAACGAGCGTAGAATCACATCACCCTGAACGACACAATACTTCACCGTATTCTCAAGCTCTACTCTAACCGACCGTGAAGCTGCGGAGAATTCCACAGAGGGGAATAAACAGGTAGGGTAGGAACAGCAGAGAACGTCGACACGTTTCATTCGAGGAGCACTTGAATTTGTTAAGCTCCTCCGTAGCTTTAGGAATGCGTGCAGAGATTCTGAAGGATTTTTGTTTCGCATGAAGATCCCAAAGCAGTCCTCCGGCTTTCCGTGAAAAAAAAGGTCATTGCTGAATTCATCCCAGCCTACAATGACTGTGTGGGCCCGCGTCAGAAACGGCACCCTATGCCCTACATAGTGCACTGAATGTTTAGGGCACATATAGGGAAAAGGATCCCAATTTGGAACACATGCTGTGTTTTCTCCACGTTGCCAGTGAATGAGGGAACTAAATCACACAACAAGTGTCTTACCCAAAGAGTCCCCTGTGCAGGTGAGGCAGTTAGAGGAGGGACAGAGGACAGTGAAGAGCATGAGAACAACAGAACAAGGCTGCAGTACAGTACAGTGTGCCAGCGGCATGTTAGCACTGAGCAGCAACAACACAGACAGGCAGATAACGAAGAGACGAGGGGCAAGGCCACAGTATCCAGACACTGGACGTTACACACACACACACACACACACACAGAGAGAATAGACTCATACAGATGGACATTCATTAAATGTACCTCAGTGGAGGCTGCGGAGGGGAGGACGGCTCATAATAAAGGCTGGAACAGAGCAAACGGAATGGCATCAAACCAGGTGCTTGATACCATTCCAGGGATTCCGCTCCAGCCGTTACCACGAGTCCATCCCCCTGCCAATTAAGGTGCCACCAACCTCCTGTGATGTACCTACACACATCTCAGTCAAACACACATGGGCAGACACAAAAGTAGTGAAACATTTTTTTTCTCCCTTATTTAGTTGAACCAATCATCATTGACCTAACTGATAACCTCACACTAATCAAATATACTAAAAGTATTGAATATACATTTACACATCCAATATACGCTGAGTGTACAAAACATAGAACGACCAGGTGAATCCAGGTGAAAGCAATGTTCCCTTATTGATGTGACCTGCTAAATCCACTTCAATCAGTGTAGATGAAGGGGAGGAGACAGGTTAAAGAAGGATTTTTAAGCCTCAAGACAAGTAAGACATGGATTGTGTATGTGTGCCATTCAGAGGGTGAATGAGCAAGACAAAAGATTTAACTGCCTTTGAACGGGGTATGGCTGTAGGTGGCAGGCGCACCAGTTTAAGTGTCAAGAACTGCAACGCTGCCGAGTTAATCACGCTCAACAGTTTCCCGTGTGTATCAAGAATGGTCCGCCACACAAAGGACACCCAGCCAACCTGACAACTGTGGGAAGCATTGGAGTCAACATGGGCCAGCATCCCTGTGGAACGCTTTTGACACCTTGTCAAGTCCAAGCTCTGACGAATTGAGGCTGTTCTGAGGTCAAAATAGGGTGCAACTCAATATTATATCGTAAATGTTTTGTACACTCAGTGCACATTTACAGGAAACCCACAGGACAGCCCGCTTTGGACAAATGGCTGATATATCTACTTATACACTTTTAAACACAGATAATGAGTATAAGAATGAGAGTTTAAGAGGTTAGATGATACATACCCTGGCTATCCCTTGCAGTAGTCTCGTCAAATCACCACCATTCGTGTCCAGCTCAAACTACCTAGTCTATTGGCTGCCAATGGAATCCCAGTAAATCAACTGGTTGATCAATATATGACCCAGCAGCAAAGCCAGGCAGTCATGTGACTTGCCTACTGTAGAATACTGCAGGGAGTAGCTTACATTTTAAATATTTTTTAAATATATATTTTTTATTTTAAATTCATTTAACAAGGCAAGTCAGTAAAGAACAAATTCCTATTTTCAACGACGGCCTAGGAACAGTGGGCTAACTGCCTTGTTCAGGGGCAGAACAACAGATTTTTATACATCGTCAGCTCGGGGATTCGATCTTGCAACCTTCCCGGTTACTAGTCCAACGCTCTAACCACGAGGCTACCCTGCCGCCACTAAGCTACCTTCCCTGACCTGTCCATCCTCCTGCTTCCACCACCATCAGAAAAGGCACATGACTCAAGTATCACACGTGGAATAAAGATGGGAGACCTGTGCTTGTCCTTTGTAAAGGTCTTCACCACTGTTTATTACACTACGTCTGGGTCCCAAACGGTTCACCATTCCCCTATGGGCCCTGGTCAAAACAAAACGCGGGGAATAGGGTGCCGATTGGCACACAGCCTAAGTAGAGAGAAGAGGACCTGTTCCATCACATCAGCAGCCATCAGCAGTTGTTGGTTGGCTATGGCAGACCAATGGCTCAATGATGCTAAACGCTTTCGTGAAATGCAGGGTGATTACACTACGAGCTGACGGAGCAGAGCGTGCGTCGAGGGGAAAGGCAGAAGTTTACGTGAGAGCGTTGCCAACGTCTCCCTGGGCAAGTAACACTGTTTCGTTCTCACCCTGCACTGAAACAGTACGAATCATAATGAGTCCAATGGAAGGTATGAAATCGGACTAAAATTGCGTGTTTATGTTTCCAAAGAACAGACCCTCCCCCCAAAAAGCTTTTCCTTTAATCTACAATAACTTTAAAAGCTTTTAAAAGTAGAGCGAAAGAGAATGGTCCAGCTGTCGCTGATATGGAGCGAAATCAAAGATGACTATGACAATGACCCCCTTTTACCTTAAAGCCCAGTGAACACAAACAAATACAACACAATACTCTCCTACCTGAAGGGTTTAGGTGGTAGGATGCTGAAGCGGGTCTTCTCTAGCATCTTCCTGATCTTGTTCCGTCCTCCAGAAACGGTGTTGGCCTTCATCTTCTTGGTGGCCTTGTGGTCTGTGGGGAACTCCATGTCTCCAGGCAGGTCCGGGATGGAGAAGCGGTTGCCCTTCTTCTCCTGGATCTTGGGAATGTGCGGAACGCCATTCTTCTTCTCGTGAACGATCCGGCTCAGCAGCTCTTTGAACACTGAGGAGAGGAGAGGAAGGAAAGTGGGTGAATGGCAAGACGCAGGTCACAGAACTATGGGTTGTAAAATCCTGGTAACGTTTGCCAAATTCCCAGGTTTTCCCAGAAAGTACGGTTGGAAGACTTAGGAAACTTGAGAAAGTTACAAGCATTTTGCAACCCAACACACGACTGGCCACAGATACAGACACAGTCACTGACCCAGGTACAGACAAATGTTGACATCTGGCATTTTAATCTCAGATGGTCCTGCATCTTTAACGAAAAAAATCCTAGTTATGGTAAGAGGGCAGATTGTACTAACCGAAGATGTTGGTCTTGACTGTGAGGGAGAGGTGTGTGTTGTTCCTCAGGAAGTCCATAGCTTTGATGTAGGAGATGTTCTCAAAGTTCTGACCATTGATCTCCATTATCTGAACGAGGAAAAGACAAGAGAGCTTTGAGTCAAACTGCACTTGTTACTGAAAATACCCACAAAGGGCATCTGAACAGCAATCTAAACCGTATGAAATGGAAGAAAAACGTAGACTTCAAAAAGCCACACCGTTTATCTTTGACTAGTAAAAAAGTACAATATAAAAGCAGCACAACACGAGTAAACACTTCTCCTACCTGGTCTCCCCGTTTGAGTCCGGCCTCCGCGGCCTTGCTGCCCCCCTCCACCGACTCCACGAAGATGCCGAAGCCCCTCTCGCTTCCACCATGCAGGCTGAAGTAGAGCGGGGACTCTCTGGACGGTTTCTGCAGGGTGATCTGCCTCCACTTGGCCTTGGCTGCGCACGCTATGTTCAGCAGCCTCAAGTGACCCTTCATTTTCTGAAAGGAACAGAACAGGCTTCAACACCTACTCACTCACCTGACCTGGGCTAACAGCGAACACATCTGGCTCAGAGTTGTTACGCCCACAGACAGAAGCTCCGTACGTCTGTCTGACCACAGAGTGAAGCTGAAGGTGTGAGGCTTCAGTTTAGTGACAGCGTGAACACCTATTCATTCTATGGTGCACTACTTTTGACCAGGGCTCATAGTGCTTTGGTCAATAGTGGTGCACTATAAGGGAATGGAGTGCCATTTGGGACGCACAGTTAGTATAGACACAAAATGGGAACGCTGATCTTACTGTGGTTTCCAGCAGCTTCTCGAAGTCTTCAAGGAACCTTGTCATGGCCGGGTCACCTTCAAAGTCGTTGAAATGGTTGTTCACCCATAACAACACTATGCGTGTCACCTGCACAGCAAAACACAAGGCTGTCAAAGCTTAGTCAACTAACTTCATTAGAGAATCCTGTATAATTTCTAAAAAAACAAGCAAGCAATCTCCAAACTTCAAACATTCCATTTTAGCAGAGGCTAAAGACACAGTACCTTCAGAAAGATTTCATACCTCTTGACTTGTTCCACATTTTGTTGTGTTACACCCCAAATTCAAAATGGGTTACACATATGTTTTACTCACCAATCTACACACAATACCCCAATAATGACAAAGTGAAAACATGTTTCTAGAAATATTAGCAAATGTATTGGAATTGAAATACAGAAATATGTCATTTACATTAAGTATTCACATCCATGGATACTGTGATACTCCAAATCGAGCTAGGGGTGCATACAATTTATGTTGATCATGCTTGAGATTACACGACAACTTGAATAGAAAGAAAAACACCTGTCTATATAAGATCCTACTGTTGACAGTGCGTGTCAGAGCAGAATCTATACCATGAAGTCCGAGGAACTGTCCGTAGATCTCCCAGAGGGAATTGTGGGAAAGGGTATGAAAACTTTTCTAGAGTGTTGAAAGTTTCCGAGAGTACAGTGGTCTCCATCATTGGGAAGTGGAAAACATATGGAACTACCCAGACTCCTACCTAGAGATGGCCGTCCGACCAAACTAAGCAACCGGGCAAAAAGGACCTTGGTCAAGGAGGTAACCAAGAATCAAATGACCACTCTGACAGAACTACAGAGTTCCTTGGCTGAGATGGGAGATCCTCTACAGCACTTCACCAAACTGGGTTTTATGGGAGAGTGTACAGATGGAAGCCACTCCTGAGAAATAGGCACCGTTAGCAAAAAGGCACGTGAAAGACTGAGATCATAAGGCAAAAGATTTTGTGGTCTGATAAAACAAAAATGTAACTATTTGGCCTGAATGCAAAGCACTACGTCTGGAGAAAACCAGGCACAGCTCATCACCCATCTAACACCATCCCCACCGTGAAGCATGGCGGTGGCAGCATCATGTTATGGGGATGCATTTCAGCGGCAAGGACTGGGAGAAATACAGGTAAATCCTGGATGAGAATCTGCTTCAGAGAGCAAACAACCTTAGACTGGGGTGAAAATGTACATTCTAACAGGACAATGACCGTAAGCATAGATGCAAAGCAATGCTGTAATGGCTTCAGAAAAAGAATGTGAAAGTCCTTGAGTGGTCCAGCCAAAGCCCAGACTTTAATCCCATTGAAAATCTGTGAAAAGACTTGAAGATTGCTGTTAACTGCCACTCCCCATCTAACTTAACAGAGTTTGTAGAAAATCTGCAAGGAAGAACGGGAGAAAATCCACAAATCCAGATGTGCAAATCTGATAAGAGACATGCACAAGACAACTCAAAGCAGTAATCACCGCCAAAGGCGCTTCTACAAAGTACTAACACTCAGGGGAATGAATACTTGATATATCTGTATTTCATTTTCACTAAACTTGCAAACATTTCAAAAAACATGTTTCCACTTTGTCATTATGGGGTATTTGTGTGTAGATGGGTGAGAGAAAAAAAGATATGAAATCTATTTTGAATTCAGGCTGTAACACAAACATTTTTGGAATAAGTCAAGGGGTATGAATACTTTCTGAATGCACTCTATCATAGGTGAGGTGAGATGACAAAAATTGATTTCTCAGTAATCTTTCTTTGAACTGCAAGAGTCCGGAAATGCAGTGGCTGAAAAGATTTAAATAAGAGTAGCATTGTTCTAATCTAAGCAAAGGTCATCTTCGAACACAATGAAGCAACCACACCGCAGACAGAGCTACAAACAGCGACTCTCGCTTTGAGGGGAAGGGCCCTTTTAAGAGGAAGAATGATTATGCGACAAATGACATCCCAATAAAGACTATTGACAGCACAAGACTAATCTTATGTTAAATCATTTATGCACTATGAGAGTATCTGGACGGGACAAATCCCCCGTACAACAAAGAACGCTGACCTGGCACAAGTTGTATTGATTACTGTGTAGTATACCCACGCCTTCACATAAGGAAGCAGGCACAATGCAAACACACACACAGTACTGTACACACCGTGTCTCTGAGGCTGTCAACTTTGAACCACTCGAGCAGCTTCTTGCCGACTTCCATGGGGCTGGAGAGGAAGGTGCGGTAGGTGAGGAGGAAGTCTTCGATGTAGGTGGGGTCAACCACCGATGGCTCCTCCACCAGGTGCAATATCAAACGCTCTGGGGTGCCCTGAGTGGACAGACGCACATTAAATCACGACTGCGTTCCAACTCTCAATTCAATCCAATACAATTTTGTAAGTCCCCTCGGCAGCAATTAAGGCAGTATTTTCACCAAGGAGATCAGCGTCATTTTGGATTACTTTAAGAAAAAATGGAATAGGGTGAAAGGATAGCACTTCAAAGCAAACCTTGTGTGAACAGTCACCTGAAAAGAAGAGATCGCCAAGGAAACCGAGTGTGTTTTTAGGGCAATAGTAATTAAAGTGAGCCGTTTTCAAATGATTGAAAGACAAGAATACAGAAGTGAGGATCAGATCAGCAGCAGGCACCCATCTGTACTGTAGGTGTTTGGGGGAGCGAAGGAGTCTTAGTACAGTATATACATATGAGATGAGTAATGTAGGATATGTAAACAAAGTGGCATTGTTTAAAGTGGCTAGAGATACATGTATTACATACAGATGCAGTAGATGATAGTCTTGGTACAGTATATACATATGAGATGAGTAATGTAGGGTATGTAAACATTATATTATATTAAGTGGCATTGTCACAGGTAGGTGGTCTCTGCATACATTCAAACCAGACAATTATGACCATTTCAAGATGATTTCTCAGACAAAATTACACCCTAAATCTAGACCTGGACTGATATGTAAACTCAATGGGGGAAAAAAAACCTCTTAACTCTTCTATTTTGTTCCTCACCTTGATGACGATGTGCCCCTTCCTGGTGCCGCTGCGGTCCAGCTCGCGATGTTCCTTCACCATCACGATCTCTCCCTCCTCCTCCACCTTGTGCGTGTTCTTCTCCACATGGTTGAGGATCCGCCAGTAGTCCTCTTGGGCGATGCACACAAACTGGTCCACAATGACATGGGGACAGCGGGTGAACTTATAGTACAGGAGCCTGGTGCTCCGCACTAGAGCTGGGTACTCAAACAGTAACACGGAAGAACCCCGGGAGCAGGAGAGAGGCATGGCAGGGATGGATGACTGGTGGCTAGTGCTACTGGTCCAGCAATGCTAGTCTACAAGCGAACAGACAAGCTCCACTCCCATGGCAACTAGTCCATCTATGATAGCATACTGTGTCTGGTGTTTACCACCCTGGTCCTGCTACTCTCCCCTAGCTAACGTTCACCTGGCTGAAAGGTCAAGCTACACACCCCTGGCTGGTGTTCACCTTTCTGCCTGCGGCCGTCTCGCTGAGCTGTCGTTCAGGGTGTGAAACTGTGACAGAAAACAACGCTTCTGGTGAAAGAGCTCTTCAAGGAACTAGACATTGTTTGTGTAGAAACTGTGTAGTGACCGAGAGAGCGGCTCAAACCACTTCTCGAGAGGTAGGCTACTTTTACAATTGCTGCCTCCTATCTCTATATTAAGAACTGGTTCCTCTTCTGCATGACCAAGCAACAGCTCTTCAACCTAGCCCTCCTTTGCTTGTGAAAGTCAACACTGTTTTAAAGAGATTAAATACCATCTTAAATGCTTACGAATTGGATTTTTCTTAACATATCATATGAATTGCAGATTAAAATATTTTTATTGCAGGACGTGACGTATCATAGAAGTGGAATACGTCGTACACAATTGTGCTCTATTTTCAGGGGGCACATTTTGGCTCTTGGGTGCTACTTTGAAAACTACTGGCTGAAATTATACAAAACCTCTGAAGCACTCACTTATATTTACACCATAGATCCCAACACTATGTGTATACCGCCCATCTCTTTACTCGAAAGGAATACAAGAACACCACCATCTTAATCTTCCGACCCGATTGTCAAAAGGGAATGAAAAATTCCCATTTCATTTCTCGATGAGGCTGCTCCTTGCTCAGTATAATGGGGTTATCATAGCAGTCTGACAAGAGGTCTCGACTCAAGTGGCCATTCACAGTGAAATGAAAGTCAGCGCCCCTAAACGGCAACCCTAATCACTATATTTTATACTGTTTTTGAGCAGGATCCAGTAGGGTCCCCAGGGCCCGTAGTGTACTATACAGGAAATAGGGTGCGATTTGAGACTCAGGCCTAGGAGTCCAGACGCTAGGAGTCCAAATATCTCGCTGAGAGAAGAGCAACTCACCTGGCAGTCGTCCCCCTTGGTGCGCACCACTCCGCTCATGTACTGCTTGTCCAGGGAGGGGGAGATGCCGAAGCTGTTGCCCATGCAGAGGGTCTCCATGCGGCTGTCTGGATGGCTGATCTCCACCGCCCCGTTCAGGATCACATACCACAGGTCCAGCTGGGAGGGGAGGGGGGGGCACAGTGATGACAGCAGCAGTGCCAAACACCATCACTAAAACAGGGGCTGACAGACTGGCAGACAGACTGGCAGACAGACTGGCAGACAGACTGGCAGACTGACATGCAGACTGACTGACTGACATGCAGACTGACTGACTGACATGCAGACTGACTGACTGGCTGACTGGCTGACTGGCTGACAGGCTGACTGGCTGAACAGCATAAAAGAGGAGATGCTTTTATGGACCTTCACTCAAAGTAATCATTGTTGCCTGGTATTATAATGTGTCTCTGGATGTGGTATACAGAGCTTGAGCGAACCGAAGACGATCTCCAAAAGCGAAAGTGTGTTGTCCAACCTTATGAATCTCTGCACTAACGTGCGCAGAACAGCAGGCACTGGAGCCCCATATCAGACTGCAGACTAAGGGTGAGGTGTGTGTGTGTGCAGAACTCCGCAGGCGGGGAAGTGCTCGTCTAAGAGATGAACATATACCTTACGTCCACAGTAACTCTGAGACGGCTGAACATGGCTTTTTCAACCATGAAGGCGATAACATCTTTTTAAAAGCGGAACGCAGAGAGGCAGAGCTCTATCACAGGGAAGCATTGTAAAGGACAGAGACCGAGGAAATGTGATGAGCTGCCTTGACCTTTCCCCCCCTCCCCTCTACTATTTCTTTCCTCTCCCCCTCATTGTCTCGTAGCAGCATTAAGGATCCTGCAGTGCAGTGATGGCTGACTGATTCCCCCTTGACCTTCACAGCAGCCCACAGCAGACCAGGCCGGGCAGCGGGTCGAGGAAACCGAGCATCGCCAACCTGTCTATCATACTGAACTCACACATGCACATCGCCTCGTGTAGCTGTCCCCTGCTTTACACACCTGCATGTGTGTGTGTTTATATATAGACACCTGCTGCCTCACGTTAATAAGGCAGAGCCCATCCACTAAAGTAAGCGGTGAGGCCATTCAATGTAATATACTATGCTGTCCGCTGGGCACTGCTTTTTGCAGACAGCCGTGAAAGACTCCCTTTATTCCCAGGGATGTAGCTTCATTAATTTGTTCTGTAAGTCTGGTTAAAACGACTGAAGGCTGCTGCTCTGCTACATACTCTACATCCCATTCACTGGGAGATGAAACCTTGTGACTACAGGGTGAAACACGGTGCTTTCCAGATGTGGTTGTGATCACTGGTGGCTGCTGTTATAGGCTGGAATAACCAGACCAGGGAAAACTCTGGGCCCTAGCTACAGCCCGTATAACTTCAACCCCGTCGGTTAGTCCCGGTAAACGTCACATGGTCAGGGAAAACTCTGGGCCCTAGCTACAGCCCGTATAACTTCAACCCCGTCGGTTAGTCCCGGTAAACGTCACATGGTCAGGGAAAACTCTGGGCCCTAGCTACAGCCCGTATAACTTCAACCCCGTCGGTTAGTCCCGGTAAACGTCACATGGTCAGGGAAAACTCTGGGCCCTAGCTACAGCCCGTATAACTTCAACCCCGTCGGTTAGTCACGGTAAACGTCACATGGTCAGGGAAAACTCTGGGCCCTAGCTACAGCCCGTATAACTTCAACCCCGTCGGTTAGTCCCGGTAAACGTCACATGGTCAGGGAAAACTCTGGGCCCTAGCTACAGCCCGTATAACTTCAACCCCGTCGGTTAGTCCCGGTAAACGTCACATGGTCAGGGAAAACTCTTGGCCCTAGCTACAGCCCGTATAACTTCAACCCCGTCGGTTAGTCCCGGTAAACGTCACATGGTCAGGGAAAACTCTGGGCCCTAGCTACAGCCCGTATAACTTCAGCCCCGTCGGTTAGTCCCGGTAAACGTCACATGGTTAGGGAAAACTGTCTATGACCCCGTACCTCCTGTTTGTCCTTTAGGACCACAGTCCCCGCCTGCTCCACCACTTCAAACACCATGACAGTACACAGGTCCCTCCGGACTGACATGGTCATGTTGGCAAAGGCTGGCAGCTGGTGCATGAACTCCAACAGTTGTTCTGGATGGGGGGGGGGGGGGGGGGGGGGGGAGAACATGAGAGGAGAGAGCAGGGTCAAAAATGGGCTTAGGTGGTGGGCGCAGCTGAATTTTAGAGAACATTCTAGAGGCCCCCCCGTCGAGGTGGTGTGGATTTTTTGTTGTTGTGAATTTAAGCCAATTTCCTGCAATTCTACCAATTTCTCCATGGAGCTGTGAGAAAACGTTGCAGTTTTAAAGCTCATTTGGCCATGGCTAAAGCTGTGCTCTTTCGCTCAAACACAATTACAAAATCTATACTGCTAAGTTCATCTTGGGAATTTTCATTTCTCCCTGACTGTCTAACTTTTATTTTGGTGATTGTTAGTTCTCAAAGATTACATATAAAATATGTAGGCCCTTTATCATTTCTATCATTTCTTAGTTTCAGTCGTTTAAGTTTACACTGAAAGTGTTTTTCCATCACATTTTTAGGCGACCTGAAAAAAAAACACACTTAGGCCCAATGATTTCAATGGCAGAAAAATGCCCAGAGAGAGAGTAAGAAACAGAGAGAAGATCTGCCTACTGCCTAACAAGCCAACAGCAAAGGAGACTTTCAACCCATGCATCCCACAGCCCCCCAGGAAGGCCTCTCTCTGGGTCCCCTGGACTGGACTGCTAATGAGGTGACCTGGCTGATTGCCCGCACAAAAATAAAAACGGTAATTAAAAAGGGAAGGCCCTTAGTATTTATAGAAACAGAGGGAGGGGGTGTGGTAGCGTGTGTGTGAGTGAGTGAGAGAAAGAGATTGTGTGAGAGAGACAGAGAGAGAGAGAGAGACAGAGAGAGTGTCAGAGGGAGAGAGACCGCGACTGAGTAAAAGGGGTCATTCAGGGGAGAGTGTGGCGTGCAGCTCACCGATGTCGTCATCGTTGCGGTCCACGGGGTCCTTCTCCAGGCACTCCCGGACAAGGTCTCTACCCAGTAGGGTGTCCGACGTCCTCTCCAGGTCTTCGTCCTCCTCCTCCTCCTCCTCAGAGTCCACCGCCGCCTCCGGGAGCCCAGACAGGTCCACGTCACCCATCTCGCTCTCCGTGGCCTGCAGAGGGGACAGACATAACCATGGTTATTATTTTAACTAACACAACAACAAAAAACATAACATGACGTCAGAACAGACACCCTGTGCAAAAAAAACAAGAGATTGCCAAACACGTCGCTAAGCATTACGCATACACTAATTATTCATATTGCCCATTTTCTCCATGCTGTTTGGCCAGATGGTTGGGAGGGTTGAAAGGAGCTGGTTCTAGGCCTACGGTCGTTTCAGATCAACTGGGATTTGAACCCACAACCCCAGGTTAGGAGACTAGCTCTCCAGTCACTGTAGCAATATTGCATGCCATCTGTCTGCCCCCTAGGACACAGTAACAGAGACTACACCTGCCTGCTCTGCTCTGTTCAACTCAACAGCTTCCCTTCACACTAGAAACGCTAAAGCAGTAATTTTGACTGCTCATCAATAAAACATTTACACCGCCATTTTTAAAGTCGTCCCGCCATCCTTTACTTTGTCTAAATAAGTCTATAAGACACTGCTGTTGTAAGAATCGTAATATTACAAGCAGAACTGGAGTTATAACCCCGTTTTAGAAGGGCATTGCATCTTTTTCCTGCGCTGCCCCTCCTTCTCCCGACAGTAGGTTCTGCTCCGCTCCTTCTCCCGACAGTAGGGTCTGCTCCGCTCCTTCTCCCGACAGTAGGGTCTGCTCCGCTCCTTCTCCCGACAGTAGGGTCTGCTCCGCTCCTTCTCCCGACAGTAGGGTCTGCTCCGCTCCTTCTCCCGACAGTAGGGTCTGCTCCGCTCCTTCTCCCGACAGTAGGGTCTGCTCCGCTCCTTCTCCCGACAGTAGGGTCTGCTCCGCTCCTTCTCCCGACAGTAGGGTCTGCTCCGCTCCTTCTCCCGACAGTATGGTCTGCTCCGCTCCTTCTCCCAACAGTAGGGTCTGCTCCGCTCCTTCTCCCGACAGTATGGTCTGCTCCGCTCCTTCTCCCGACAGTAGGGTCTGCTCCTCTCCTTCTCCCGACAGTATGGTCTGCTCCGCTCCTTCTCCCAACAGTAGGGTCTGCTCCGCTCCTTCTCCCGACAATGTCCAGTTGATAAATACCCTGATAAATGCCTCGAAAACTGAACCGAAACAACTTTTTGTGCATATAACTAGTAAAGTATGATGGGGGAGAATGGGTGAGTTGATGAGCGAGGGGAAGCCAACGATGCATAATTATTTAACCAATTGTGACTGAAGAACAGTGTGGCCATTCAATTGTATTGTTACATTCTAATTGTAATCTCTAAATGGTTTGTACCCTGTATCAGTCCACTGAATCAAAGCAGTCTCATACGTCTACTCTGGCCTACTTGGAGTACACAGTGAGAGCGTGCATAATTTACAATGGCAAGAGGAACAAGACAAATGGACGCACGTGCTGCGTCAGCGCTGCTACACGATCTGATGAAAGTGACTCCGGCGGTGGGGGAAGAAATGAATCGTGACATGTCACCATGGACGACAAATTCACTTCACCGTCACTGGCGAACAAGTCGCTGGCAAATAAAACAAGCACCGTGAACAAAGCGAGACGGGGGCTCCCTCCCTCTGCGCAAAACAAGGCGCCTGCACAGCCGTTGTGCGCCACAGCGGTGCTGAGGAATGACAGGAAAACAGCCGCGCTGTACCAAGGCAAGGCTAGAAAGAAGGTTTCGGTCACGAGCACCATGGCATCCGACAGTTGCCATCATCAACGAGGATACAGCACATTTATGCAATGCCTTATGCTCTTTTGTACAACACGTGCTGCTTTCTCCCCTACGGGAAAACAATCCTAACGTATTCTACTCTATTCTGTTCCATAGGTTGGCGTGGATGTTCAAGATCAGACCACGCGGCTAGAAGGAAGGCACCCGCCCGCCGCTGGCCTGTTGCTGCTCGACTTGGCTGCTGTCAACGCAACACGTGTTGTTCAAGCAGTGCATCAACAACACCCAGCCCATCAAGAGTTTGGCACACGGGCTACGTGAGGGCCAAGGCAGCAGCGAAGATTCTAACGTGTCAAATTGCGCGCACAGCTCCCGAGGAGGAGACCGTGCCAGGTGGCAAGGTGCACTAAGAGCCCAAGACACTTGTGTCACCTGCAAGCGACGTGTTTGTGGGAAGTGTGTCGAGCAATTGAAAGTGGCAGGGATTTGTGTCGACTGTTAGGTCAAGGCCTAACTGCTAAATTAAATCCAGCTGATGCCATTGCGTGAAAATGCACACCATGGTAGCACGAGCAGACGATAACTCACTATTTTGGACCGCTGTCATAGCGACACTTTTGATTTCCACAATTTATCAAGCACACTTGGCGTTTACAATGCCGTTTAAGCTACTGATGTTCTCGTTTTTACATATAGCCTACACTAACATAAACTAATGAAAATGCTAATGTCTTATTTGAAATAAACAAAACCTGCATTCTAATGTTACCTAAGACCTTCATAAACACTACCAGATTATTATTTTAGCAATAGCATATAGGAAACTATCCAAGTACATTGCTGAGTGAATGACTGCTCATTAGCTTGAAGGTGGAGAGAGGGGGGAGTCCTACAAGGCCCAGAGGTTCCAGTGTTAAGGTCCAGGTACGAGCCTCAACACAGTCCTAGGTTGGATGATTGACAGCACGGTGAGGGTGCACGACTCAAGCCTTTATCTGGGTCAAGCCCTCCTATGATCTACTTGCAACCGAAGTAGCCCTATTGAAAACGATCCATATATCCCCCAGTTTGACTGAAGGTAGACAGTGCTAAAAAAAAACATTAGCGCACAGTTTTTGAGATCTTACATCTGCCTTACAAGCGTTTACAATGGCCAAGTAGAGGCAGACAAGAACTAGGCTAAAGAAAGCCTGTCTGTACAGACGGTGTGAAACCCTGAGAGGATCAGTGTCCTCTGGATCCCTTGTGCTTTTGTCTGGGTGGCAGACTTTAGAGCAGCTCGGTTCTCTCAGCATGTGGAGGAGGAGGAGGGAGAGCGAGACCCCGAGTGAGACAGAAACAGAGTGAGAGAAAGCGAGCAAGAGAGAGAAAAAGACAGAAAGAGAGAAACAGAGAGAGACACACAGAGACAGAAAGCGAGAGGGGGGAGGGGGGGGGCATGCAGGTCTCCGAACAGTTGCCGGGGCAGCTCTAAACTGACAGGGACATCAGTTCCTGCTTGTGCAGGAGACTGAGCCAGAGCCATCCACTCCCCCAGAGAGAGAGGAGTGGTGGGGTAGAGGTACGGCTGGGTTAATGATGAGGGTTGGGGTGGACTGGAGTTAAAGGTAAAGGTGGGTGGGGTTAGCGATGATGATGCAGTAGAAGTAGGGCGGGGTCCTGTGTGCTCTGACCTTTACCACACAGCGCGACAGGAGGGACAGAGGGGCCCCTCAGATCCACAGGAAGCCCAGCCAACACACACTATAATTAACCAACCTGGACGGAAGGGAGAGGAGGAGAGGACGTGTTCTTTCCACCATCGCTGCCATTGAGCTGGAGAGGCAGGGGGTAGCCGGGGAAGGGTGGGGAGAGGGGTGAGGAGTGGCAACAAGAGGGCTAGGGAGAGCTGGGTCAGTCAAGCTGGGGAAGCCTCAGATGGCAAAGTCAACCCCTTTTCTTCCTTCCTGCTTTACACGCAGATCCAGTACATTCACCAAGAAAGCATTGACTGACTTCAAAGTCATACAGTATTGAGAGGACAAAAAGGCTAGGAGCATTTACTTAAAAATAATGGAACTTCAAAAGCTTTTGAAATGGGATGTTATAGGCCTACAACCAGGGTGGGAAATAGATTTTTTGATCCAACCGGCCACTCAGATTTTTAAAAAAACTCTAATTACCCCAAAAATGTAATTTAAATAACGATGAGCATGCTTTCTAACGTTTCAAAAACAAGAAATGTATTACTAGTAAGAAGTAACCGGGGTATATAGCTTCATTTCATTTACTTATAAAATAATAACAACAGATAAATACTTCTACAACTGAACATCAAGTCCTACAACTGAACATCAAGTCCTACAACTGAACATCAAGAGCCCTGCCACAAGGAGTATATGATGTGCTCCTAAGTAGAAATGTAGAAGCACACAAATACATCTAGGAGAATGACAAAGTGAGTGAATTCAAGTTTTTGGGCGTGTTCCATGCTCAATCAATCACAATCATTAGGCGAGACAAAAAATGTCAACTGGCCTTTTAAGGAACGGGCCATTACCGTGGTAACTTGGGCACTAGCTTGTGATGAAAAAAAATGTTGGACTGCAATGTCTTCCTAGCAGCAGACAGTTGCAGCCAACTCAAACTAACATTGTAGTGCTGAGCGATTAACGCTTTTTGAGGTCATTTCGTTGGATTATACTTTAAGAAATTATTATATATATATATATATATATTTTTTTTTTAACATTACATTCACTATGCATCATGTGGGTTGAATGCTGTAACACAGAATACAACTTTTAATAAAAGTCCCATGATGTTAGTGATGCCCATTACTGCTTATCACTTATTAACCATCATTTATTCACATGACTTTATTTCAGCAAATATTTAATTTGTTATGTATATTTGTTTTTTTTATGACTTTATTATTTCATTCTAAGTCATCGCATCTCTACAGAGCTGCTGTCTATGCTGTCTGAATAAAAGTTATTCAAAGTAAATAAGGCGTACTTTTATGACTACTGAATACCAATACCTCACGAAGCAACTGCTCTCTATGTATCCCCTCTTGATTGCGTGTTCTTCTGTCTCTTAAGTAGCAGGCATAAAAGAAACACAGACCGGACAAGTAGGCTGCAAAGGATTATGGTCATTGTAGATAATTAGTACGTTTTGTGTGCTAAACTATGTAGAACATTGGCCTGTTGGAAACTACAACTCCCTACTACATCGCAGAGTTCGGGCATGATCTGATTTCTCTCTAGAGAAACTGCAGCGCATTAAGCTCAGAGGGAGAAAAAAAACGAACGAAATTCAATTCAAATAATTGAAGTGATTGTCAGAAAAATAACTGACATTTCGGATAATTGTTCAGCACTATAACATTGAAAAACAACCTAGAATGTGAACAAAACAATGCTACCGGCCAAGAAGCACGAGGACAATGTCACACTTTCTTGCCTTTCTTGTCAATTCGACCAACTTCTACATGTGGGCAGAAAAAATTACGTTTTCCCAAACACTTCATGTGACTACCCGCCAACGTGGCGGCTGAAATATGCATTCTTACCCCACCATTGACAAAATCTAACCGCATTTGGCAGATGATCATTTTAAACCCTGCCGACAAACATCAGCTCAGTTTGAGAATGGTGAATTACATAATGTGTGTATAGACCTGGTAGATGTCTGATAGGCTACTGCTCCCCGAATCACTGGCGATGCTGCATCCTGATTGGCTGGGCGGCACGTGCATCCCCTGGCTGTGGGGGTGGTCAGTAAGGTGCATCTTGTTGAGGTCTCCGGGAAGCTGCTCAGACACACAGACAGGAAGAGAGGACAGCTGTTTATACCACAGGACACATACAGATGAACACGCGCACACAAAAACACACACAGACACACAGACACACGTGTGTTGTTGCAGCTGCCTTTGTGCGGTCGACTTGGCAGCATGAAGCTTGATACGAGAGTAGGCCACATCATCAAAATACAGGAGGGGGAACGAAGGCAAAACTTGAGAGGATTATAAATAAATGGGAAGCGTGGCACTGACCCTCAGTGAAAGGTCATACTGCTTGATGGTTTGAGGAGGAAAAAAGGGTGTTATGGTTGTCGGGTGACCTTAGGGAGACTGAGACAGTGTTGTGACAGTAAATCTGGACCAGTGACTGTGCCACTAATTGCACCCTTTTCCCTATTTAGTGCACTACTTTACACCAGGGTGCCATTTGGCATGCACACACTGGCTTGGCCACCCAAACTCCTCTTTCTTACATTACCTACCCAGGCCCACTGTCTGTCTGTCACAATGTCGGTCATACCGTTTGTCTTCACTCAACAGGCACTGATCAGCCGCTATGATACAGCCCTATCAATATGACAGGCAGCAGCTCACTGAATGACTTAGTGCCTGGATGATTTCTCTAACACACACACACACACACACACACACACACACACACACACACTAAGCAGTTTGATCTCGTTCAAGCTTGACGACTTCGCTTGGAAGCTAAACGTAGGAACGCTCTTAATTAAAAAACAGAGAAGAAATCTATTTGTCATGAAAACATTTAGTCGGTTACTCCTTTCATAACAAAGACAGTAAACCAATTTGTCCCCTGGCGAAATGAGAAGAGGATGAAAAAGATAAGCTGTAATTGAAAGAAAAATGTATCACTGCCGACGTTCTCTTTCAGGACGCAGATTTGTTCTCTGAGATGTTATATAAACAAACAATCATCAAAGCCATAAGCTACAACACAACACATCAATACTGATCACCTCACAAAGACTGGAGGACAAGATAAACTGCCAATCAACCTGAATAACGCCACAACAGCCCAGTGTTTCATCAACCAACCAAGCAAACCATCCCACCTATGAGAGACTCAAGAAACACACTAGTCCACAAAGGCCAATCAATCCAAAAGAGACAAAGAGCCGTCACCAATGCCTTGCTAACAACCAAACCACACACATCCAATGTGACCCAGTTCAGCTTCTATAGTCCATTGATCAGCCCAGCGTGCCCAGGTCTTACCAGTCCGCAGCGGGTGAGGGAGCTGGTCCGGTTGCATCGACAGCGGGTGAACCTGCAGCACACTTCCTCCATAACCTCTGCGAGCTTGGCGCTGCCGGGCCAGACAACAAGACACTCACCCGACGCTGGCGCCAAAGCCATCGCCGTGTCACCATGCAATATTAAACAAGTTAAGTCTACGGTATGTACGGGTGGGGGCTGGGCTGCCCCACTACCTCTACAACCCATCCCCCACAGGGCTGAGGAGTAGGGCTGTGACGATTACAGAATATGAGGTGAAGATTCATTGTCATGTAAATGTACGCGATTAATGTCAGAATTGTCTTTTATTTTTTTATTACAATTTCATAATGCCTATTTGCAAATTCATTGTGGTACCCCTAACGAATACAACACAGCTTTGGTGACAACCCCGTCTTAAAAAATAATAGTTTTGACCACTTGGAACGTTTGAAAAAGAAGCTTCTCCTCCCATCTGTGCCGTTCTGCTCTTAAAATGATTACCAACTTTACCCTATTCATGTAATAATGAAAACAGATCATGGGTAAAGTAAAGTTAAATCTCCCCTACACCAAAAAAGGAATGTATTTAGACGGCTATTCTGCAAAAAAAATGTTTTATTATTGTCTGTTATACGATTATACGATAATTGTGGAAGCCCTACTGGGGAGAGTCCATCCACCAACCATGAACCAGCAAACCTCTCCAACACACACTTGAGAGAAAACAGCCTGTACAAGGAGAGAGGAGAGCCAGTTGCAATCATGAGAACGACACTCTACTCAATAACACCTAGTTGGAGCTGCAGAAATCATTCACTGACCAGAAGGTTAGACAAATGGTCATTGACCAGACAGACAAATAGGTCTCCTGGATGGGCTGGGCTCTCCCACCTCAGTCCTATGTAAAGAGACAGGCTAGTGGGGTGAAGGGGTCCGGACGGGGCTGTCAGAGTAGCCTAACTATGAAAAGTGTTGCCAGCCAAACAGGGGCCGGTTGCCAGCCAAACAGGGGCCGGTGTTTCTATTAGCGCTAGAGGGGCGGTCCATTCTGTTTATTCCACAGCCAGGTGGGTCAATATTGATTGCTTTATGATGGGGTCAGGTTTCAGACAATGGCCAATCTCCCCCCTGCATCCATTAAACAAATCTATCTGATTCCCAGAGGACAAAACTAATGTATGCATCCATCCTCCATGGCCTCCAACCCATGAAAATACATATAGGATCTCTATGCGCCAACCACTCAGGTTAAAACTCACACCATCAAACCACAGCAATAACAATGCTGCAATTATCTACAATGCTGCAATGATCTACATTGCTGCAATTATCTCCAATCAGGAGCATTAGTGGTGACACCAGAGCGGGTGTTGATGTCACGGGGCACAGCAGCCAGAGTCTTATATCCTGTGGACGTCGTCTGATGACATATGAGAGGCAGTGGGAGTGTGGGATTGGCTAATGAGGGCGCCAGGGGGACAAATGGACCAATGAAAAGGGACGACCTCGCTAATAGCTGCAGCCTCGTAGAGCTAATTTACATTTCACACCAACAGCAACTTAAATCACACTCCAGTCCCCTCCCACATACCACCGGCTGGGGAGGGGCTCTCCTCCCATTCTGCTCATGAATTAATGACGGCCGTGTGGGGTGATTAAAAATGAATGATTGCCTCCTTCTGCTGTATGAATTCATCACATCAACAAGGGGACGCGAGTCGAGCCCGGACCGATCCTTTAACGCTCATCTCCAAACATACAAACATAGTCTGAAGAGTCACAACAGAGAATTTGTCATTTATTCACTCGTGTTCCAACCTTTTCTTGAAAATACGACTATTATACTGAACTCACTTCATCTCCGTAGACTGGCTACAGTAATTAACTGTCGCGGGGTTGAACCCGCAGTCGCCTTGTTCCCGGGAGACCTCGCCTACGTCCCAAATGGCACCCTAATTCCCTTTATGGCGCACTACTTTCTGAACATGTCTCCGTTAGCCACTACAAAAGGGAATAGGGAGCCATTTAGGACGCAGGGATGGTATAAAGCAGTGAGAAGCCGTTTGAGTGTGATGCTAGTAATGGCTCTGGTTCACACAGACAGGCTAACGGTCCAGAATAGGCCGCTCCATCAGAGGCAGGGGAATTAAGGCACCGCTACAGGATCCCAGCAGGGGCTCAGTCATTAAAACATAGTGGAGCTTCCCAACTACGAACTAACTGCCTTACTGCTCCAGCTCACCACAGCAGGGGAAGGCTAGCGTTAGCCTATTTACAGAGACTGCTGGGCGCGTAGCATTTTCAACAAGCATGGATCCACGCCATTTCCTTTCCCAGCTTTCATCCAAGGGGGGGTTTCAAAACATCATACTCTGTTTGATAGGAGAAAAATCCTCCCGTGCCAAAATGAAAGATATTCATCACAGAGCCAAGCAGTCCATGGAGACAGAGACAGGTTGGCCTGAAGGGTTGGCTGTGCTCGGGGTTGAGGAGGTAGGACATCTGATGATGTCACCGGAGCCGTCAAAATAATTCACTCCGGTCCCCTCCCCCTAGCGTCAATTACACTCCCAGACAAACATTTGTCACCCGGAGGATTGGAAGGTCCCTCCTCCTCCCACATGGCGGCAGGGCGGGCACGTTAACCCTGGGCTGACTTTGAGCTGCCGCAGAGGGTGTGGGGGGGGGGGGGGATGAGATGGATCCATTTTAGATGTAGAGACTGAGAACACTGGCTACAACTGATCTGATCTCCATTTCCATTTCCTATGTATCAAGACAAGAGGAAACCGGTGTTGGCGCTGTATTCATTTTGCCGCAGTGCACTTAAAGTATACACTTAAATGACTAAAACCAGAGAAAGTTTGTAGAATATATTATTTATATGTAGGTCAATAATATTATCTTTGAAAACTAGAAATCGCCTAAATAAAAAGTTTATGCGTTGAAACCAATAAAATAAAACAATGAATTTAGGAGTACTTTTGGAATGGCTGGTTTACCAACCGGGAATGCAGGGCACATGCCCAGGGGCCCCAATTTAATTTGTTACAATGTTTAAGCACAAGAACACAGAATGCCCAGTGACATACCCCACCCCACTTCCAAGACCCTTGCTAAAATAATCTAGGAGAAACACTGAAGGAGTACTGGTTTAAGATACCAACAAACTGTCCCAAAGCCTCAGCCATAGCTATTTGTATTTATTATGGATCCCCATAATAAATGCCCCTCTTCCTGGGGTCCAGCAAAATTAAGGCAGTTTATACAATAAAATAAAAAAACATGACAATACATTCACAGATTTCACAACACACTGTGTGCCCTCAGACCCCCTACTCCACCACTACAGTACAAAAATCCATGTTTACGTGTGTGTATAGTGTGTATGTTATTGTGTGTGTGTTTTTTATTTGATTTATTTCACTTTTATTTAACCAGGTAGGCCTGTTGAGAACAAGTTCTCATTTACAACTGCGACCTGGCCAAGATGAAGCAAAGCAGTGCGACACAAACAACACAGAGTTACAACAGAGTTAAACAAACGTACGGTCAATAACACAATAGAAAAGTCTATATACAGTGTGCGCAAATTAGGTAAGATTAGGGAGGTAAGGCAATAGGCCATAGTGGCGAAATAATTACAATTTAGCTATTAAACACTGGAGTGATAGATGTGCAGTAGATGATTGTGCAAGTTGAGATACTGGGGTACAAAGGAGCAAAAAAATTCTAATAACAATATGGGGATGAAGTAGTTGGGTGTGCTATTTGTAGATGGGTTATGTACAGGTGCAATGATCTGTAAGCTGCTCTGACAGCTGATGCTTAAAGTTATTGTGGGAGATATGAGTCTCCAGCTTCAGTGATTTTTGCAATTCATTCCAGTCATTGGCAGCAGAGAACAGGAAGGAAAGGTGGAATTGGCTTTGGGGGTGACCAGTGAAATATACATGCTGGAGCGCGTGCTATGTGTGGGTGCTGCTATGTGACCAGTGAGCTAAGATAAGGCAGGGCGTTACCTAGTAAAGACTTATAGATGACCTGGAGCCAGTGGGTTTGGCGTGGAATATGAAGCCAGGGCCAGCCAACAAGAGCATAAAGGTCGCAGTGATGGGTAGTATATGGGGCTTTGGTGACAAAACGGATGGCACTGTGATAGACTGCATCCAATTTGCTGAGTAGAGTGTTGGAGGCTATGTTGTAAATGACATCGCCAAAGACAAGGATCGGCAGGATAGTCAGTTTTACGAGGGTATGTTTGGCAGCATGAGTGAAGGATGCTTTGTGTGAAATAGGAAGCCGATTCTAGATTTCATTTTGGATTGGAGATGCTTAATGTGAGTCTGAAAGGAGAGTTTACAGTCTAACCAGACACCTAGGTATTTGTAGTTGTCCACATAAGTTGGAACCGTCCAGAGTCAGAGTAGTGATGCTAGACGGGCGGGCAGGTGCGGGCAGCAATCAGTTGAAGAGCATGCATTTAGTTTTACTTGCATTTAAGAGCAGTTGGAGGCCACGGAAGTGTTGTATGGCATTGAAGCTCATCTGGAGGTTAGTTAACACAGTGTCCAAAGAAGGGCCAGAAATATACAGAATGGTGTCATCTGCGTAGAGGTGGATCAGAGAATCACCAGCAGTAAGAGCGACATCATTGATGTATACAGAGAAGAGAGTAGGCCGCCTAAGAAGTAGTTGGTGAACCAGGCGAGGCAGTCATTTGAGAAACCAAGGCTGTTGAGTCTGCCGATAAGAATGTGGTGATTGACAGAGTAAAAAAAGCCTTGGCCCGGTCGATGAATACGGCTACACAGTATTGTCTTTGATCGATGGCGGTTATGATATAATTTAGGACCTTGAGCGTGGCTGAGGTGCACCCATGACCAGCTCGGGAACCAGATTGCATAGCAGAGAAGGTACGATGGGATTCAAAATGGTCAGTGATCTGTTTGTTAACTTGGCTTTCGAAGACCTTAGATAGGCAGGGTAGGGTAGGATAGATATAGGTCTAACAGTTTGGGTCTAGAGTGTCTCCCCAGTTGAAGAGGGGGATGACCGCGGCAGCTTTCCAATCTTTGGGGGATCTCAGACGGTACGAGAGGTTGAACAAGCTAGTAATAGGGGTTGCAACAATTGTGGCGGGTCCCAGATTGTCTAGCCCAGCTAATTTCTCTTAGCTAGCTAAGAGCTCTTTCAGAACATCAGCTATCTGGATTTGGGTGAAGGAGAAATGGGGGAGACTTGGGAAAGTAGCTGCGGGGAGTGCAGAGCTGTTGACCGGTGTAGGGGTAGCCAGGTGGAAAGCATGGCCAGCCGTAGAAAAATGCTTATTGAAATTCTCAATTATCGTGGATTTATCGGTGGTGACAGTGTTTCCTAGCCTCATTTTTGGGAGTTTGTGCTACAGGATGCAAATTTCTGTTTGAAAAAGCTAGCCTTTGCTTTCCCAACTGCCTGTGTACATTGGTTGCATATTGCAGGGTCTATTAGATGCACTGAAAAGTTGCATATCGCAGGGGCTATTCGATGCTAATGCAGTACGCCACAGGATGTTTTTGTGCTGGTCTAGGGCAGTCAGATCTGGAGTGAACCAAGGGCTATATCTGTTCCTGGTTCTAATTTTTTTGAATGGGGCATGCTTATTTAAGATGGTGAGTTAAGCACTTTTAAAGAATAACCAGGCATCCTCGACTGACGGAATGAGGTCAATATCCTTCCAGGATACAACAGGCTAGGTCGATTAGAAAGGCCTGCTCGTTGAAGTGTTTTAGGGAGCGTTTGACAGTGATGAGGGGTGGTCGTTTGACCGCGGACCCATTACGGACGCAGGCAATGAGGCAGTGATCGCTGAGATCCTGGCTGAAGACAGCAGAGGTGTATTTAGAGGGCAAGTTGGTTAGGATAATATCTATGAGGGTGCCCGTGTTTACGGCTTTGTGCTTATACCTGGTTTGGTTCTATGATCATTTGGGTGACATTGAGGACATCTAGCTTAGATTGTAGGACGTCCGGGTGTTAAGCATATCCCAGTTTAGGTCACCTAACAGGACAAACTCTGAAGATAAATGGGGGGCAATTCATTCATGGTGTCCAGGGTGTGTGTATCTGTGCCTATGTTTGCCAAAGTGGTTGGCACACGCAGTTGTGCCAGTTTAGCTTAAACCCCCCCCCCCCCCCAACTCAAATCAGGTGGGTTAGAATAGAGTGGATCTCTAGAGGTGTCTGCTAGTCAGTGAGGAGAGGGCAGCCATCGGACAGACACACACGTGATGAGTGTTGTTGTAGGTAACAGGCTTGCCAGTTTTATGGCCGGGCAGCGGGGCGGAGCACTCCGAGTGAAAGATCAGGCTATTGATATACTGTCAATTTACTCCACTAGCCTTTCAGCTTTCCATCCCTCCCTGAGACCCAAACACCTAAAGCAATGACGGTAACCCGAAATAAAACGAGCATCAATCCTGGCTGCCACCCCCTCATGAGGCTAACTATAATGGCACAATAGACGGATGCACTGGAGGTAGAGTTGCAACGCATCAGAGGACGGGAGGTGGAGACTAAACACTGAGCCGAATCTCAAAGCCTCAGCAACACAATAGTCATTACGCATTCTATTTGGGTGGCGGAGAGTCATGCTAATTAGCGGCTTATTATGGACCATTGACTGCTGAGTTCTCCTGGAGGACAGACATGAGTAACACACTAAAACAAAGAGATGGTTGTAGAAATGGATTTGGCCAGAGGAGCCATTTCAATAAAAAAATAGCCTGTAGAAGTTGTCATTCTCTCGGAATTGGAACATCTGAACAGTATGTCTGAATGATGACGCCAGCGCAACGTTAGAAAGGGACACGACATGAACTTCGATGGCACGCCAGTACCCATGAACCAGAGTCCAGCATGTGCCAACCACTTGGCAAACAGTGTCATTGTTAATGTCATAATCTCAATTCCAAACCAAGCAAGACATACTGAGAAAGAGAACAAATCTCCAGTATTTCAACATGTTACGCAACTGTTATAAAGCCAACACAAGTTGAGAAAACAGTACAAGGCACACGTTGTAGGTCTCCTTTGATGTCGGTCAATTCTGCTCCAGAGTGGCGCAGCGGTCTAAGACACTGCACACTACAGTGCCTGGTTCGAATCCAGGCTGCATCACATCCGGCTGTGATTGAGAGTCCCAAAGGGCGGGGCATAATTAGCCCAGCATCATCCCGGGTTTGGCCGTCACTGTAAATAAGATTGTGTTCTTAACCGACTTGCCGAGTTCAATAAAGATTCAATAAAAAATATATTCATTCCATCTTTATTTAGAGACCGCCCTCTTCCACTCATGGCATCACAGCCAAATGGAGCTAAATGCTAAATAAGTGTAGTCCGAAGTCAGGTGTGAGCAGTGCCTTGCACACACGCCAAGAAGGCACGCACGCACACACATGCAAACACACACGCGCTCCGAGAAATGCACACACACACTCCGAAGAGCACACGCGCACACACAGTCGGAAATTAGCCCTGCGGCTACAGACCGCTTCGGTTGGCTCAATGGTGTTAGAGAGGTACAGCGGACCGGGCGCCAGCATGACGTCCCACACGTTAAACTCTCTGTGAACCAGCCTGCCCTGAGAGCATCCTGACCCTCCGCTTCCTAACACCTTGACCTTTTCCCCCGCTACCAAAACACCTGCTGCACTCTCACACAACAGAGCTATAGAGAGAACTAAAGTCTCAATTAAGATACGAGAGAGAGAGAGACGCAGAGAGACAGACAGAGAGAGACAGAGAGAGGGGGGGGGTATTCTCTTTGAAGAACCCCCTTTCCTCCTCCCCCGCTCCCTTTGAAGTGAACACACGGGGCTTCGGCAGAGAAGCGACTGCGGGTGAGAGAGAGGTGTAATGATTTGAACTTGGAATTGGAGGTGACGCGTGCGAAGACAGGCGAGGCGGGCAGGACTGGGCGAGGAATAGACAGCGAGAGAAACAGAGCGCGAGAGAGAGAGCAGGGGCCGTGCCACGCAGAGAGACGAGAGGAGAGTAGGGAAAGGCTGTCAGGAAAAGACCCTCACATCTCTCTCCCTCACCCCGCCGACGTAATGAGGACTGAATCAAAGGGGTGGGAAGTTACTCTCTGTGTCCCTTTGGTTATACGCCAACGCACAAATCACAGCCAGCAGCATAAAGCATGACAATCAAAGTAGTGTCACATTTCATATCACAGGCCGGTCATCATCATATCGCATTTAACTCTCATCTTGAGAGGCTGCTCCTTGCCTAGCGTCTAGCCTGGCACGAGTGTCACAGTCCGCCTGGCCCCAAAACAGGAAACAGTAACACCAAAATGTTGTCATTATCCTATCTTAGGGAGGATGTTCCTGGTCCTAAAGAGATTCCAGGGAGCTGAATCACCCCCTTCCTGTGTTGTAACAGAACAGAGTCAGAGGAGGAAGGGTTTGGCTTCACTTTGGAGCGGGAACGGACAGTTTTGTGATAGCCAGGATGTTAAGTGGCGGCCTGGTGCTGTTTTTGGCCCCGCTAGCAAAGGGCTTTGACTTTTGACCAAGGTAGAGCCTGGAGTCAGTCAGAGTGGCAGCCAGGACTGACTGACAGACAGAGCATCAGTCTACGGGTGACGCTGTCTCTGTCTCGGGTGTGACAACAGTGACTAATAGTGTAAGGTCATCCATGTTTAATCACACAGCTGGAATTACACTACACAATGGATTACCAAGTTGTGTGTGTGTGTGTGTGTGTGTACAGGTTTAAAGGTATTGCGTAATCACTCATTTAATTTACCCTCTTCTGCTGGTCAGTGAGAAAATTACATGAGGTCAAAACTCTAAAGCGAAGTATTCCTGTATCTTCCCTATTCAGGAATGGTTACATATTAAAATCTCCTGGTTCATTTATATCTATGTCTCAGAGGGATGAAGGATGGGTACATTTCCCTGCCAGTAAGGTTTGATGTGTCTGTCTCCAACATGAATATTCATGGTGTGGCATGGCTGAGACCTATTGCAAACCTCCTCCGTCCTCTCGCCCTGGCCTGTGTCCCATACTCAAACAGCACTGGAAGGGAGAGAAGAGAGAGAGAGAAAAGAGAGAGAGAGAGAAAAGAGAGAGAGAAGAGAGAAGAGGAGAGGAGAGAGAGAGAGAAGAGGAGAGAGAAGAGGAGAGAGAAGAGGAGAGGAGAGAGAGAGAGAAGAGGAGAGAGAGAGAGAAGAGGAGAGAGAGAGAGAAGAGGAGAGAGCGAGAGGAGAGAGAGAGCGAGAGAGAAGAGGAGAGAGAGAGAGAAGGCGAGAGCGAGAGAGAGAAGGCGAGAGCGAGAGAGAGAAGGCGAGAGCGAGAGAGAGAAGGCGAGAGCGAGAGAGAGAAGGCGAGAGCGAGAGAGAGAAGGCGAGAGCGAGAGAGAGAAGGCGAGAGCGAGAGAGAGAAGGCGAGAGCGAGAGAGAGAAGGCGAGAGCGAGAGAGAGAAGGCGAGAGCGAGAGAGAGAAGGCGAGAGCGAGAGAGAGAAGGCGAGAGAGCGAGAGAGCGAGAGAGAGAAGGCGAGAGAGCGAGAGAGCGAGAGAGAGAAGGCGAGAGAGCGAGAGAGCGAGAGAGAGAGAGAGAGAAGGCGAGAGCAAGAGAGAGAGCGAGAGAGAGAGAGAGAGAAGGCGAGAGCGAGAGAGCGAGAGAGCGAGAGAGCGAGAGAGAGAGAGAGAGAGAGAGAGAGAGAGAGAGAGAGAGAGGGGCAAGATGTGTGACCTGTTGCCACAAAAAAGGGCGACCAGTGAAGAACAAACACCATTGTAAATACAACCCATATTTATGTTTATTTATTTTCCCTTTTGTACTTTAACTATTTGTACATCGCCAAAACACTGTACTTAGCCGTAATATGACATTTGAAATGTCTCTCTTCCTGTTGAGAGAGTAATGTTTCCGGTACATTTTTGATTTCACTTTAGTTTATTATCCATTTCTCTTCATTTGGCAATGTAAACATATGTTTCCCATGGTAATAAAGTCCTGAGATTGAAATTGAGAGAGAGAACCAGAGCAATAGAGCACGGGCCCCAGACCGCCTCCATGTGGTGTGGTGTGGTGTGTGTGTGTGTGGTGTGTGTGTGTGTGTGTGGTGTGTGTGTGTGTGTGTGTGTGTGTGTGTGTGTGTGTGTGTGTGTGTGTGAGAAAGAGAGAAACAGGAAGGTGGGAGTCTGGGCCTCTCAGGAAAGAAGGCCATGGCCAGTGCTACCCGTATGAAGGACACAGGAGGCTAAACACGGTATTTTAACACAGCCCAGTCCGTTCGGCCGCCCAGCCAAACCCAGCGAGAGGTCACTCCAGAGCCCCCTCCTAACCCCCTCTCCTCCCAGATGCTTCCTGCCCTCGTACCATCCTCCACCCCCTGCCAGGCACAACCACAATAACAACAGGCCCAGGGAGGGACCACCGGACTAAAACAAGGGGGACCAGCCACACCCTTCTGTTCTCGTGTTGTTGCTGGAACTGGACCCTGTTCTCCACAGTTGGTACAGTCCTCTCAGCCCTCCAGATGGTGGAAAACACCGCAGCGGAGGGAGTCCTGTCTGACAGCTTAGTGTGGAGTCCCAACTAACAGTGTGGATCGTGTGGATAGCAATACAGTCCACACAAACACACTTCACAAACATCCTTCCTCAGAGGGAAGAAATCCTACTATACTTCCAAATCAAACCAAATTTTAATTGTCACATACACATGGTTAGCAGATGTTAATGCGAGTGTAGCGAAAGGCTTGTGTTTAACTGGTTTAACTGGGTGTTATTGGTCAAAGTGACACCGGGCTGTAACCGGCGGTTGGGTATACAGGCTCATACAGGCCCAAGGATCACAGTCAATTAGTACTGTATGTGAACCCCTGTAGGAGCAAGCAGACAAAGACAGGCCTAAACTCAATCTGCCTGGAAGGACAGGCACACAGCGCTCGCATTTTTGTATTTATAAATGCCCTTGAAAATGATCCAGAGAGAGAGAGAAGGGCCTGCTATGTATAGGCCGACCCAGTGGCGGGAAAAAATCAATAGCACTAAGATAATGGAAACAGCTGGAATGGGTGAAGCTACCCTGGCTGAAATATCATCAGCGCCTGGGTCTGGTGGGGAGGGGGCACATGGTTGACAGGGCTGTGGGACTGTGGAGGGGGCTCTGTGTGTGTGTGTGTGTGTGTGTCAGGGGGACGGCTAAGTAATGGGATCATCTGCAGTTAGCATGTCTTTGAGGCTCCACTAGTAGTCTGAGGCCATTTGGTCCTATAATGGTACCACTAGCAGCACAGTGGACATACCAATGAAGAGGGGGGCCAGGGATGCATCCAAAATGGCACCCTATTCACCAATTTAGGGGACTACTTTTGACCAGTGCCCATATGAGTCGGGTCAAAAGTATTCCTATAGGGAATAGGAAGCCTTTTGGGACACAGGGCCTAGATCAGATTACTCAACAACGCTCATCATCACATTTATTGGATAGCAATTACACAGGCCAGAGAGCTAGACAGTGTTTTTCATCATGATACCAAATCTCTTCCACTTGTACAAAAAAAAAAAATACACAAAAGCAGAGGTGTAAGTATAATGCTTTCAAATTATATATCGCTTTAATATTGCAGAGTAGTGTATTATCAGAAACGTACGCGTCGTAATGGCATCGTAAGGGTATGGAGGATGCGCTCATGCATGGTTCTCACAAGATTATGCAAGGCGAGAGTAGCTTACAAAGTCAAAACAGGCACACGGTTTCTGCAACAGCACAACTACGACGCTTTGGGGGGAATGTCATAGACGTGTCCAGATAGTTTTTTGTGTGATTTTACTTGCAACCTTTCAGTAACTAGTCCAACGCTCTAACCACTAGGCTACCCTGCCGCCCCAGTATGGGGACCACAGATACACATGAACAAAGGCTCCAAAAACACCCATATGCAATCTTTCGCACACGTGAAATTGTGTCAACGTTATCTGCTACATTATAGTCACTTTTATTGGACTCGAGAGATTCATTTCCATGTCCGAGCATGCGCGGTTTCTACTTTCTCGTATCATAGTATAACATGCTATTTACAACAAAAAAAAAGAGAGCGACTTGGTTCAAAACAGGTTAACTTGTCATTTAATGTAGCCAAATGCCTCGTCATCTAATTAATGGCGTGCAAGAATGGATGGCTGGACGAGATGCATAATTCAAACAATACAATGTATTACAATACATCAAAATAATAAAAATGGACAATTCAGGATAGTTTTTGTTGTTGTTGTTACTTGAAACATGTTAATATTCTACTGACAACAGCAGACGGAGAGAAGCTATGGTCTGGGCTGGTAGACAGCTTTCCGTGTCCAGGGAGGTCTAGGGTGTCATCTGGACAGGAAGGCGATAAGGATCGATACGCCATGCATTAGGCTTTTCAATAGTTCCACGGCCAAAAAACTCTAAAATGATCATAAAATATTCATGAAAACAAATATTTGCTATTCGGTCTTAATTTAAGATTCAAATTAGGCATTAGGTTAGCGGTGAGTGTTAAGGTTAGGTTTAACATTTGACTGTTCAGAAATGTAATTGAAGAAATAAAAAGGCAGGGTTTCGCCGTAATTGGGACCGTGCATTAGGCCTCCGGCCCATCCCTCGTATATTACCATTCACAACAACTTTCTATGGATGTGTTCCCTTTGCACTGTGGTCAAATTTAGTAGCCACGCAAAGCTGCCTGATCCCGCGAGCTTACACTGAATGTTGCTCCGCAGAGATCAGCAACATTCATGTAAGCTCGCCGGATCAGGTGGCTTTGCGAGGCTACAAAAGTAGTCCACTATAGGGAATAGGGTGTTATTTTTGACACTCCCTATGTCTCTCTGCTGTGTGTGTTGTGAGACTGAAAAGGCCCTTTACTTTGAGTTCTTTATGGAAAGGCGTACGTCTGTCTGGGTTGTGAGAGAAAATGTACACAGTGTACAAAACATTAGGAACACCTTTCCATGACACAGACTGACCAGGAGAATCCAGGTTGAAAGCTATGATCCCTTATTGATGTCACCTGTCAAAACCACTTCAATCAGTGTGGATGAACGGGAGGAGAAATAATATTTTTTTAAGCCTCGAGACAATTGAGAAATGGAGTGTGTAAGTGTGCCATTCAGAGGGTGAATTGGCAAGACAAAAACGGGGTACGTTTTGAACGGGGTACGGCAGCAAGTACAGCAAGTACAAGTTCAATGCGTATTCCTCTAGACACAACTAACTATAAGGGTCAATCGATGTACAGTAATCAAGTGTTTGTGAATTAGGCCTATCTTTTGCACATTGCAGCTTCACAATGAACTGCCATGTTATTGAAAATGATTAATTGTACCAAATAAGTATTTAACAATCTTCCAAGGCCAATACATCACAGCGGCAAAGATGTATATAGATTTTTCACATTTTGATTTCCAATACTTTCCCCCTCATCTAAAACTACCTAGAATAATCTTATATTAAACCTTGGATATGATCTAATGCTTCACATCGGACTTCATCCGTCCTGATAATAATAGAATATGATTGGATGAGAAGGTCCACATCCAGTGAGAGCCAGAGCCCGGTCTCATAGACTAGACGTAACCTAGTAAATGTAAATCCGGGAACACTCAAATTAGTATGTGTTACATTTGGTATGGTTACCTAAGATAGACGGTTACTTAAGGCAAAAAAAACGAAAGCAGGATGGTGGGTCGGAGGGTGGATGAGTGGGGCGTAAAACGGGAACTTCTAGCGTCCCAAAAGGTTGCAAGTTCGAATCTCAACCCGGACGGACAACTAACGTTTTAGCAACTTTGAAACGGTTTACTACTTTTTAGCTCCTTTCCAACCACTTAGCATGTTAGCTAACCCTTCTCCTAACCTTAACCATTTAACCTAACTCCTAAACTTAACCCTAGCTAACTTTAGCCTGCTAGCTAACCCAGCTAGAATTCGTAAAATATCATACATTTCCGCAAATTCAGAACGTATAATATGAATTGTAATTCTTAACATACCATACAAAAAGGGGTGATGGACATCTACATACCAAACGAAACGTAACATGTCATGCTAGGACACCTGTAGCACCCGATGTCACAGGAAGGCCAAAACGATAATCAAGGACAACAACCACCCGAGCCACTGCCTGTTCACCCTGCTATCACCCAGAAGGCGAGGTCAGTAGAGGTGCATCAAAGCTGGGACCGAGAGACTGAAAAACAGCTTCTATCTCCAGGCCATCAGACTGTTAAACAGCCATCAGTAGTACCTTAGAGGCTGCAGCCCTATATACATATAGACTTGTTATCACTTTAATATGGGAACATTGGTCACTTTAATGTTTACATATTTTGCATTACTCATCTCATAAGTAAATACTGTATCTGAGTCTATGCCGCTCCAACATTGCTAGTACAAATATTTATATATTCTTAATTCCATTCCTTTACTTTAGATGTGTGTATTGTTGTGAAATGGTTAGATATTACTTGTTAGATATTACTGCACTGTTGGAGCTAGAAGCACATGCATTTCACTACACCTGCAATAACATCTGCTAAACATGTGTATGTGACCAATATAATTGTATTTGATTTAAACGGAGTACCTTGGATTTACGTACAGAATAATACGAAATGCACTGAGACCAGGTCGGGCTGAGAGACAGTTACCCCACCAAGAGAGCCTGTCGATTGGGCACCCTCCCTGCCTGACTGCCCTGGATCCATTTCACTGCAGATATTTCTCCCCTCCGCTTCCATTACTATTCAAAGGGGCATCAATCCAAAGTTCTGCAAGCCCATTGATTGTGGAGGTAGCAAGACTAAGCACTCTGCACTTGAGCAGGGAAACACTCTCCCCTGAGGGAAGGAAAGGCATTCAGTGGCCAAGTAGATAGTAAACACCTCAACGCAGCAGAACAGAACAAGGCAACAAGCCTTATCAACCCGCTGACAGCTGTCCTGATCCCAGAGCAGAGCCGTCAACAGGGGACAATGGATGGACGCTAAAAGCTAACGCGCTCCAGGCTCCATTAATAACCCTCGACCCAAGGCTGCGCCCCAAATGGCACCCTATTCCCTATACAGTGCACCACGTCCGATCAGGGCCCATAGGGGACAGGCTGCCATTTTGGGACGCAGCACAAGTCACGGGAGATGTCCAGACGGAGATGGCCAATAGTAAACAGGAGGAGGCTTAAAGATGCAGGGGAGCAGCACCCCACAGCAGCAGCAGTGCCCATTACTGTGGCCCTGGCCTGAATTGTACGATTGGAGACCATTGACTCTGGTCCCTCGGGAACCCATCAAAACAAACTAGAGCCTCGGGCAGTCAGACCAGGACGTTTACAGTGACACAGGGGGATGGAGACAGGCTTCACGGGGTTCAGGCCAGGGAAAACAGTGGGCCGGATATTGGCTTCTGTCATCTGAAGCCATCCATAGTGAATCAGTGTCACTTTCTAATTGCGTCGCTCACTTGTTAATCTTATTCCAATGTGTTTGAGTATTCATTAAGGCATGATCTGCTATGTCAATATTGAATACCAATGCTCCCGTTTGGAAGTAGCTAATTGATTCGCAATAGCATTCACATAGTAGTCTAATAAGTGAAAAGAGTTTGTCCAGCACTGCCACAGATGAGAAGGACTCCGGTAGATGAATGCTGGCAGTGACCATCTTGTTCAGAGGAAAAATGGAATGGCATAACACAACCATTTCCCAACCACAGAACAGTAGATCGAAAGAGATGGGAGTCAATACCCCCGGACGGCCAACCGTAAGTGAGCGTCAGAAACTCGTGAATTCATCAGATTCCTCCTCAGCTCGGGCACAACACAAATGATCATGACCTTGTTGCTATTTCGGTCCATACTGTAGCTTCAGTTTAGTCTGGTGCTCGAGCTGATGGGCTTAAAAGGGGAACTTCATTAACCTTTCTCCTCAGGTCCTCTCGTCTCATCAACGACGGGCGGCACACGTCGACTCTCATTAGCCACGTCTTCAAACAGGCTGCTTCTCTTCTCATCTCTAAACAGACGGATGACGGACGACACAAGACTCCACTGTGGATGAAGAGGTCTTGTGCGCGAAGATGGGATGTGTGATCTCTTATCTCCTATCATAGATGTGTCTTAGTTAGCAGTAAAATTCAGCCATTCAAAGTCATTTGATCAAAAAAGCAGTGGATAGGATACTTTATTAGGCCACACGAGTTGGAAATTTGTCTTCTGCATTTTCCCAACCCCTTCCAAGACACACACACAAATGGTGTGCGCCTAAGGTAAAAATGTTTTTGACAACACCGCGCTCAGAACTTGTGGTGGTTAGACCAAAATTTAAGGGCAAAGGCCTAACATGATCTACCCTTTCCATAAATCATAGACATTGATTTCTGAGCATTAGCTTGTGGTTTAGGCTATAGAGCCATTTATTCACTTCAATCAATGCAAACATTTAGTCAACCTTACGCTAATTCTGAAGAACAACAGAGCCTAAAAAGCTGATGTGTAGATCACAAATCCATTCAACATAAAATGTCGAGAACCCATTAACTTGGTCAAAAGGAGTTCCAAGGAAAATGGAGTAACTTGGAACGTAGACCTGGAGAGACAAGAGATTGGCATTAACGAGTCAACCATCTTCACACCCCTCCCTCATTAAGACTGTTATGAGAACTAAGACAAGCATCTTGGAAGCTCTCAACACCAAGATGTCTGGTCCCTTGGCGACACTGTGATTTTACTGGCAGTCGTCTGTCAGGACGCCTGAGTAACCTGTGATTAGGGGCCGAGTCAGGCAGGATGGATGGACACCTTAGCACAGGAGAGAGAGACAGACAGCCCCCGGTCCTGCAGCTCAGGTGGGCAAAATGTTGTCAATCAGACGGTCAAGTAAGAGGAGAATCAACCAGCCCAGAACAGCCCAACCAGCATAGTGACAGAGCCATAGACACTCACTCGCATTTACCTTTCATGCTGTGCATTCCAAATTCAACCTCATCATGCATAGTGTAAAGACTCATTTCATCGGTCACACCATTCAAAATAGGACAAGGGCTCAACCACACAAACCTGTCACTCGGTTAAAAAAAAAAATGTGCAGAATGCATTGTGAAACCTGAATGTCCAATTAATAAATACACGCCCATAATCTAAATAATGCATTTGAATTTACAGCAAAGCATGCATGAATAAATGATAAAAGCAGCGGCTGTACAGTTCACACCTAAACGCAGAGCATCACACGCACACACAGCATCCTAACCCAGCAGAGTGCGCTGGCCACAGAAGGGATTACGACATCGCTTACTTTGGAGGACCACGGCTGCAAGCAGTTGGCATAGCAACGGACAAGGAAAGCCATGTTCGGAGCGAGAGCAGGGAGGCAAAGTTTCCCCTTTCGACACCAAAAGACAGGGGGGAAAAGGAAGAGGAGGAAAAGAAAGCAGACGCCGATAAGACTGGAGGCTTCTTCCCGAAGGGGGCGCGAGGAAATCGCCCCTGAAAGAGATCAAATCCTCAACGTTGTCCAAATGTCCTCGGGCGTTAGTTGTCAGTTTGCTATTGTTCATTCAGGTTCTGGCAGTGACTGTCACACGTCAATCAAGAGGGAAGCCAATGCCAATGGCGAGAGAGGCATTTAGAGGATCACTAGTGACCCTCCACATTCAAATTAAGAAATGTATTTAAAAAGCTGGACTCAGAAACAATTATCCATTCGACATCTCCAGAGTGCTAAATGCATTAAATCCCAAAGACATAGCAGGTTGCATGGCCACAGCCTCAACGATCAGCGATCCTGCAAACTTGCTCAAGTTCAGACGTGCTGTAAAACTGTAGACAGGAGGATCCTTAGAGAGAAGTCAAAGGGTTGAGGAAAAGTCATTTAAAGTCCCTGGTAGTTTTCTTTCCATCTTTTCAACCTGTTTGTAACTATGGCTGACAGACGGCCTATTCTCCAGGGCAGAGCCAGCGGTGCCGTCAATAGTCCCAGAGAGAGAGACCACGAGCAGGACTTCCAGTCAGTCAGCATGCACTCATCTGTGTCTATTTCCCTCCTCACACCGCCTGGCTCACTGCAGCTCTCTTCCTCCCTCTCCAGCTCTCTCTGTCTGTAGCTCTCCGGCAGCACGTGTGTGCGCGCGCGTGCATGCCCGTCCGTCTCCAGAGGGGCCAGACTGCCTGCTCCCGTTCCCCAGCTCAGAGTGCACAGACCCAGGCTAGCGCACTGTCCCCCCCCCCCCCCCCGGAGAACCTCCCATCGATTTGACGGTTCACCGCAAAGAGCCAACGGCTAATAGGCGGAGGGAGGGAGGGGGGAGGGGAGCCCGGGCTGAAAAAGAATGACATCACCTGGGCAGGGAGAGGGATGGGAGGAGGGATAGATGAGGGATAGATGGAGGGAGGAAGAGGAGGAGAGAGCGAGTGCCAGGGGGAAACTGCATTAGACCGATTGGCTGTCTAGCGGGAGTGGAGAGAGGTAGAGAACCGAGAGAGGGAGACTAGAAGAGGAGCATCTTTATTGATCAGGCAGCAACATAAAGCCTTGTGCATTCAGCCACCTCCACTCCTTTAAATAAATGGCGAAATAACTAAAGAGAGAGGGGAAAAAAGCATAAATCACAGCACGTTATATGAACACAGAACAGAGGGCGGCAGCACGCGTCTGCTAGGGAAATATGCTAATGCATTGCCTTTCACAAACGCTCCAAATCATGTGCCTGGTTGTGAAATAGGATTTGAAATCGAGTAGATGGCTTTGATTTTGCAGCACAGGCGTATTATCCCAGTTGTACTGTGAAGCACACTGAATTATACCTGGGCCAGAGACTGCGGTACCAAAACGAGATATGAGAAAATGTGTACTACTGAAAAGGAAGAGTACGAAACCCTTTCGCTGAAACAAAGAAACCCAAACCTATAAACAGCCACGACTCCCTTATGGAGAGCTGCAGAATGCAGCCGGTGGTGAGGGAGGAGGATGTGAAACTTTCTAAGTCATTAGGTTCTCTACTTCAGCCTGCTGTCGAGTAAATGTGTCCGTGTCGGAAAGTCTTCTCTCCCTGCACCACTGTGCTGAAGAGAGGAATAACTCAAGCCCGTTTCCCCCGCTCTGCGCGCTACCGCGTGCTGCTAAAGGATGACATCATTCTTTTAGAGAGCAGCCAATAGGAGGCCAGCACATAGAGCCTTTCTGGGAGCGATGTCCGTAAAGAGGAGAGATGTTTTGCTTGGGGATCTCTCCCTCCACACCCACTCCTACCTGACCCCAGCCCCTCAGCGTGAATAAAATGACCTTTCATGTAATTGATTAGAAGTTGGTAGACGAAGGAGGGGAGGGAGGGAGACAGCGAGCGGGAGCGTGTGTGATGGTGAAAGCCAGCTGCAGCCTCGATCAGAATTGTGTGGGGGCTCTCCCCTCCTTTTTATTTTTTAAATATTTTTTACATGAGGCACAAACACATCTCAGCAAACCCGGTTGTACCAACCACGACTCAAAACACAAAGGGAGGCATTCTGCTAATCACTGAATTCCTCCTCAAACAGTCACAGGGGAACCTTGAGGAGAGCCTTTTCATGCAAATCCTTCCAAACCCACCACCACAAACAAACACAGTCATCAGTTGCATCTACTAACTGCTCTACTGACCAACAACAATTCACAGCCTTTTCTCATGATAAAAAATAAAAGAAAATGGCTCTGATTCTGAGGCAGTCAAGGCAGCAGAGAGAGTTCGGGCAGGATGTACATCCTGTGTGTGTGTGTGTGTGTGTGTGTGTGTGTGTGTGTGTGTGTGTGTGTGTGTGTGTGTGTGTGTGTGTGTGTGTGTGTATATAAGAGAGAGTAATATGAACAGATAGGCCTAAGCCTAGCAAGATAATGAACAATACCAACATGTCCATGAGCTAAAAACTGCCAACGCAGGCAGGCAGCACCAAGGAGACATGATTGCATCATTCCACGGGCCAGTCATCAGGGGACTTCAGTCAAACAACTCGTCTCCAGCTACAACAGCGCTGCTTGTGAACACTCCATTAGAGTATGTATTGAGAACCAGGAAGGAAGCTATATAAGTTTGCCAAATACATTTAAACTCCGTTTTTTACAATTCCTGACATTTAATCCTAGGTCAGTTAGGATATCCACTTTATGTTAAGAATGTGAAATGTCAGAATAATAGTAGAGGGAATTATTTATTTCAGCTTCTATTTCTTTCATTACATTCACAGTGGGTCAGAAGTTTACATACACTCAATTAGTATTTGGTAGCATTGCTTTTAAATTGTTTCACTTGGGTCAAACGTTTCGTGTAGCCTTCCACAAGCTTCCCATATTAAGTTGGGTGAATTTTGGCCCATTCCTCCTGACATAGCTGGTGTAACTGAGTCAGGTTTGTAGGCCTCCTTACTCGCACATACTTTTTCAGTTCTGCCCACAAATGTTCTATAGGATTGAGGTCAGGGCTTTGTGATGGCCACTCCAATACCTTGACTTTGTTGTCCTTAAGCCATTTTGCCACAACTTTGGAAGTATGTTTGGGTCATTATCCATTTGGAAGACCCATTTGCGAACAAGCTTTAACTTCCTGACTAATGTCTTGAGATGTTGCTTCAATAAATCCATGTAATTTTCCTCCCTCATGATGCCATCTATTTTGTGAAGTGCACCATTCCCTACTGCAGCAAAGCACCCCCACAACATGATGCTGCCACCCCCGTGCTTCACGGTTGGGATGGTTTTCTTCAGCTTGCAAGCCTCCCGCATTTTCCTCCAAACCTAACAATGGTCATGATGGACAAATTATATTATATTATAAATTATATATTTTTTTTAATTATATTTTTGTTTCATCAGACCAGAGGACATTTCTCCAAAAAGTGCAATCTTTGTCCCCATGTGCAGTTGCAAACCGTAGTCTGGCTTTTTGTATGGCGGTTATGGAGCAGTGGCTTCTTCCTTGCTGAGCGGCCTTTCAGGTTATGTCGATATAGAACTCGTTTTACTGTTTTACCTGTTTCCTCCAGCATCTCACAAGGGCCTTTGCTGTTGTTCTGGGATTGATTTGCACTTTTCACACCAAAGTACGTTCATCTCTAGGAGACAGAACAAGTCCCTTCCTGAGCGGAATGACGGCTGCATGGTCCCATGGTGTTTATACTTGTGTACTATTGTTTGTACAGATGAGCGTGGTACCTTCAGGCGTATGGAAATTGCTCCCAAGGATGAACCAGATTTGTGGAGGTCTACCATTAAAGCGGATTTCTTTTGATTTTCCCATGATGTCAAGCAAAGAGGCACTGAGTTTGAAGTTAAGCCTTGAAATACATCCAACAGGTCCACCTCCAATTGACTCAAATTATGTCAATTAGCCTATCAGAAACTTCTAAAGCCATGACATCATTTTCTTGAATTTTCCGGGCTGCTTAAAGGCACAGTCAACTTAGTGTATGTAAACTTCTGACCCACTGGAATTGTGATACAGTGAATTATAAGTGAAATAATCTGTCTGTAAACAATTGTTGGAAAAATTACTTGTCATGCACAAAGTAGATGTCCTAACCGACTTGCCAAAACTATAGTTGATTAACAAGAAATTTGTGGAGTGGTTAAAAAAAGCGAGTTTTAATGACTCCAACCTAAGTGGATGTAAACTTCCGACTTCAACTGTATACTGTACAATGGCCATCCCTGCTCTGATCAACAAGATTGTGATTCTAATTGGAGTGTATAGAGTGTGTGTGCATCAGTGTGTGTGCGTTGGGATTTCTCCCATGGGACTCATTGTCCCTGCAGTGCTCAGGAGAATGACAGTGGCGAGACGGGATCCCTCGATATCCCTGAGCCATAGCAAGGCTCAGTGAACACTGAACAATAACACACACACACACACCCCCGCTAGGCCGCCTCCGTCTGTGTGTGTGTGTGACCATCAAGCTGTGTTGGGTATACTATCACAGACAAACGTGTGTGTGTGTGTGTGTGTGTGTGTGTGTGTGTGTGGGTGTGTGTGTGGGGGGGGGGGGGGGGGGGGGCACCGGGCTTACATTCACAGTTAATCAGTAGTGCGCGGACAATTAGAATGTGTGAGCTGCCGAAAGCCCCTCCAGCCTGTTAAAAAAAATGGCCAGCAAAGCAGAATGCTGAGTTCTGTGAAAAGCTGTACAACTTCCACACAGAGAACGTTTCTTTCTTTCTTCACCAGCCACTTGCATATATTTTGGACCACTGCCTATTTCATTAAACAACAACAAAAAATCATGAATACAATTGGTTCTCCCCAACTAATCTTCCCCTACCAAATACCTCCTGCAACAGTGAACGCAGAAAGTTGCTATTCTAATAATTGGTGTTACACCTTTCTTTTTTTCCTTTTAAGAGCAGAAAAATGAAACATGTTGCCTTTTGGTCTACAGCTCTTTATAGAATCCGTATGATACAAAATAATCCCACGCTTGAGATTCCAGACCACCGTTCCCTCAATTGATTTGGGGTACTGAGCAAATGTTTGGTCTTGTGAGCGGAAACTTGATCGTTGTGAGAATTTTGTGCAACTTCCAGCGCGCGTGTACAGTGAGGCCGTACCCCTTACAATTTTAGACAGTAGCCAATAGGCCATTGTGGTCATTTCTGCATAATGTAGACCTACCAACAAAACCAATAGAGCAAATCCCAGAACATTTTCACATGGAAATAGCTCCATGACTGGAAATAGTCTACAGTAGCCTGTATGTGGTGGTCAATGCAGGTCTACATTGCATGAATCTTCATTATTATTATTATTATTATTATTATGTTTCTTCTCCCCAATTTCGTGGTATCCAATTGGTAGTTACAGTCTTGTCTAATCGCTGCTACTCCCTTACGGACTCGGGAGAGGCGAAGGTCGAGAGCCGTGAGTCCTCCGAAGCTTCTTGACACACTGCTTGTCTAACCCGGAAGCCAGCCGCACCAATGTGTCGGAAGAAAACACTGTACAACTGCCGACTGTGTCAGCGTGTACAGCGCCCGGCCCGCCACAAGGAGTCACTAGAGCGCGATGGGATAAGGACCGGCTGGCCAAACCCTCCCCCTAGCCCAGACGACGCTGGGACAATTGTGTGCCGCCCCATGGGTCACCCGGTCAAGGCTGGCTGCGACACAGCCCGGGATCGAACCCGGATCTGTAGAGATGCCTCAAGCACTGCAGTGCCTTAGACCACTGCGCCACTCGGGAGGCCCGTTTTGACATTATGAAGGGCTTGACATTAATTCATGATTTTTTACTTGGTCTGTAACAACATGGGCCAAATAGGTAACTGTAAATTGCATTGTATTGTGTTGAATGACGCAAGAAACCACTTTACACAATAAAATCTCCTATTATTACCATACAGATAATTAGACAATGTAGACTAACACTCTGCATATTGGCTTATTTGCATATTCAAGACTGTCTCAAAGTACAACACTGCCCCTTTAATTAATACATACACTTTTTTTACCTGACTGGCTTTTCAAAGACAGCTTGAAATGTAGCCTACAAGTTGCAGGAAGCAGTAACTCCCCACTGCTGACCTAAACTTATCTATAATTGGGCTAATAACTCACTAACTAGCAAAGAATGTCAACAAATGTGCACACGCACGGCTCTGAACAGAAAGACCGCTCATGGGCTACCCCCGCCAATAGAATTCCACTCTGGGCTACCCCCGCCAATAGAATTCCACTCTGGGCTACCCCCGCCAATAGAATTCCACTCTGGGCTACCCCCGCCAATAGAATTCCACTCTGGGCTATCCCCGCCAATAGAATTCCACTCTGGGCTACCCCCGCCAATAGAATTCCACTCTGGGCTACCTCCGCCAATAGAATTCCACTCTGTAGTACACCGTCTCTGCCTACCACAAAATCACCGTCTCAGTCTGGCAAAGTTAGAAGTGTGTTGGTTTGTTGCATTGAAAAGGGTCCGATAGAACGTTGATTCGATCACAGGGAAAACATTGATCTATACAGTGCAAACTAATGGGGCGAACTCGGCCAAGTTCAATGTCTTGCGTCTCTGCGCGGCCTGTCATTTCTTCTGCGTGGCAGTCCTGGAGGAAGTGCGCGGCCGCACACACGCGCAGCTTAGAGGGAACATTGGTCCAGACCACCAATATGCCCACGGTTTAAACAGGCAAGCCCCTTTGGCCATATGAATAGTTGATGAAGGCTCCATCACAATGTTTTCCTGCTCCACTACCCACACAAAGTGCTCCAGCAGACCGCTGTGCTGTGGTATGGTGTACTGTACTGGGTACCGTTCTCCGGCTTGGAGCCCACTTCTCTCCTGCAAAACAGGAATTCCTGCCTTTTAACAGGATCTTTCCTTCCCACCCAGTCCCTATAGGGAGAATGGGGAGATGAGAGGCAAGAGAGAGCGAGGAGGAGAGGGAAGAGAGCGAGGAGGAGAGGGAAGAGAGCGAGGAGGAGAGGGAAGAGAGCGAGGAGAGGAGAGGAAAGAGAGCGATGAGAGGAAAGAGAGCGAGGAGAGGAAAGAGAGCGAGGAGAGGAGAGGGAAGAGAGCGAGGAGAGGAGAGGGAAGAGAGCGAGGAGAGGAGAGGGAAGAGAGCGAGGAGAGGAGAGGGAAGAGAGCGAGGAGAGGAGAGGAAAGAGAGCGAGGAGGAGAGGGAAGAAAGCGAGGAGGAGAGGGGAGGGAAGAGAGCGAGGAGGAGAGGGGAGGGAAGAGAGCGAAGAGGAGAGGGGAGGGAAGAGAGCGAGGAGGAGAGGGAAGAGAGCGAGGAGGAGAGGGAAGAGAGCGAGGAGGAGAGGGAAGAGAGCGAGGAGGAGAGGGAAGAGAGCGAGGAGGAGAGGGAAGAGAGCGAGGAGGAGAGGGAAGAGAGCGAGGAGGAGAGGGAAGAAAGCGAGGAGGAGAGGGAAGAAAGCGAGGAGGAGAGGGAAGAAAGCGAGGAGGAGAGGGAAGAAAGCGAGGAGGAGAGGGAAGAAAGCGAGGAGGAGAGGGAAGAAAGCGAGGAGGAGAGGGAAGAAAGCGAGGAGGAGAGGGAAGAAAGCGAGGAGGAGAGGGAAGAAAGCGAGGAGGAGAGGGAAGAAAGCGAGGAGGAGAGGGAAGAAAGCGAGGAGGAGAGGGAAGAAAGCGAGGAGGAGAGGGAAGAAAGCGAGGAGGAGAGGGAAGAAAGCGAGGAGGAGAGGGGAGTGAGGAGAGCGAGGAGGAGAGGGGAGGGAAGAAAGCGAGGAGGAGAGGGGAGGGAGGAGAGCGAGGAGGAGAGGGGAGGGAAGAGAGCGAGGAGGAGAGGGAAGAAAGCGAGGAGGAGAGGGAAGAAAGCGAGGAGGAGAGGGAGGAGAGGAGAAGCTGAGGGGGCAGTGAGAGGGGAAGAGGAGAGAGGAGGGAACGTGTTGCCTGTGTGTGAGTGGGCATGTCTTGGACTGGTGACCCCAGAAGCCCCATGGTAAAGTGCCTGCCTGGCTTGAGCAGAACAGTCCGGCTCCATAGCACTCCAAGTACTATGAAAATAAGAGCCTTCCCCTGGAGCTGGGGAGGAAAGGGGGGGGGTCAGCAAGGCTGTCATCTTAGCTACGATGATGTAATCACTAAAATTAGCCCCAGAGGCAGCGGCGGGCAGCAGCGGTACAAGCAGCACAGAGGGAATGATGTTAACATTTAGATGTAGGTCTGGCCTGGATCGTAGCCTGCGGTATCTTCTCAGGTCCCAGATCCACTCGCCCTGGTCTGCTTGTTCCCGCCGGTTTCACATGACACACTATCTCCAGGGCTTTCACTTGCATATACCGGTAGTCAAAGTGGCTGGCCTGATAACAGTGTTTTACAGTGTTGTTGCTACAGCTGCTGTGCTCTTATTATGGAATATCAGAGCAGTTAATTACTGTGTTGTAAAAAAGCCTTGTAGTGTTTGTATAACGGTACATCAGCGCAGGCTGGTGTTGTGTGTGTTTGCCTGGTGTGCTGGGGCTGGGAGGCTGAGGGGTGGTGGCTGGGTGGAGGGGGGCTGGGTCCAGAGGGAAAAGACATGATAAATCACCCAGCAGCCTCAGGCCTCAATAAAGGGGGGGGAGCATGGAAGTGAAAACCCCCAGAGGTCTCCTCTGCTCCCAACCCCCTCTCCCCCTTCCTCCTCTCACCACCACACCACTGGCCAACATCCCTGCTCTATCCCTCACCCCAGGGGCCGTTTGGCTCTGACAGAGGGGCACACTACGACCCCTGCCGCTCGGGGGTTAAATGTACATTTTGATAGGACGAGACGGGATAGCGCTAGATGGCGAGATGGAGCGAAGTGGACGTGTGCCACAACACGTCACATCCCAGACAAGGTCACGGAGAGTAGGGGGACAAGACAGAGAACATCATGCTCGCCTCTAAAAGATGACACGAGGGTCTCTGTGACAGCAAGTGAGCGAGCAGCCATTTGCAGCACGACGCCATGAGACACATCCCAATGTCATCATGACCTACAGTATCTACAGAGCCCGGCGGAGATGTGGAGCTGACGTGTAAATTAGCACTGGGATCAGGGTACAGACAGACAGCCCTCTATGTAACGCAACCCAGCCAGCAGCGCACTGACTCATCTCTAATGGCTGAACACCTCAAACTCTGTGATGATCGTGAGACCGAAATACACAGAGATACAACATCCGCCGAGACCTGATGATTAGTCACTAACCAACTGAGCGACTAGCGCTGAAGCTACGCTAAAGCTAGGCTGCGTTCCAATATCCATGAATGTTTCCACACACGTAGATGCTAACGCTAGCTACGTGACTGGTGGAGGTGCTGGTGCAGGAGAGGTTAGAGGACAGGAAGGGTAAGAGGAAGAGAGGCACAGCCTGCAGCAGACGTCTTGCAGACTGACAGGAAGTGAAATACCGCAGACCGTTGACTAGCCTAGCGACCTGCTTCTGCTACTAGCTGGGTGTCACGCACCAAGACAAAGCAGAGACGTGCAGACGAGTGATCATCTCTCTCCAACATGAATGTAGCCTAGTCATTCTATTCAGGCCAAGTTGAGACATTCATGGGTCAGTTACCGGGTAGACCAGGTCTCATAGAAACGTAATGATCCATGTAATAGTGTCTTGGCTAGGAAAGCACTTAGTACATAATTCTGAAGGCCAGGTGAGGTGATGTGTCCTTTTAAGGCATTGTGTGTGTGTGTGTGTGTGTGTGTGTGTGTGTGTGTGTGTGTGTGTGTGTGTGTGTGTGTGTGTGTGTGTGTGTAATTGAGGAAGTAGGCAATTGATGTCCTAATAAAGTGGGCCAACGGAGTCATCCTTCCGTTCATTCGTCAGCATCCGTATATTAAATCCCATGGTGCATCATGGTAGTAATACACCCCAGGTCTCCAGGGTGCTTAGCCTGGAGGAGGGTGATATTTCTGGATCAATGACAGCCAATGTCAACAGCACGTCATAGGGATACTCATCAATTAGGGCCAAGGGGTAGACACAATGACACCGCTTTTGTCTGGTATACACAACATAGCCTGGCGGTCCAGTTTGTTGGCGCTTTAGCAAAGTCGTCTCAAAATCTATCCTGGCGGACCTTACGGGTCCTTGAGGCACATTTGTTCAGCATGAGGAAAGACACCTACACACAAAGTTTCAAGTATCTAGGTCAATGTGGGCGTGTATGTGAGCGTGTAAGAGAGACATGCGTAGAATGTTTTTTCCCCCTGTGTCATACAACAGCTGATGAAACATTGTGTCAGTCTTATTTCCTGTCGCTGGTTGAAAACACAATCTTACAATGGATCATCTAAATCAGCAGGTTTTCATAAGTTTTCGGGTTTTTCCCCTCCCACTCACAGACAATTCTAGCAAAATTCTTGATTGAGAAATAGTTCTTTGCTAAAAAAAAATTTTATAAAGCTTTTGTGCCCATTTTAATAGAAAACTATGACAGGAAGGTACTTAATTGTTACCCAGAAATGACTTGATATGGATATAAAAACGTCTACATTGGGGCCTTTAACAGACACCGCCACACTCAGTGAAGAAGTCAAGCTTCCGACGTACCTGGTTATACGCATAATCCTAAAGGACGACCACAGCAAGCATCAGGGATGGAGAGGGAGAGATGGAGGGACGGAGAGAGAAAGACAAGACATCAGGAGGATCAACAGAGGACAAAAACACAACTTGAGTTAACTTGTGACTTCACTGTTAAGGCATTGATCAGTTTGGCTCTGTGATCAGTTGGCTGGTGGTGGGAGGAAGGGAGGCTATGTTTAAGCCAGACTTTATTGACTTCTGCTGGACATCCTTCCCGGGAAGGGCTGGGCTTCAACAATCCCAGCAGGAGAGGGGACGGGATGGCGTGGAGATGGGGACGTCGACCGCCTTGTCAGGGGGCGTGATGGAGCATGGGCCGGGGTGATTACTGAGAATAGCAACTGAAACACGGCCCAGCGATACTATCAGCAGCATGAGGGAAACTCCCCCGACTGACAGGAGGGGAAACCAGGGAGCTGACACACACAGATGCAGATGTATCACCCACACAGGTGTAACAGACACAGAGAGACACAGAAACACACACACACTCACTATTATGCTGCACTCACACGCAACACACACACACACACCCAACAGTTCACACACTACTTGTCAAACACAGTGTAAAGTATTCACACCCCTTGAATTTTTCCATATTTTGTTACGTTACAGCCTTATTCTAAAACCTATCTCCACACAATACCCCATAATGACAAAGCAAAAACAGGGTTTAAGAAATTTTAGCAAATTTATAAAAATAAACATAAAAAATACCTTATTTACATAAGTATTCAGATCATTTGTATGAGACTCGAAATTGAGCTCAGGTGCATCCTGTTTGCATTGATCATCCTTGAGATGTTTCTACAACTTCTACAAATGTACCTGTGGTAAATTAAATTGATTGGACATGATTTGGAAAGACACACACCTGTCTGTATAAGGTCCCACAGCTGACAGTGCATGTCAGAGCACAAACCAAGCCATGAGGTCGAAGGAATTGTCTGTAGAGCTGCGAGAAAGGATTGTGTCTAAGCACAGATCTGGGGAAGGGTACCAAAACATTTCTGCAGCGTTGAAGATCCCTAAGAACACAGTGGCCTCCATCATTCTTAAATGGAAGAAGTTTTGAACCACCAAGACCTTTCCTAGAGCTGGCCGCCCGACTAAACTGAGCTATCGGGAGAGAAGAACCTTGGTCAGAGAGGTGACCAAGAACCTGGTGGTCACTCTGACAGGGCTCCAGAGTTCCTCTGTGGAGATGGTTGTCCTTCTGGAATGTTCTCCCATCTCTGCAGTACTCCACCAGTTAGGCCTTTATGGTAGAGTGGCCAGACGGAAGCCACTAATCAGTAAAAAGGCACATGACAGCCAGCATGGAGTTTGCCAAAAGGCACCTAAATGACTCTCAGACCATGAGAAACAACATTCTCTGGTCTGATGAAAGCAAGATTGAACTCTTTGGCCTGAATGCCAAGCGCCACATCTGGAGGAAACCTGGCACCATCCCTACAGTGAAGCATGGTGGTGGCAGCATCATGCTGTGGGGATGTTTTTCAGCGGCAGGGACTGGGAGACCAGTCAGGATTGAGGCAAAGATGAACGGAGCAAAGTACAGGGAGATCCTTGCCGAAAACCTGCTCCACAGCGCTCAGGACCTCAGATTGGGGTGAAGGTTCACCTTCCAACAGGACAATGACCCTAAGCACACAGCCAAGTCCTTCAGTGGCCCAGCCAGAGCCCGGACTTGAAACCGATCAAAGATCTCTGGAGACATCTGAAAATAGCTGTGCAGCAATGTTCCCCATCCAACCTGACAGATATTGAGAGGATCTGCAGAGAAGAATGGGAGAAACTCCCTAAACACAGGTGTGCCAAGCTTGTAGCGTCATACCCAAGAAGACTCGAAGCTGTAATCATTGCCAAAGGTGCTTCAACAAAGTACTGAGTAAAGGGTCTGAATACTTATGTAAATGTGAAATATAAGTTTAATTGGAATAAATTAACGCACATTTCAAAAAACAGTTTTGCTGTGTCATTATGGGGTATTTTGTGTAGATTGATTAAATTGTGTAAAACAAAATTTTAGAATAAGGCTGTAGCGTAAAAATGTGGAAACGGTCAAGGGGTCTGAATACTTTCCGAAGGCACTGTACTTTCCTCACAGCACACACACACCATTTCATACTGACACGAATAGCAAGCAAGCCCCCTGCAGAACATAGAACAGGCTTTATAGAGCCGCGGTAGTTCAGCGTGGATTAAAATGTAGAATTCAGGCAATTATTCCTATGTACGTATCCTGGACACATTGGAAGCTGTGGACCAACATCTCAACCACAAACTGCTCTTAGACCTTTACCGATCACATAACAACCAGTACTTAGTTAAGCCGTCTGTTCAACCTTTATACCTTCCACCACAGCAGTCAACTCTACTTACTCCACACAGAGACCTAAGTACACCGACACCTTGGCTTCCACACTGTTGTCAATGGTATCGTCCTGTCTGAGCCTAGTATACGTCCTTTAACTTCAGCAACTGTGATAGTGAGTAGGCTATACATTAGCGTTAGTCCTTACCGTGGGCTCCTGGCCGTCAGTGATCAGTTCCCGCTCTCCCCGGGGGTTGACTTTGCGAAAGCGTCGGCGGGAACGTCTCTGGGACGCCTCCCTCTGCAACGCCCTCTCCTCGACCTCGCTGGCATTGTCCACCTGAAACACATGACCAAGCTGGGCTTCAGTGCTAGAGCTCTGGGTCGGGAGCGCAGGGCCTCCACCACTACTAGACTGTCCCTGTTCTGACTGATCCCAGTTCTGACTGGCTGCTGGTTCTGATATCTGATCCTGGATCAGGTCCTGTTCAGGCTCCTGGTTGAACATCCAGTTCTTCCACAGCACAGAGAGCCTGTGCAAGCGCAGCGTCATGGGGACGGCATCCACAAAACAAGCGAGAGAAGAGGCGAATATAGACGAGGACGGTATGAGGCGCTCTCTCTAGCTCTCTTCGAGGCTGTGACGAGAATAGCTCTAGTCATTCTGTCTCGGTCTGCTGTCTAGAGTCAGGAGGCTGTTGCTGTTGCTGTACAACAGAACTCAGTGAGGCCACAGTTTCCTGCAGGAAACCGTCAATATACAAATATCCTCTCCTAGCAGAACAGAAAAAAAAGAAGAAAAAAAAGATTCCGGCCATACAATTCATTGTTGAGCGCTTTGTACTACTACACTGTTGTTATTGCTGGGGAATTTATTTCCTTTTCACGTTATACACCGAGTGTACAAAACATTAGGAACACCTGCTCTTTCATGACAGACTGACCAGGTGAATCCAGGTGAAAGCTATAATCCCTTATTGATGTCACCTGTTAAATCCACTTCAATCAGTGTAGATGAAGGGGAGGAGACCCGTTGAAGAAGGATTTTTAAGCCTTGAGACATGGATTGTGTATGTGTGCCAGTCAGAGATTGAATGGGCAAGACAAAAGATTGAAGTTCCTTTGAACGAGGTATGGTAGTCGGTGCCAGACGCACCGGTTTGTGTCAAGAACTGCAACGCTGCTGGGATTTTCATGCTCAACAGTTTCCCGTGTGTATCAAGAATGGTCCTCCACCAAAAGGACATCCAGCCAACTTGACAACTGTGGGTAACATTGGAGTCAACATGGGCCAGCATCCCTGTGGAACACTTTTAACATCTTGTAGAGTCCATGCCCCGAAGAATTGAAGCTGTTCTGAGGGGAACAAGGGGGTGCAACTAAATATTAGGAAGGTGTTCTTAATGTTTTGTACACTCGGTGTATAACCAAAGCTGAGCAAACGGTTTACATTTGTGAGGTGATTTGTGAAACGGAACTATTGGAAAACATTGAAACTATGAAAAAATTATTCAAGGAAGAATGCTTCAACTGTTCAAGAGTCACATATTTCAAAGAGTATTTTCACTAGAACAACAACGCTTTTTTGACGGTCATAGTCATACGTTTTTTTTTTTAAGTCAGTGTTGTTTGAGAGGAGGCTTTACGAGGCCAGAGAGCGGGTTAATCGGGACAGTGGAGGAGCTGATGTAACCTTCCAGTCTCTGTGGTGTGTTTGTAAACCCATCAAATTCTGCTTGTTTGGACACAGTGAGGGCCAAATGCCACCGCCGACCTAGCTGGAGGAAAGAAAAGCGGGAGCCGGGAAAAAAAAAACTTTAAGAACTCAGTTAACAGAAAACATCTGCACTCGTCTGAACAATGCTGGGCATCCCCCCCCAACTCCTCCCTCTCTCGCTTTCTCTTTCCTTCTCCGAGTCGTGAAATCCCTGCTCACGCAAACCAACCTTTCCCACTGTATTTTACGCATCACGGGTGGACAATTACGTACACAAGAACACGTTTTATTGCCGTCTGTTTCCCTACGCTCAATTACTTTGATGACATTTCTAGTTCATATAGGAGTGGGTGAGCCTGGAGTAGAGTGGGATTGAGGAGGAGGATGCAGAGGAGGGTCAGAGAGGGGAGGGTAGTCTGCAATATACAAACCCAACCCAGAGAATGTGTGTGTGTGTGTCTTGGTGTACAGACTGCAGGGCTGTTATCTCTGTGAGCTCCAGTCATCCATCAGGATGTAATGAAACACATGATGGGCACAGAGGATGAGAAGAGATGGGAGAGACATGGCAAGGGTGTGGCCCCCGGACCCCTCTCCTCGGCACATCAGCTGGCCGGGACAGACGGTAGAGACTATACGCACACTGCTGACCTGCAAAACAACTAACCACAATCTGAAACTGACCCCTTAACCCCAACCAAAACCTTAAAAGGACAAGTCTGCCATTAATAACCAATTATTATGCTGTTAGTATTTATGCACTCCTGTAAGATCTGAAACATATGTTTTATCGTTTTTAGTCATACTGCACAATTCCTTGTTTTTGTCATTTTGAAAAGCCTCTATTGCCCTCGTTTACAGCCTACGCCGATTCCCAGGGTGCATTCCGTCTCCCATGATGCAATTCTCTGCCTAGTTAGCCTGAAGTTAGCTGTCAGGCCCAGACGTCTAAATATATTTGCTCATGTCATAAGTTATGAGTGGACTTCGCATTACTTTTGGGTAGTAAATATATTATAATGCTTGCATGAACGTCTTGCTGAATAGATATGTTCATGTCATTATCACCAATCAACTGCAATACACCATTTATCTTTAGTTTTATGCAGCAACGCTCCCCCATCCAACCTGACAGAGCTTTAGATTTGTCATTATGGGGTATTGTGTGTAGATTGACTAGGGGGAAAAAAACAAGTTCATCCATTTTAGAATGAGGCTGTAATGTAACAAAATGTGGAAAAAGTCAAGGGGTCTGAATACTTCCTGAATGCACTGCACATTTCTCGAGCGGTAAAGCTTCGCGTGTTGTGCCGCACACGGGACTCAAGCATTTTTCGGCTTTGTTTAGGCTACAGAGACAGGCATTAAAGGAGATAAATGGACTCTGACAATAGGCCTACAGTAGAAGGCACGCTGTGTTGGGTGATGTGGTAAAGTCCGTTGTATTTTGAAAAGTAGACGGCGACAGTGTTGTGTTTATGTGGAGTTCCCTTGTGCATGTTGTCGCGCGCGCAGGAGGCCCACGGCTGTCAAACTGTGAACCCCGTGACCCAAATTGATCACATAAAATGTATACGTCCGTATCTAAAAATCGATTGGGCCTCCCGATTTTAGTACGTTGGCAGTGACAGAATGCTTATTTTTGGTCGTTGTAGATATGCAGCATTCCACAAAGTTCTATCTAGCGCTGTAGCGGGGGGGAGGGGTGTATAACCTTGTGACCTAGCTCTCGTTCTACCTCCCTCTCCCTTAGTGAGACAGGTGCACACTTTGACAGATAGTCCAGCACTAAGTCAGAGTTTTAGCCATGCTTTTTTTCGGCAACGGACAGACGAGGCTTTTTCCTGCAGAGACCAGTCATGTGTGCTTGTGCGTGTGCGTGCGTTAGCCACTAACACGCGTGTGCGACAGCAAGGGAGAGGAAAGCCCACACGTCAAGGCCGTGCTGGAAAAGCCTGGCCATTTAGCCTGTCACTAGAGATTAACAGAGAAACGGACCCCGCTTGTCACAGATACGAGGCGCAAAGATTTTCTGTCATGGTTGAAATGTACTGAATAACAACTCTAGGAGGGTTTGGTTTATGGAACAGCACATGCTGCTGTAATGAAAAACCAACCAGACTGAAAGCCTAACTGACTGAGCATCTCAACCTAACATTAAATACCTGTAATAACACACATAGTAGTAAACAGAACGTCTCAACTCTGAACAGTGTTGTTCACCAAGAGTCTGTCCATGTGGAGAGAGATTTCCTGCTTGGCCCATTAACAAGTTATCTCCTGGATGGGCCGGTCTCGGTGCGTGAACTACAAGGCAGGCAGGCAGGCAGGCAGGCAGGCAGGCAGGCAGGCAGGCAGGCAGGCAGGCAGGCAGGCAGGCAGGCAGAGTAAAATGCCAGACATCTCCAACGAGTCCAACCACTGGCCTGGCTGCGCAAATGACGTGAGCAGTTAGTCTGTGATAATTCCCCAGGACTCAATCAGCTAATTGGTTGGAATGTGAGTGATTTGACTGAGTGGTGCGGCAGCGTGAATGAGGAGAGGGAACCAGAGTGAGTGAGTGAGTGAGTGAGTGAGTGAGTGAGTGAGTGAGTGAGTGAGTGAGTGAGTGAGTGAGTGAGTGTATGTGTTTGTGTGTGTGTCTGCGTGACTGTCTGTATTGGCTCAGGTTCCCTCCATTACCTGCCCTGGAATATTAATGGGAACGAATGTCCTTTTCAGTCATGCAACATGGCTTCATTTGAACACACATGCAGTGGCTAAGCATTAGGCACGGCGAGGCTGTTCAGGAATGCACTGAGGCCACAATTGGGTGTGGGAATGATGCAAAACGCATGTCCATTAAAATAGTCAGTCATGTAAAGGTACATGATTGACACCTTTGTCAGTTTAGAACTCAAGTGATTATTCTCCAATGACTTTGCTACGACGCCATCAATGAAGGGTCGTTCCCAACATTCCCTGTCTCATTTCATTCTCTCTCCCTCTCTCTCTCTCTCTGCTGCCCGTGTGGACTGATCCAACAGCACCCACAACACTGGCTGTGGTTATTCGCAGTCCTACGGACGATAGGGTGAGGAAATGGGCGTATAGGAACAACAAACAAGCAGCTTACGTTATGCCCCCCCCCCGGCACAGGTAATCAGCCAGTCCATCTGCACACGGTGAAGACTTTCATTTCCCCCATGCCCCTCCTCTAGTGGATGATAACCAGCAGATGGACAGAGGACCGAGACCAGCAGGCCAAATCTAATAGAGGAGCTCATTTCCTGCTTCCTCCCTCCCTCCTTGCCTCTGCTTCAGATGCAGCGGTGCGCCAGGCTCGCTGGACAGGCTGCTCAGGGAGATGGCTCAAGTAGATTGCTGTACCTGCCCCGGCCTCTTGACCGGTGTGCTAGACTTATGACGAGCTGTAGTTGCCTTGCAGACAGACAGACACACGTCAACTTAGGCCTGCGCACTGATTGGGTGACTTTGTGGGCATCGCATCGAGTTGTATTATTGTCTTCCTAAGATCGAGGCTATCAAGGCCTCGTTCAGACGAAGCTGATAAACTCCTGGAGAGGAGAGATTCAGGACAACAATCTAATTCTCTAGGAGCTGTGTGCATTTCCTTGGCCTGGCGACCCAGACTCCTCGCCCCGGCCAAACGCTACGCCACGCGCCCATGGATGTTCATTTCTTTTCCTCAATGAGTCCGGATCAGAGAACCCCCCCACCCCCAACGATTTCTAGACCGCACGTGGGTAAAGTGGCTTCCTACCGCCACAAGTCACTGTTTTTGTTCCTGTCTTTCTGTACTGAGTCAGTAGCTATGGAGAAAGGGAGAGAGAGAGAGAAAGAGAGAGCGAGGGAGCAAGCGGGACGGAGCGGCGGCTCAACTCACCACGATCATTTCTGTCGGCTCTAAAGTGATGCATTCACAGCCTCGCCTGCCCCCCAGCTGCTTGCCAAAGCTGTGGGGAGAGAGAACACACAGCACAAAGGACAACAGAGTGTTAAACCAAGAGGCAGAGAGACGTCTTCACATGGCCAGGGTGGCACCCACCCACGTCCTGTACAACACTGAATACACTTTGACATAGCAAATTAGAGATGCTGATTTTCAGTGGCAGTTTCAATGTATTGCAGATTCAGTTAATACTAATGTCTGTGT